>NC_064637.1:49932454-50245892 GCF_023864275.1 Schistocerca cancellata | reverse complement strand
TGTTTGCCTCAATTCTGAGACTTTTTTCGTTATTGTTACCTTTCGTTTGTATGTTTAGTCACCAACCTTGTGAACCTACATCAATGAAAGGTGCGTTTGTGAAAAACTGCGAATTGTCAGTCACATCAAAAAGCATTCAGCAAAATTTGTTACGAGGGCTGCAGGTGGAGAACGTCACGTCTTATATGTAACTTACTTACGAATGGATGAGAGTGTATTTCTTGCTCAGTAAAGTGGCTTCTCACATTACAAAACAGAATAATCTCTTGAGAAGTGCTACACCTGCAGAAGAGATGCAAACTGTGGCTCTGTGCTTTCTTAATACAAGAGAGAGCTACTCTAGTTTACAACACAGCACTCGAATATAACATTGCACATTAACCATAGTAATTCCAGAAACGTGTGAAGCTATTTAAGCTGTGAAGGGGAGTATGTAAAGGTAAATAAATGTTTAATACATTAAATGGGCAGTAAGAACTATTTTTAATTTTGAATTATTTAATTAATGGTATTAGTGTTTCAACAACTACAAAATTAATAAAAAGTATGAAACAGATGAAGCGCTTTTTAACTTGTGGCATCCAGAGTTCAAAAATAGCCAAACTAGAATGGACAGCTAAGAAAGAAATTTATATATTTTAGAGTATTGCCACATCCTCTATTCTGGCTTGCTGAAAAGTTGCCTGGGTGTTTCCAGATGGAGATGTGGATGGCTGTAGCTGTAATTATGGATATATGTCGCCTGCATCATATTCCACCTGTCCATCAACGCACAATTAACAGCACCCCCCCCCCCAAATTCCTTCCGCCAGCCCCACCATAGTCTAAGAAAGTTTACATAAAAAAAGAAAAGAAAAAAAAGGGTCGAGGGAACACACCAACTTTGAAGCCGTGTTTACAAACAAGAGACGTTAGCTGTAGCGACGCCAGCGCTCCAAGTGGTTACATTTCTTATTGCAGTGAACAGAAGAAGAACGAACACCTGTCGGCAGCTGACGGTTTCAGTCAATTATCATATATTCTAGAGAAGCTGGACGGTCATCAATGGTATCTGTTCTTTCGAGAACAGTTACTATCTTCATATGTAGTTAAAATGGCTACCCGGCCATTGACCTTTGTCTGTACTAATGTGCACAGGTTGCCCGAATTTTTACGGGAATCGTCACCTTAGTGGGCGCGAGTAATGAGTGGATGGGCAAATATCTATTAGGAACATCAAGTATGTAGATTGTGGACAGTTGGGAACGTGGGACTCACGGGAAGTGTGGCAGGAATAAGTCCCTGCAGTCACGCTATTCACGTGTATCCTCGGTGGCTCAGATGCATAGACCGTCTGCCATGTAAGCAGGAGATCCCGGGTTCGAGTCCCATTTTGGGCACACATTTTCAGTTGTCGCCATCCTGGTATATCAACAACGCCTGTCGGCAGCTGACGGATTCAGTCAATTATCATTTATTTCTAGAGGAGCTGGACGGTCATCAATGGTATCTGTTCTTTCGAGAACAGTTACTATCTTCATATATAGAAGAAGAACGATCTAGATTTGATGATATTTATTTGACGACAGTCGAGATTTGGCAAAGCTCTCTATTACACCATCAAATTTCTTTGATATAAATATTAGAGATATCAACTTTGACAAAGAAATATGATAGTGTAATACCGGTCCTATTTGTGGCGCTCTGTGCGAGAAGCACCTGTTAGCGACGTGTCGAAAATTAGACAAGTTTTATGCCGTGACCAAGGGAAGGTGCAATGAGACAAGTATTATACACCTCAAGTTACCTCCAGTGCGAGTAGCATAGAAGCAGACCCGTGTCAAGGCACCTTGCAATGACTTACGGTACTGCAAGGGACCTGTGACATTAATTACAACGCTGCTCTGCATAAGAAATAGACGCGTAAACATCGCAGAAACTTGAGACGAGGACTACTACTCCACCTGTGCTATTTACAGTTACCGGAGCTCAGAATTTCATCTGCTGGCGCTGTCGTCTCAAACCCAACGTAAAACTGGGTCGGGCTCAAGAAGCCCACGCCTTTGTTACGGAACAGAGGCAGTTCGCCGATCGACTTGCCATTCTAGACGGGGACTCTCCGAACTTTGAGGTTAATCCCCCTGCTCTCCGAAGTCCTGGAACGGATACGGGGAACGCGAAGCCCTGTCCTAGATCCCAAACCGCTTCCGGCAGCTGCTCCTGATGTTGACTTGCGACTATGAATTCTGTTCGCTTTACTCAAAGCCATAGAGAGAAACTCATCACTCCGTCTTCCCGCTATAGTAATAATGTCGTGTGACTAGGGCCTCGCGTCAGGTAAACCGTTCGCCAGGTGCAAGTCTTTCGATTTGACGCCACTTCGGCGACTTGCGCGTCGACGGGGATGAAATGATGATGATTAGGACACTTTTTTTTTTTTCACTAGCTGCTTATATTTTATGACCCACCGTCTAATTTCTTATGTTGGGTCGTATATTGCCACTTAGCCGCTGTGACTGGGTCCGGGGTCCGCAGTGACTGAAAGTAACACCACACCGGCTCCCGTCCCCACTCACACCGTTGCCCGTGTCCCGCCACGTGGAGGCGGGCTCTGTTTAGATCCATTTGATATCTTTTTTTTTTTTGTGCAGCATTACAAAAACGTATAACTAATACAAAATCAAGTACGATATTAATAAACAAAACGAAATTAAATATTTAGAAAGAAGGAAGGAAGAGAACTGAATAAAGAAGTTATAGGTATAATATTGCCCGTCACCTGGTTGTGGGCGGCGGCCCGGGTCTTGGAATGAACCTCAAGACGCTGGCCGTTGCTCACCATGCCTTTAACATCCACTATCCTAAAAACTACCTTAACTAGAAGAGAGTAGGGTACGTTAAAGCTAGAAACTAAGACTAAGACCTCCATGTCCAGCCTACTAAACTATTTACGATATACAATAGGGAGGTAACTGATTTTGTGCTTGGCTCAAAGTTGCTAATGAAAGGGTGCTCGTAGTAAAAGTAATAAGGTAATGACGCTAACGGTTTGTGTTGAGCCTACAAGGCTCCTAGTAGAGTACATCAGGCGCAAGCACCTCCCGGCCCCGCCGACAACACGACCTGAACGGTGGTTTTCCCCGATCTACCATAGGTATCCGTCGGGTTGGGCTCAAAAGAGAGGAACCACAATTAAGATCCTTCCATCCAGGACGTGCGCCGCCTCTTACCAGGGGGGCGTGGGTCCCTTGAAGAGGTGCCCAACTTTAAGCTTCACATGAGAAGTTCTTAGTATAATGGAGGTTGAGGTATAGGCTGTGTAGGTTAGTTGTACAAACAGTTCACACTGAGCCAATGAGACTTACAGTGATACGTGGTGTGGCAGTTAGCACCTTCCGGCCCCGCCAGCAACACAGCCTGAGCGGTGGTTTTCCCCGATCTACCATACGTATCCGTCGGGTTGGGCTCAAAAGAGAGGGACCACAATTAAGATCCTTCCATACAGACTGTGCGCTGCCTCTTAACGGAAGGCGTAGGTCCCTTGAAGAGGTACCTAGCTTTAAGCTCTTATTGAACATGGAGATGCTGTTAACTGTTTATATATAAGGTGCAATCTGTTTTTAGGATTGTGTGTGACTTGTGCACCTCTTGTCGGTTGTTCCACTCTATTCTTTGAATTTAACTTGGTTGACACTATGGATCATCCGCGCTGGACGCTTCAATATCTGTGTTGGTGTCCTGGTCTGTATCTGTTTCTTCTTTATCACTCGTGGTGCTAATCATATCTGTGTCCCCCTGGGCATCGTGACGTCTGTTTGGACCGACTTGCCTTCGGTAGGGTCTGTTGCGCAAGTATTCTATTTGTTGGATCTTCGAGATTTCGTCCGTTAGTTTGTTGAGTTCAGTCCACCTTTCCGGGTCGCGAATTATGGCATGTAGTTCGTTCTGTGTGTTCAGGCGATTTATGTGTACTGTGTGTCTTATGTTCGTGCGTTGTCCGCAGAAGAAGACAGTATGTTCAGGGGAACCTTCTTCCCCGCATGTGCATCTATTAGTCTGCTGCAGACTCACGCGGTACAGGTGCGTGGGATAAGGGCCATGTCCTGTGATGAAATGTACCATACCGCGGCTGGGATCAATATGTTTTAGTTTTAGTCTTTCACGGATGTCAGGGAAGAAGTTGTATATTAGGACAACACAACACCCAGTCCCTGCGCGGAGAAAATCTCCGACTCAGCCGGGAATCGAACCCGGGCCCTTGGGATTGACAATCTGTCGCGCTGACCACTTTTTTTTGTCTTTTTTTTCGTATTTTGTTCGTTGTGTTTGGTCGTTGCGGACGTCGCAAGACATCCTGTTTAAGTTCGGTGGTTGATCCTTCCACTCAGGTTTTTATTACAGAGGCCAACCGGCTCTCTGACCGAACATGCTGAGCTACCGTGCCGGCAGGCACTCAGCTACCGGGGGCGGACGTCTTCCTGCTAATCTGCCACCATTTCTTCCTCTGGTTAACCTGTAGAATTTACCAGTCACAACAGCACCAATACTGTTCTCTTTGTACTAACTGGACAAAACTGAGGAAGAACATAGAGCACACAACTATAATGGTCTTTTTGTGGTGTCACCGCCAGCCACCACACTTGCTAGGTGGTAGCCTTTAAATCGGCCGCGGTCCGTTAGTATACGTCGGACCCGCGTGTCGCCACTGTCAGTGATTGCAGACCGAGCGCCGCCACACGGCAGGTCTAGAGAGACTTCCTAGCACTCGCCCCAGTTGTACAACCGACTTTGCTAGCGATGGTTCACTGACAAAATACGCTCTCATTTGCCGAGACGATAGTTAGCATAGCCTTCAGCTACGTCATTTTCTACGACCAAGCAAGGCGCCATTAGCAGTTACTACTGATACTGTAATCATGTACCGTCAAGAGCGACGTTCATCATTAATGGATTATTGGTTGGTTGGTTGGGTTGGGGAAGGAGACCAGACAGCGTGGTCATCGGTCTCATCGGATTAGGGAAGGATTGGGAAGGAAGTCGGCCGTGCCCTTTCAGAGGAACCATCCCGGCATTTGCCTGGAGTGATTTAGGGAAATCACGGAAAACCTAAATCAGGATGGCCGGACGCGGGATTGAACCGTCGTCCTCCCGAATGCGAGTCCAGTGTCTAACCACTGCGCCACCCCGCTCGGTTTTAATGGATTAGAGTTAAGTATTCCACCTGTTACGTCCGTTTTTCTAAAGTCTAATTTTCTTGCCCTGTTCCAGACCTCACGCCAGCCTGTGTGAGCTATAACGCGTGCCTTTCGGCTTCCTCTAGTATACCGGTGTTGGCTCTCCTGCCAACCCACAACACTTTTTACCTTTGAGAGGAGATACGTTGACATGACCAGTGACCGAAAGTATTATGACCGAGTTGTTAATAGTGTTTTTGCTCAGATTTGTAAGGGAATGCGGCAGCGACGGTGCATGCCATCGATGAGACAAATGGTTGTCCCTAGGGCCGTTGACAAAATATCGATATACTAACACCTTTCCAAATGTTTTCGGTATACACTGAAGGGCCAAAGAAACTGGTATATGCATGCGTATTGAAATAGAGAGATACGTGAACAGGCAGAACACGGCGCCGCGCTCGACAACGCCTACGTCAGACAACAAGTGTCTGGCGCAGTTGTTACGTTGGTTACTGCTGCTACAGTGGCAGATTATTAAGATTTGCCGGCCGGTGTGGTCGAGCGGTTGTAGGCGCTTCAGTCTGGAACTGCGCGAACGCTACGGTCGCAGGTTCGAATCCTGCCTTGGGCATGGATGTGTGTGATGTCCGTAGGTTAGTTAGGTTTAAGTAGTTCTAAGTTCTAGGGGATGATAACCTCAGTAGTTAAGTCAGATAGTGCTCACAGCCATTTGAACCATTTTTATCAAGATTTAAGTGAGCGATGAAGAGAGGATTTTTCCGTAGGACCATTTCACGAGTGTGCCGTGAATATCAGGAATCCGGTAAAACATCAAATCTCCGACATCGCTGCGACAGGAAAAAGATACTGCAAGAATATGACCGACTATGACTGAAGAGACTCATTCAACGTGACTGAAGTGCAACCCTTCCATAAATTGCTGCAGATGTCAATTCGGAGCCATCAACAAGTGTCAGCGTGCAAACCATTCAGCGACACATCATCGATATGGACCCACTCGTGTACCCTTGATGACTCCACGACACAAAGATTACCCCTCGCCTGGGCTCGTCAACACCGACATTTGACTGTTGCTGACTGGAAACATGTTGCCAGATCGGACGAGTCTCGTTTCAAATTGTATCGAGCTGATGGACGTCTACGGATATCGAGACAGTTTCATGGATCCACGGACCCTGAATACCAGAAGCGACTGGTCAAGCTGACGGAGGCTCTTCTATGGTGTGGGACGTGTGCAGTTGGAGTGAAATTGGACCCCTGATAGCTCTAGATACGACACTGACAGGTAACATGTACGTAAGTATCCTGTCTCACCACCTGCATCCATTCATGTCCATTGTGCATTACGACAGACTTGGGCAATTCCAGCAGGACAGTGCGACACTCCCCACGTCCAGAATTCCTACAGATTGGCTCCAGGAACACTCTTCTTAGTTTAAACACTTCCGCTGGTCGCAAACTCCCCAGACAGAAGTATTATTTAGCATATCTGGGATGCAACGTCCTCTCGTACTCTTACGGATTTATGGACAGCCCTGCAGGATTCGTGGTGTCCCCTCCAGCTCTACTTCAGACATCAGTCGAGTCCTTGCCACGGCGTGTTGCGGCACTTCTGCGTGCTCACGGGAGCCCTACACTCTATTAGGCAAGTGCACCAGATTCTTTGGTTCTTCGTTGTATGGCAAATGGTTCAAATGGCTCTGAGCACTATGGGACTCAACTGCTGAGGTCATTAGTCCCCTAGAACTTAGAACTAGTCAAACCTAACTAACCTAAGGACATCACACACGTCCGTGCCCGAGGCAGGATTCGAACCTGCGACCGTAGCGGTCTCACGGTTCCAGACTGCAGCGCCAGAACCGCGCGGCCACTTCGGCCGGCGTTGTATGTCGGCGATGTTTTTTTCCACTGATGGAACGCTATATCGATATAGGAATGGCAATATCGAGCGCCAATATTTTATTTCATATATTTCTTCACGATTTTCGGTAAATATTTGAAATTCTTCTTTTGAATTTTAAAAGAAAATAATTTTAGTTTCGCTGTGTGAAGGAGTATTACTACTTTTTGAACTTTTGTGCCGTCCCGTCTTTCTCTTTCACTGTGTGAAGCAAGTATAGGTGGCACAAAGAAAAGCGAGATTGCACTGAGGTGGGGGGGGGGGGGGGTGCGAGTTGAGGGATAGCGGCATGAACGGCATAACAAGATATCCGATGTGAATAAATAGTACACCATTTGGGTTAAAAAATAATTTTTCGTGTAACTAGAGTGCTAATTGTTCACATCGGCATTGTTCAAAAACAGTTGCTGAAAGTGATGAACGAAAGTCTAAATGACAAGATTGACGTTTACAATGGGCGGAGACGTGTGACGGGAAATGCTGACGTAATCGGTGCTCGGTGCTACCAACAAAAACTGCAACATTTAATTTCTCCACTCAGTCTTGACACTATAACTGCTAGGTTTCTGGGTTTGGCAGAAATGAAAAAACAGGGAAGTCGATATGATGTATACGGACAAATCCGATATGTCACGAAACCGAACGACGGACCCATCGGACATCTTTTATTGTGCCACTTACATTGTTAACATACTGATTATCGCCAAGCGTGAAAGTGCATCGTTTTCCTTTGAATTCGTGCTCTAAAGGGATAGCAGGGTGCTAGCTTGTTGATGTACAGAATATATAATAATAATTCGATACTTAAATTAGCAGCTCTAAAACCGGCAGTATATTTACAATGTGCAGCCGATATTTTTATAGGCCAGAACGTCGATGTTTTTTCCAGCGATATATCGAATTACTGATAGCAACATTGTTGCTCGCTCACATCTAACAGCTCGAGAGCAAAGATATGGCATTATTGGGGAATCGATTAATACTCAATTGACATCTATCACGGTAAGTTATTTAGATTGTAATAACAGTTAGTTTAGTACAAAGGAATCATTAAATACGCGTATCAGTGCATTTTTCAAGCTTACTATTAAAGTTATCTCTTTCCTTTACATATTAGTCCACAAAACGCAAAAATCTTCGTAAGGTTGTGTTGTAATCGTATGTTTGTTTACCTTTTGGCACAACTTAATGAATGCCGCTTAATTGATCTGTTTTTTTTTTCTTTACAAAAATTAAATTTTAGCATGTCCATTCACTGATAAGTTCATATTTCCGGAAAGTAGCGTAAATCTTAATTTATTTGAGTTAAAATCTTTTACACTAGTCGATTATTTACGTGCGGTTTGCATACAATAAAGTTACATTCTGTAGTCACTGAGATGATTTAACGGATACTACAGTTAAATGAGTAATACGTTCTTGTTGTAAGAGCAAATAAATAATAAATGGTTATTAATGGATCAATGGTTATCTGGAGAGCGATTTGCAAACAGAAACTGGGGAAGTTAACCAATGCGAAACTCTGGACTCTACTGTAAGTTTCGTGCGCCATAAAATTTTTCTTGGCCACCACCCAGTTTAATTAAAATTGGACAGATTTAATGTAAAAACTGAATTAATCACTGGATTGGTAAGTATAACTAGCGTGTTTATATTAATAAAAAGATCCAAGTGAGTACATGGAATGAACATATGGAACAATTTAAGTACTACTGTAACCTACACACAAAAATTAAAAAAAAAAATAATATGAATAAGATTCTAATTTTAGTGTAACCTCAAAACAAAATTCTTTCTCATTTGATCTAAGCTCAAAATTCATTCACATTTAGCGTAACCTCTCAACAGTAAAAATTATAATTATGTCGTTCACATTCAGTGTAACGTCCCAATAAAAAAAAATTCAGTAACCTGGTAATAAAACAATGTAAGTACCCTCTCAATTAAATTGTCGCTCACTTATGACTTTTCAATAATTCACTGTGAATTTAACCTGGTAAATTTTCGACGACAGCAATGCTGCGTCATGGCCCTGAAAGATCATTCTGAATGAAATAGGAAAAATTCTTACCTCAATGAAGTCGCCTGATATATCTGCTCTTACAATAAATTTTTCCGGCACAGCTCTGTGCAATGCTGGGCGACCTATCTGTCATTTATGAAAGAAAGCAACTGATTTTTCTATTGCAATAATCGGGATGATCATGGATGGGAGAAATTAGTAAATCCTTTAAATTGAAATGAATGGTCGTTAAAAGTTACTTTTTATGAGGAAGATTATTATTACGAGAGTTTTAAAACATTTACATGCGACTTGAGATAACATTACTACATATGCGCGAGGCTGCTTTTTACCTTATACAATAATACTCAGGCTCCGGCATCGCTGCACCGCGACCGGGCCAGCCAACACGATACACCAGACCAGACCAGAGCAGACTGCAGACTAGCAACAACTTACTGCTACAGCTACGCAGTTCCTACTGCAGTCAACACTACTCTCTGGTCAGAGATTCTCTTATACCTTGCCTATTGCAGTCAGCGCAAGAGCAATACATCGAAATTACATCTGCTCGGACCTCTTACACTACTGTTAAATCAAATAATTTCGAGCAAGCAAGAGCTTAAGCATTAACAAGAAGATGAGATGATTAGACAAAAGTCAAAAAAATGTAAGGCTTGACTTTTGTGTCTCAAAAATGAAAAATAATCTTACAAAAAGGGGAGGGGGTTTGTCTGAGAAACAATCGTCACAGTTCATCATACATACATCAAAAAAAGTTTTGCATCACCTCAATTTCAAGAGTTCCGGAACCTGAACAATAAATTGGAATAGAGGTCAATATAAACATCATTTCCGCCCTTCTTATTGCTCATGGAAACCACACATTGCGTGTTGTACCACCATACAGCGAGACCTTCAGAGATGGTGATCCAGATTGATGTACACACCGGTACCTCTAATACTCAGTAGCATGTGCCTATATTCGTCGTGGCATACTATCCTCAAGTTCATCAAGGTACTGTTGGTCCAGATTGTCCCACTCCCCAACAGCGATTAGGTGTAGATTCCTCAGAGTGGTTGATGGGTCACGTAGTCCATAAACAGTCCTTTTCAATCTATCTCAGGCATGTTGGATAGGGTACATGCCTGAAGAATATTCTGGCCACTCTAACCGAGCGATGTCGTTATCCTGAAGGAAGTCATTCACAAGATGTGCACGATGGGGGCGCGAATTGTCGTCCATGAAGACGAATGCCTCGCCAATATCCTGCCGATATGGTTGCACTATCGGTCGGAGGATGGCATTCACGTATTGTACAGCCGTTACGGCGCCTTCCATGACCAGCAGCGGCGTACGTCGGCCCCACATAATGCCACCCCAAAACAGCAGGGAACCTCCACCATGCTGCACTCACTGGACAGTGTGTCTAAGGCGTTCCGCCTGACCGGGTTGCCTCCAAACACGTCTCTGACGATTGTCTCGTTGAAGGCATATGCGACAGTCATCGGTGAAGAGAACGTGATGCCAATCCCGAGCGGTGCATTCGGCATGTTGTTGGGCCCATCTGTAGCGCGCTGCATGGTGTCGTGCATGCAAAGATGGACCTCGCCACGGACGTTGGGAGCAATGTTGCGCATCGTGCCGCTTACTGCGCACAGTTTGAGTCGTAACAGGACGTCCTGTGGCTGCAGGAAAAGCATTATTCAATATGGTGGCGTTGTTGTCATGGTTCCTCCGAGCCATAATCCGTAGGTAGCGGTCATTCACTGCAGTAGTAACCCTTGCGCGGCCTGAACGAGGCATGTCACCGACAGTTCCTGCTTCTCTGTATCTCCTCCACGTCCGAACAACTTCGCTTTGACAATGAAATTTTCACTCTGCAGCGGAGTGTGCGCTGATATGAAACTTCCTGGCAGATTAAAACTGTGTGCCCGACCGAGACTCGAACTGGTAGAGCACTTGCCCGCGAAAGGCAAATGGTCCCGAGTTCGAGTCTCGGTCGGGCACACAGTTTTAATCTGCCAGGAAGTTTCAAGTTCGCTTTGGTTCACTCCGAGATCCCTGGACACTTCTGTTGTTGAGAGCCATTCCTGACACAAAGTAGCTATGTGGACGGGATCCAACCGCGGTATTGACCGTCTAGGCATGGCTGAACTACGGACAACACGAGCCGTGTACCTCCTCGTGGAATGACTGCAACTGATGGGCTGTAGGAGCCGCCTCGTATAATAGGCGCTGTTCAGTGCATGGTTATTGAATCTTTGGGAGGGTTTAGTGACATCTCTGAACAGTCAAAAGGACTGTGTCTGTGATACAATATCCACAGTCTACGTCTGTCTTCAGGAGTTCTAGAAACTGGGATGATGCAAAACTTTTTTTGATGTGTGTACTTTAATTTAAAAAAATCATATTAAAATTTCACAGAGTAATTCTAAACTATGATCTGTGGTTGCCTGTTATGCAATTAATTACCTCACTTACATTATTATTAAATTGAGTTCTGTGGCAGGTTGAGGTGATAAATGAGAAAGAAATCTTTGGCCCGCATGGGAAAAGTTCACACAAACAAACACGATTCACACACAAGAATGGAGATAAAAAGAATTTTGCCCATCACAGGAAGTCAGAGGCGCACATGTTCATCCCTATCGCTGTGATTGAATTATTGTGAATAATGGAACTACGGAACACTTTCCGACAAAGAAATTTATCTGCGTCATCTTGCACATCAAACTAAGCTTCGCTGGCGCGAAACACCCGCAGATGTTGTGGATATTCGTGAACAAAGCAAAATTATTAAGACTCCAGAAAATTCGAGAACACAAATGTAAATCGTATAGACACAAATAGCAACAAAATATCACACAGAATCAAGAATAAAAGTTATTCAAGATAGTGAAATTACACATGGTTGAATTACCATCGCCGCGCAGGATT
Source organism: Schistocerca cancellata (assembly GCF_023864275.1). Taxonomy (NCBI): domain Eukaryota; kingdom Metazoa; phylum Arthropoda; class Insecta; order Orthoptera; family Acrididae; genus Schistocerca; species Schistocerca cancellata. The sequence goes on along the minus strand of NC_064637.1, from coordinate 50,233,872 downwards.
AGCCGAGCGGTCTAGGGCACTGCAGTCATGGACTGTGCGGCTGGTCCCGGCCGAGGTTCGAGTCCTCCCTCGGGCATGGGTGTGTGTGTTTGTCCTTAGTATAATTTAGGTTAAGTAGTGTGTAAGCTTAGGGGCTGACGACATTAGCAGTTAAGTCCCAAAAGATTTCACATACATTTGAACATTTGAATTACCACGACGTGGTGTGAACTTCACAGTCTTTAAATTGAAACAAAATGAAAAGTAGAAGAAATAAAACGCATACACATGAGAAACTTCACAGTCTTTAAATTTAAACAAAATGAAAAGTAGAAGAAATAAAACGCATACACATGAGAAACGTTCACACATAATTTCCAGTTAGCAGATAAGTCAGACAACTGAATTTTGAACTTGTGCTTGAGCAACGAACTTCCTACACCACATGTTCTGCTTGCACAAAGCGAGGACCGGAAGAAACATACTACATACAGAAAATATACTCTGAAAGATGTAAGAACTCTACTACGGAATTTGAAAATCAACTAGCAAAACGAACGTGTACATCAGTTGGAATAACTACACACCATCACAAGTTAAACATTCACCAGCGCCAAGTCGCTCTTAACAGTACTGTCTTCACCAGTCCTGACTGCCAAGCCGGCCGCAGTGACCGAGCGGTTCTAGGCACTACAGTCTGGAACCGCGCGACCGCTACGGTCGCATGTTCGAATCCTGCCTCGGGCATGCATGTGTGTGGTGTCCTTATGTTAGTTAGGTTTAAGTAGTTCTTAGTTCTAGGGGACTGATGACCTCAGAAGTTAGGTCGCATAGTGCTTAGAGCCATTTGAACCCGAGTGCCGCGAACACGCTCTCCCTGCAACGAACTTCCCCCACGTAGCCGGAAGAGACCAGAGAGGACCTTTCCGCTACCAACTTGACTATTGTCGAATGATTACCGAAAGGGTGAAATCTCTTTGCCTTTGCTGTGGAACCTAGTTGGCTACACTGTTGATACTACAACACGCAGCCAGATGTTGTACTGCTACCATATAAACTGAAGAGCCAAAGAAACTAGCACAGCTGCCTAATCCGAAATGCATTGAAGTTGTAAGGCCTCTGATTTTTTTTCTCCGGACTGGAAAGAGATAGAAACATGCGCATTGTTTTAAAATGAGGTCGCGTTCATTGTCAATACGTCCCAGAGATGGCAGCACCGTACGACAGATGGAATTTTACCGCCAGCGGCGAGAATGAGCACTGTTTTAAATACTTAAAATGGCGACGTTTTCCTTACCTGAACAGCGTGCAATCATTCGTTTTCTGAATTTGCGTGGTGTGAAACCAATTGAAATTCATCGACAGTTGAAGGAGACATGTGGTGATGGAGTTATGGATGTGTCGAAAATGCGTTCGTGGGTGCGACAGTTTAATGAAGGCAGAACATCGTGTGACAACAAACCGAAACAACCTCGGGCTCGGACAAGCCGGTCTGACGACACGATAGAGAAAGTGGAGAGAATTGTTTTGGGGGATCGCCGAATGACTGTTGAACAGATCGCCTCCAGAGTTGGCATTTCTGTGGGTTCTGTGCACACAATCCTGCATGACGACCTGAACTGCCTCAGCGATTTTCCAGTGGTCAAAACAGACTCCTAAAGATGCCTTCGCCGCTGCGATGAAATCATGGCGTCAGCATTGTGAAAAATGTGTACGTCTGCAGGGCGATTACGTCCAGAAGTAACGCCAGTTTCATCGATTTCGGGTGAGTAGTTAATTAGAAAAAAAATCGGAGGCCTTAGAACTTGAATGCACCTCGTACACTGAACAATTAGAGAAATTGGTACACCTAGCCTGTATCGTGTAGGGGCCCCGCAAGCACACCGAACTGCCGCAACACGACATGGCATGGACTCACCTAATGTCTGAAGTACTGCTGGACGGAATTGACACCATGAATCCTACAGGGCTGTCCATAAATTCTTAAAAGTACGGGGGGCTGGAGATCTCTTCTGAACACCATGTTGCAAGGCATCCCAGATATGCTCAATAATGTTCATGTCTGGGGAGTTTGGTGGCCAGCGGAAGTGTTTAAACTCAGAAGGGTGTTCCTGGAGCCACTCTGTTGCAACTCTGGATGTGTGGGTTGTCGCGTTATGTCAGTTGAATTGCCGTAGTCCATCGGAATGCACAATGGAATGAATGGATGCAGGTGATCAGACAAAATGCTGTCAGAATCGTATCTAGACATATCAGGGGTCCTTTATCACTCAAACTGCAGACACCCCACTCCATTATAGACCCTCCACCAGCTTGAACAGTCCCCCACTGACATGCAGGGTCCCTCGATTCATAAGGTTGTCTCCATAGCCCTTAAACGCCCATCGACTTGATACAATGTGAGACTCGTCCGACCAGGCAACAATCATCAACAGTCCAATGTCTGTGTTGACGGACGCAGGTGAAGTGTAAAGCTTCGTGTCGTGCAGTCATCAAGGGTACACGAGAGGATCTTTGGCTCCCAAAACCGATGTAGATGATGTTTCGTTGAATGGTTCGCGCACTGACAGTTGTCGATGGCTCAGCATTGAAATCTGCAGCGATTTGCGGATGGGTTGCACTTCTGTCACTCTGGACGATTGTCTTCAATTGACGTTTGTCCTGTTATTGCAGGATCTTTTTCCGGCCGCAGGAGTGTCAGTGATCTGATGTTTTACCGGATTCCTGATATTCACGCTAATGTAGCGGCACGACCGTTTAGGACAGTGAAAATTAGTTTTGTGCGATATTCTGAGCACAAGTTACAGCCATGTGCGGGCCAGATTCCAGTAAGTTATGTTGACCAGCGGTTGCGAAGTTGAATGGGGGCCACAGGGCCGTTGTACCGCTGAAAAGAGTAAATGCAGCGGTTCGCATGGCGCAAGCTATAGGCGCAACCGGGGTGTGGGGCATACGTGACTTAGAGTGACGCGTTAGCGAAACAGAGGAGCACAGCCAAATATAAATAGATGCCATTTTCTAACGAGATTCATTCAAGTGTGGCAGCTCTCCTGGACGGCAGGGCGTGTCACACTGCCGGGCTAGACGCTGCAACAGATGGGGCGACAGCGTCCCAGTCCACGACGGGTCGTTGGTTCGACCCTCTGAGGCCGACGCGGGGTCCGCACCCAGTCAGGTTGGCCACTCTTCGGCTCTCTACCGCCGGCAGTCGCCTCATCTCCCGACAAACGCCAGAGACTTTCATGGCGAAGGTCGAAGATTCGGACATCGGATCGCGGGCAGTCATTGCCGCCACGTTTCCAGCTATGCCAGTCGAGGAAGAAGCAGCAGCGGGGCCGGCCTACGGCTCCTGGTGGAGCAGCGCGGAGTCAACGGGGATGGTGGCCGCTGACGTAAATGGAACTCTACAGCTGGCGAACAAGGCCGGTACGACACAGCGCTGCGTTGCACGGGCCTATGGGGGTACTTCCTCAGCAATGCGGGACATGTGACGCAGGCTGAGGTGAATGGAGCCCTGTAGAGGAAACAAATAAATCATTTGAAAAGCACGGACGAGTTTTAATACGCCATCTCCTGGCACCCATCCACAACACTATGCTCTTGAAATGGTCGTACAGGAAAATCCTCACTTCATCACTACCTCAGAGGTGGTGTGTCCCACTGCTCGTACACCGACCATAACACCGCATTCAAAATCACTTAAATACTCATAACCTGCCATTGTAGCAGCAGTAATCGATCTGAGAACTGCGCCAGAGTCTTGTTGTCTTATATAGGCGTTGGCGATCGCAGCACCGTATTCTGCCTTTTTAAGTATCTCTGTACAGGGCTATTACAAATGATTGAAGCGATTTCATAAATTCACTGTAGCTCCATTCGTTGACATATGGTCACGACACACTACAGGTACGTAGAAAAACTCATAAAGTTTTGTTCGGCTGAAGCCGCACTTCAGGTTTCTGCCGCCAGAGCGCTCGAGAGCGCAGTGAGACAAAATGGCGACAGGAGCCGAGAAAGCGTATGTCGTGCTTGAAATGCACTCACATCAGTCAGTCATAACAGTGCAACGACACTTTAGGACGAAGTTCAACAGAGATCCACCAACTGCTAACTCCATTCGGCGATGGTATGCGCAGTTTAAAGCTTCTGCATCCCTCTGTAAGGGAAAATCAACGGGTCGGCCTGCAGTGAGCGAAGAAACGGTTGAACGCGTGCGGGCAAGTTTCACGCGTAGCCCGCGGAAGTCGACGAATAAAGCAAGCAGGGAGCTAAACGTACGACAGCCGACGGTTTGGAAAATCTTACGGAAAAGGCTAAAGCAGAAGCCTTACCGTTTACAACTGCTTTACTTCCATCATGATGTTCGGCATTTCTTAAACAGGAGATTGGAAAACCGATGGATCGGTCATGGTGCAGATCATGATCAGCAATTCATGTCATGGCCTCCACGCTCTCCCGAATTAACCCCATTCGATTTCTTTCTGTGGGGTTATGTGAAAGATTCAGTGTTTAAACCTCCTCTACCAAGAAACGTGCCAGAACTGCGAGCTCGCATCAACGATGCTTTCGAACTCATTGATGGGGACATGCTGCGCCGAGTGTGGGAGGAACTTGATTACCGGCTTGATGTCTGCCGAATCACTAAAGGGGCACATATCGAACATTTATGAATGCATAAAAAAACTTTTTGAGTTTTTGTATGTGTGTGCAAAGCATTGTGAAAATATCTCAAATAATAAAGTTATTGTAGAGCTGTGAAATCGCTTCAATCATTTGTAATAACCCTGTATTTGGATATGCGTACCTATACCAGTCTCTTTGGTGCTTCAGGGTACACATATTAAAGTGTAATTAATTTTACTTACAGAATGTGTCATTGATATGTTAACAATGCAGGCAGTGACTAGCATGCAGTCGATAGTACAGATGGCGAATACTGACCTGGGATGGGTTGTGCCACGCCTGCTCGACCTGTTCATGTAGTCCAGTAAGAGTTGTTCGTTAATGAGTCGCATGAGTCACTTCACGTCACATCATATCACACACATGTCTGATCCAGAGATCATGCTGGCCAGGGATGTTGTTGCACGTCTCGTAGGGCACGTTGAGTTTCGCGGGCAGTGTGTGAGCGAGCATTATCCTATCGGAACAACACGTCACCTTCCTGTTGCAAAAATAGGACCTAGCAACATTCTGCGCTTACCGAGCTCCGGTTAGCGTTCCTTACAGGAACACCAAAGGCTCCGCAGCTCGTGGTCGTGCGGTAGCGTTCTCGCTTCCCACGCCCGGGTTCGATTCCCGGCGGGGTCAGGGATTTTCTCTGCCTTGTGATGACTGGGTGTTGTGTGATGTCCTTAGGTTAGTTAGGTATAAGTAGTTCTAAGTTCTAGGGGACTGATGACCTCAGATGTTGAGTCCCATAGTGCTCAGAGCCATTTGAACCATTTTTTTGAACACCAAAGGTGAACGAGAGTAGCTTACCGCACTCGAGACTGTGAAAAAAATGGCTCTGAGCAGTATGAGACTTAACATCTGAGCTCATCAGGCCCCTATAACTAACCCAAGGACATCACACACAGCCATGCCCAAGGCAGGATTCGAACCTGCGACCGTAGCGCGCGCGCGGTTCCAGACTGAAGCGCCTAGAACCGCTCGGCCACAAGGGCCGACTCGGGACTATGGGCCGTGTAGATGGGACACCGTGTCGTGAACGTATGCGTTCTGTGAGGCAGCACTCACCAGGTCTATGTCTTACACGTAAAAGTGGAGGCAGAATCTGCTTAGACCGCTGAAGACCACGATGCGCCGTTCCATCTTCCAAGAGATACTCTGACGGCAGCAGTCGAACCGAGAACGTCGATGCTGTCGCGTGAGTGGAAGGCAGGGAAGAGGTGTGCGTTCCTGTAGTCCCACTGCTAGTAACCGGTTCGCAACATTCCCTATTGACACGTCTGGACTCACAAGCCTTCTTACGCTCTGGCAGCTGTACGGTCGGTCACTATTGCCCCTACAGTAGGACGATCCTGACCGATCCCTGTGTTGCATTGACGTCCCGAACCTCATCTATGGGTGTGAGAATGTTCACGTGACCACTGATACCACAGTCGCCGTAAAACTGACGCAGCACGTTCAACTTGTGCTGCAACTCTCTGAAAGGACCATCCCAGGTCTCGCAATGAGCCTAAGGACATCACAAACACCCATGCCCGAGGCAGGATTCGAACCTGCGACCGTAGCGGTCGCGCGCTTCCAGACTGTAGCGCCTAGAAGTGCTCGGCCACTACGACCGGATTGCTTCAGACATTTACACCACACTGAGCCTGCTCTCTGTTAGCATTCCCTATTAAATGGTAGACAGAGCTGGAGCTCAAGTACGCTATCCGTTGGCGGACGACGCTGAAAGCGTTATCAGTACATCTACTATCCCGCAGGTGGCATATGCTGTCACTGGATGAAAATCGACGTCGTCTTTTCGGATGTAGCACTTTTTTTTTTTTTTCGAGCGATGTATTATGACTTACCGCGCGGGATTAGCCGAGCGGTCTCAGGCGCTGCAGTCATGGACTGTGCGGCTGGACCCGGCGGAGGTTCGAGTCCTCCCTCGGGGTGTGTGTGTTTGTCCTTAGGATAATTTAGGTTAAGTAGTGTGTAAGCTTAGGGACTGATGACCTAAGCAGTTAAGTCCCATAAGATTTCACACACATTTGAACATTCTATTATGACTCCACTCCCTTCGTTTGAAACTGGACCCATCAACCAGCAGGATATCATTGTACCACTAAGGATACAAAGGCAGCCACAAAGATTTAATCAAAACCATGTGAAATTTTTTATTTTTTTTTATTTTGAGCTTTTCCTCATTACAGAGGCTTATCTCCAACATAATAATTTACTCGGAAATTACAATACCAAGAATAAACGTTCTTAAACTATATTTTCAGAATATTCCTCCAGGTGTTTCGATCTTGTGTGTCCTCTTCCTCTTCGCCCATTCTCCTCATTGTGTGCTGTACATTTTGGAGCCAGGTGGTCACAGGTCGTCCTCTTCTTCTTCTCCCCTCCGCAGTATCAATTTTGATATTCTGGTTTTCTTCATTCGTCGTACACGCCCGTACCACTGTAATTTCCTCCTATCCAGTACGTCATATATTCATTCTTTTATTTCCATACTCATTATTTCGGTGTTCCTTATCTTTTCTTTCCTGGAGATTCTCGCCGATCTTCTCCAGAAGTCAATCTCTAGAGCTTGTAATTTTTTACAATTCTTCATGTTAATTGTCCAGGTCTCCGTTCCATACAGAACCACACTCTCTAACATGGATTTGTATATTAATTTTTTATTTCTGCTCATTACATTCCTGCTCCATAAGACTGAGTTAGCCGACCGGAGTGGCCGTGCGGTTCTAGGCGCTACAGTCTGGAACCGCGGGACCGCTACGGTCGCAGGTTCGAATCCTGCCTCAGGCATGTATGTTTGTGATGTCCTTATGTTAGTTAGGTTTAAGTAGTTCTAAGTCCAAGGGACTGATGACCTCAGAAGTTGAGTCCCATGGTGCTCAGAGCCATTTGAACCAGGACTGATTTAACCATCCCAATGACCTTCCGTCCGGTACTAATTCTTTTATCCATTTCTGACTCTGATTTTCCCTCGATTTCTAAAATGGATCCCAAATAACAGAAAGTGTTTATCTTTGTGATTTTCTTTCCTTCAATGTGTAACTCATTAGTCAACTTTTCTTTTTTATGGTAATTAATATTCAAACCCCAAGTTTTGTATGATACTGCTAGTTGATTGCACATATAGTTAGCATCCCCCCCATCTTGTGCTACGACTATTTGATCATTAGCAAACAATAAATGATGTAGGTAAACTCCATCTCTTATTTCTAATCCCACACTATTTCATTTACGAGACCATGTTCTAAGGCTAATATCTATATGTTTTAAATAATGGTGGTGACATGGGACAGCCCTGTAAAAGGCCTTTGCTTGTTCTAAATTTCTGTCAAAGTTTATTACCAACTTTCACTTGGTAAATGTTATCTTTATACATCTGTTGTATTATTTTAATCAAAGAAGGGTTTATGCTTGCCATATGTAGTGCTGTCCAAAGTAATTTCCTAGGAACAGTATCATACCCTTTTCCTAGATCTATGAAAATTAATCCTATATTTTTTTTCATTTTTCCCTATGTTTCTCCAAAATCTGTCGTAATGTGAAAATATGGTCTACACATGATATCCCATCCGTGAATCCACATTCTTCTTCTTGGGTTCTAAAATTTTTTTTCTAATTTATTTTCAATTACTTTCACAAAAATTCTCATTAATGTGTTTGTAACACAAATTCCTCGACGGTTTGAACAAATTTTGAGATTCCCTTTCTTAAATATTGTATTAACGTAACTTAGCTTCATCTCGTTGGATACTGAATCCCCATGTATCATTTTGTTGAAGAGCTATGCTATCAGTTTGACAATTTTGTCACCACCATATTTCAGACACTCCTGCGCTATTTCGTCATAGCTCCTGTAGCTGAACACACGTACCTAGAAGGGTACGCAGTGGTAGTTAACTGTTTATAACAAGGGCTAGCTCACTCTCCCCAGTACCACTGTCCTTCTACATCTACATCTACATACATACTCCGCAATCTACCATACGGTGCGTTGCGGAGGGTACCTTGTACCAGAACTAGCATCTTCTCTCCCTGTTCCACTCCAAAACAGAACGAGGGAAAAATGACTGCCTATATGCCTCTGTACGGGGCCTAATTTCTCTTATATTATCTTTTTGGTCTTCCCGCGAAATGTAAGTTGGCGGCAGTAAAATAGTACTGCAGTCAGCCTCAAATGCTGGTTCTCTAAATTTCCTCAGTAGCGATTCACGAAAAGAACGCCTCCTTTCCTCCAGAGAATCCCACCCGAGTTCCTGAAGCATTTCCGTAACACTCGCGTGATGATCAAACCTACCAGTAACAAATCTAGCAGTCCGCCTCTGAATTGCTTCTATGTCCTCCCTCAATCCGACGTGATAGGGATCCCAAACGCTCGAGCAGTACTCAAGAATAGGTCGTATTAGTTTTTTTTATAAGCGGTCTCCTTTACAGATGAACCACATCTTCCCAAAATTGTACCAATGAACCGAAGACGACTATCCGCCTTCCCCACAACTGCCATTACATGCTTGTCCCACTTCATATCGCTCTGCAATGTTACGCCGAAATATTTAACCGACGTGACTGTGTCAAGCGCTACACAACTAATGGAGTAATCAAACATTACGGGACTCTTTTTCCTATTCATCTGCATTAATTTACATTCACCGATATTTAGAATTAGCTGCCATTCTTTACACCAATCACAAATCCTGTCCAAGTCATCTTGTATCCTCCTACAGTCACTCAACGACGACACCTTCCCGTACACCACAGCATCATCAGCAAACAGCCGCACATTGCAGTCCACCCTATCCAAATCATTTATGTAGATAGAAAACAACAGAGGACCTACCACACTTCCCTGGGGCACTCCAGATGATACCCTCACCTCCGATGAACACTCACCATCGAGGACAACGTCCTTCCACCGACATGCACATGTGATGATATACTTGTAAAAGAAAAAATAAACTTGTACCTACATCTACATCTACATCCATACTCCGCAAGCCACCTGACGGTGTGTGGCGGAGGGTACCTTGAGTACCTCTATTGGTTCTCCTTTCTATTCCAGTCTCGTATTGTTCGTGGAAAGAAAGATTGTCGGTATGCTTCTGTGTGGGCTCTAATCTCTCTGATTTTATCCTCATGGTCTCTTCGCGAGATATACGTAGGAGGGAGCAATATACTGCTTGACTCGTCGGTGAAGGTATGTTCTCGAAACTTTGACAAAAGCCCGTACCTAGCTACTGAGCGTCTCTCCTGCAGAGTCTTCCACTGGAGTTTATCTATCATCTCCGTAAGGCATTCGCGGTTGCTAAATGATCCTGTAACGAAGCGCGCTGCTCTCCGTTGGATCTTCTCTATCTCTTCTATCAACCCTATCTGGTACGGATCCCACACTGCTGAGCAGTATTCAAGCAGTGGGCGAACAAGCGTACTGTAACCTACTTCCTTTGTTTTCGGATTGCATTTCCTTAGGATTCTTCCAATGAATCTCAGTATGGCATTTGCTTTACCAACGATCAACTTTATATGATCATTCCATTTTAAATCACTCCCAATGCGTACTGCCAGATAATTGATGGAATTAACTGCTTCCAGTTCCTGACCTGCCATATTGTAGCTAAATGATAAGGGATCTTTCTTTCTATGTATTCGCAGCACATTACACTTGTCCACATTGAGATTAAATTGCCATTCCCTGCACCATGCGTCAATTCGCTGCAGATCCTCCTGCATTTCAGTACAATTTTCCATTGTTACAACCTCTCGATATAACACAGCATCATCCGCAAAAAGCCTCAGTGAACTTCCGATGTCATGCACAAGGTCATTTACGTATATTGTGAATAGCAACGGTCCTACGACACTCCCTTGCGGCACACCTGAAATCACTCTTACTTCGGAAGACTTATCTCCATTGAGAGATCGTTTAAGTTTTATGGGCAAAAGCGTTCGCATAGAGTGGAGCTTGTCAAAGTGGTGGGTGGTGTCAATTTCCGGAACCAGTGTAAGAGATTGCTCGGGCCTTCCCCTGTGTAAAGAGCCACCGTCCGTATGCGGAAGGGCACACCGAGGGAAGAAAAGAACGGCTGGAGGACAAATCGGTTTCCCGTAAATCTAAATCCCACAACTTGTTACTGCCAGGGAAGCAGGGAGAAAGAGGGGGCGGATGCGTCCCATGCGTGTGTTGTGTTGCATGCGGTGGTGCGTGTTTGCCGGCGAAGGGAAGGAAGGCGACCGTATTTCATACGCCCGGCGTAGGCGCCTTCTCGCGGCCGGAGGCAGAAAATTGAATCCGACGCCTGGCGTCGCGACGCCGACGCCTCCGGGTCGGCCATTGTGGGGGCGGCAACGAAGACGAATGATGCGCCGGCAGACCCTGTGTGGTGTGTGTGTGTGTGTACAAGTCACCTCGCCAGCGGCCGGTGTTGTTAATTCCTGCCACGCGCGGTCCGGTACAGAGCTGGAACCCAACCGCGCTCCCTGTGAACCAAATCGGCTACGAGACGCACAGCTTTATGGAATTTATGGCTTTATACGCAACTCCCTTGAACCGAAATGAAAGAATAGAACGCAAAAACTTGTTTGCGTGAGAGATCTCTCGATTAAATTCTACATCTACATCTACATGATTACTCTGCAATTCACATTTAAGTGCTTGGCAGAGGGTTCATCGAACCACAAACATAGTATCTCTCTACCATTCCACTCCCGAACAGCGCGCGGGAAAAACGAACACCTAAACCTTTCTGTTCGAGCTCTGATTTCTCTTATTTTATTTTGATGATCATTCCTACCTATGTATGCTGGGCTCAACAAAATATTTTCCCATTCGGAAGAGAAAGTTGGTGACTGAAATTTCGTAAATAGATCTCGCCGTGACGAAAAACCTCTTTGCTTTAACGACTTCCATCCCAACTCGTGTGTCATATCTGCCACACTCTCTCCCCTATTACGTGATAATACAAAACGAGCTGCCCTTTTTCGCACCCTTTCGATGTCCTCCGTCAATCCCACCTGGTAAGGATCCCACACCGCGCAGCAATATTCTAACAGAGGACGAACGAGTGTAGTGTAAGCTGTCTCTTTAGTGGACTTGTTGCATCTTCTAAGTGTCCTGCCAATGAAACGCAACCTTTGGCTCGCCTTCCCCACAATATTGTCTATGTGGTCTTTCCAACTGAAGTTGTACGTAATTTTTACACCCATGTACTTAGTTGAATTGACAGCCTTGAGAATTGTACTATTTATCGAGTAATCGAATTCCAACGGATTTCTTTTGGAACTCATGTGGATCACCTCACACTTTTCGTTATTTAGCGTCAACTGCCACCTGCCACACCATACAGCAATCTTTTCTAAATCGCTTTGCAACTAATACTGGTCTTCTGATGACCTTACTAGACGGTAAATTACAGCATCACCTGCGAACAACTTAAGAGAACTGCTCAGATTGTCACCCAGGTCATTTATACAGATCAGGAACAGCAGAGGTCCCAGGACGCTTCCCTGGGGAACACTTGATATCACTTCAGTCTTACTCGATGATTTGCCATCTATTACTACGAACTGCGATCTTCCTGACAGGAAATCACGAATCCAGTCGCACAACTGAGACGATACCCCATAGGCCCGCAGCTTGATTAGAAGTCGCTTGTGAGGAACGGTGTCAAAAGCTTTCTGGAAATCTACAAATACGGAACCAACCTGAGATCCCCTGTCGATAGCGGCCATTACTTCGTGAGAATAAAGAGCTACCTGCGTTGCACAAGAACGATGTTTTCTGAAACCATGCTGATTACGTATCAATAGATCGTTCCCTTTGAGGTGATTCATAATGTTTGAATACAGTATATGCTCCAAACCCCTACTGCAAACCGACTCAATGATATAGGTCTGTAGTTCGATGGATTACTCCTACTACCCTTCTTAAACACTGGTGCGACCTGCGCAATTTTCCAATCTGTAGGTACAGATCTGTCGGTGAGCGACTTAGCTTAGAAAATAGATTAAGGAAAGGTAAACCTACGTTTCTAGCATTTGTAGACGTAGAGATAGCTTTTGACAATGTTGACTGGAATACTTTCTTTCAAATTCTGAAGGTGGCAGGGGTAAAATACAGGGAGCGAAAGCCTATTTATAATCTGTACAGAAACCAGATGGCAGTTGCAAGAGTCGAGGGGCATGAAATTCCAAGCATTGGTTGGGAAGGAGGTGAGATAGGGTTGTAGCCTATCCTCGATTTTATTCAATCTGTATATTGAGCAAGCAGTAAAGGAAAGATAAGAAAAATTCGGAGTAGGAATTAAAATCCATGGAGAAGAAATTAAAACTTTGAGGTTCAGCGATGACATTGTAATTCTGTCAGAGACAGCAAAGGACTTGGAAGAGCAGTTGAACAGAAGGGACAGTGTCTTGAAAGGAGGATATAAGATGAACACCAACAAAAGCAAAATTAGGATAATGGAATGTAGTCGAATTAAGTCGGGTGGTGCTGAGGGAATTAGATTAGGAAATGAGACACTTAAAGTAGTAAAGGAGTTTTGCGATTTGGAGAGCAAAATAACTGATTATGGCCGAAATAGAGAGGATATAATATGTAGACTGGCAATGGCAAGGAAAGCGTTTCTGAAGAAGGAAAATTTGTTAACATCGAGTGTAGATTAAAGTGTCAGGAAGTCGTTTTTGAAAGTATTTGTGTGGAGTGTAGCCATGTATGGAAGTGAAGCGTGGACGATAAATAGTTTAGACAAGAAGACAATAGGAGCTTTCGAAATGTGGTGCTACAGAAGAAAGCTGAAGATTAGATGGGTAGATCACATAACTAATGAGGAGGTATTGAATAGAACTGGGGAGAAGAGGAGTTTGTGGCACAACTTGACAAGTAGAAGAGATCTGTTGGTAGGACATGTTCTGAGGCATCAAGGGATCACCAGTTTAATATTGGAGGGCAGCATGGAGGGTAAAAATCGTAGAGGGAGACCAGGAGATGAATACACTAGGCAGATTCAGAAGGATGTAGGTTGCAGTAGGCACTGGGAGATGAAGAAGCTTGCACAGGATAGAGTAGCATGGAGAGCTGCATCAAACCAGTCTCTGGACTGAAGACCACATAAACAACAACAACAACAACGCAACTGCTTTGAACCGAACTTGAAGAACAGAACGCAAAAATCTGTGTGCGTGGTTGATCTCTCGATTAAATTCTGCTTCCTTTACAGTGATCTGTTTCTGCTCGCACTTGGCTAAAAATAAAAAAGTAAAATAAAAAATCACTTCGCAAGTGTCAGCGTGTTACATTATCCAAAAACTTTATTTCATTTTCGTGACGGAGAGGTTTATTTTTCATATATGACGAGGTAGCGCTTAAACTAGTTACGTACATTTTATTAGATATTTTTATCATATTCTGCACTGAAGTATCAAGAAACGTTTCACAAATACGAGTAGCTATTACTGAGTAGAATTCTCACCTTTCGAAAATTTGTAGTTTTGTGTACCAGTGAATACACCGGTAGGTCCCTGTAGGCCAATCGTGGCGTGGCGAAGGAGTAGTTTTGTGTAGATGTGTGGAATCAGTGCTCTTGAGCATGTCCAACAGAACAGACCTCACGGTCGTATAAATTACACGATTAACAGAAATCAGCACACTTGGCCGTTTACAGACACTGAAATACACCAACGGAGAAGATTTAAAATTTGTAGCGAACTAGAACTCGGATGGTTAGCTTCTCTAGAATGGTTGCCCTAACCACCTCAGCCATCCGGACACACTTCCCGTCTGATTCCAAATATTGGCACTACTGGCGCTTGACATGTCGAGAATTTGGATCGGATGCGAAGCGTTTCTGGATGACCAAGGCGGTTCAGGCAACTGTTCTAGAGAAGCTAAGCATCCGACCACCAGTTACAGTCCGGTTTCTTTTTAGTCACCAGTCTTCACACTGGTTTGATCCGGCCGGCCACGATCTCCTGTGCTAACCTCTTCGTCTCAGAGTAGCCCTTGCAACCTACGTCCTCAATTATTTGCTGGATGTATTCCAATCTGTGTCTTCCTCTACAGTTTTTGCCCTCTACAGCTCCCTCTAGTACCACAGAACTCATTTCCTAACATATGCCCTATCACTCTGTCCTACTTGTCAGTGTTTACTACATATTCCTTTACTCCCCGATTCTGCGCAGAACCCCTCACGCCTTATCTTACTGATCCGTGTGTGGCTCATGTTCCTGTCATCATGTATTTTACACCCTGGTTTTAACATACTTCCATCTCACTACATCAATTTAAATGTACTACTGTCACTGAGTTGCTGCTTTGCCTGACCGTGAGCGGCGTTACCAGCGCGTATCGATATATCCCCTCTCGTAGTATCTTTGCTCGACTGCTGTTGCTTCCCGCTCGTTTTATGTTGTAGTTTGTTGGTCGCAGTTCGGGTTGCGAGTTCGGCTCTCCCAGTCGGTTGGAACGCGTCTGGAACGCAGTGCTGACCTGCCAGTCGGGGAGTTGCAATGCGGCACTAAGAGTTGAATTCTTTTATCTCGGCGGCTCGCGCATGCCCGCCCAGACGCGGGAGATTGCTGCGTTGCCAGTTGCACGCGCCAAGAGAAGCAGCGCCATAGTATAGTATAGTTATCAAACTTACGTTTAGGAGTGAGAGCGCAGTTTATGGAGTAAAGCCACCACGTCCGCATCAACTCTTTCGCTGCTTCAGAGACGTGCTCCCCGCATTCCGCGCTGTGCGCGATTTTGTCATCACTGCACTGCTCGCCTGTGCAGACACATGGTGTTCCGACTGCTTTGACACACTTATCATTGGCCCAAAAATTTGATTTTTACACATCTTCTTGACGGATACCTCCCCCCCCCCCCCCATAATGACTTAATTTTGTTTCGGTGTTCAATGCAGTTATTGTGCAGCATTAGATCTAGTAAACCATTGCACGAAATTTTGAAGAGTTTGCAGAGTTAACAGCCCATAGCGTATACTTTCCGTATGCTCAACTTTAGTCGCAACTAGAAATTTCAAAAAAATACATTCAAACGAATAAAATTCATGAAGTAAGACACTTCGATATTGTTTTTAAATAAAGAAAATATTAAGCACCGATCAAGGTTTGAACTCAGAACCTTTCACTTAGCAACCATGTGCTTTTTTTTTATTTTCTGTTTTTAATACATTCTTAATGTGGTTTTACTTTATACCACAACAAAAATAAATGTATCTAGCACCGCATCGTGCTCGTGAAAACAATATCTCGGCACGTTCCTACATCGAGGTAATGTACACTCCTGGAAATGGAAAAAAGAACACATTGACACCGGTGTGTCCGACCCACCATACTTGCTCCGGACACTGCGAGAGGGCTGTACAAGCAATGATCACACGCACGGCACAGCGAACACACCAGGAACCGCGGTGTTGGCCGGCGAATGGCGCTAGCTGCGCAGAATTTGTGCACCGCCGCCGTCAGTGTCAGCCAGTTTGCCGTGGCATACGGAGCTCCATCCCAGTCTTTAACACTGGTAGCATGCCGCGACAGCGTGGACGTGAACCGTATGTGCAGTTGACGGACTTTGAGCGAGGGCGTATAGTGGGCATGCGGGAGGCAGGGTGGACGTACCGCCGAATTGCTCAACACGTGGGGCGTGAGGTCTCCACAGTACGTCGATGTTGTCGCCAGTGGTCGGCGGAAGGTGCACGTGCCCGTCGACCTGGGACCGGACCGCAGCGACGCACGGATGCACGCCAAGACCGTAGGATCCTACGCAGTGCCGTAGGGGACCGCACCGCCATTTCCCAGCAAATTAGGGACACTGTTGCTCCTGGGGTATCGGCGAGGACCATTCGCAACCGTCTCCATGAAGCTGGGCTACGGTCCCGCACACCGTTAGGCCGTCTTCCGCTCACGCCCCAACATCGTGCAGCCCGCCTCCAGTGGTGTCGCGACAGGCGTGAATGGAGGGACGAATGGAGACGTGTCGTCTTCAGCGATGAGAGTCGCTTCTGCCTTGGTGCCAATGATGGTCGTATGCGTGTTTGGCGCCGTGCAGGTGAGCGCCACAATCAGGACTGCATACGACCGAGGCACACAGGGCCAACACCCGGCATCATGGTGTGGGGAGCGATCTCCTACACTGGCCGTACACCACTGGTGATCGTCGAGGGGACACTGAATAGTGCACGGTACATCCAAACCGTCATCGAACCCATCGTTCTACCATTCCTAGACCGGCAAGGGAACTTGCTGTTCCAACAGGACAATGCACGTCCGCATGTATCCCGTGCCACCCAACGTGCTCTAGAAGGTGTAAGTCAACTACCCCGGCCAGCAAGATCTCCGGATCTGTCCCCCATTGAGCATGTTTAGGACTGGATGAAGCGTCGTCTCACGCGGTCTGCACGTCCAGCACGAACGCTGGTCCAACTGAGGCGCCAGGTGGAAATGGCATGGCAAGCCGTTCCACAGGACTACATACAGCATCTCTACGATCGTCTCCATGGGAGAATAGCAGCCTACATTGCTGCGAAAGGTGGATATACACTGTACTAGTGCCGACATTGTGCATGCTCTGTTGCCTGTGTCTATGTGCCTGTGGCTCTGTGAGTGTGATCATGTGATGTATTTGACCCCAGGAATGTGTCAATAAAGTTTCCCCTTCCTGGGACAATGAATTCACGGTGTTCTTATTTCAGTTTCCAGGAGTGTATATGGGGAACACGATAAAAAAGTGCTTCATACAGGATGCAGAAGGGTGTGTCGCTACTCTCCTTACGCTTCATCATCCAGGTACGTCTTCACGTATATCATGTTGTTGCACCGAGAATCGAACTTAGTCATGTCAGCTCACTCAATGGGTGTCTTCTCCTACCTGTTGATGATCCAGCTGCGTGGAGGGTCGCGTAGGGCACTCCCTAAGTAATTAGAAAAATACTGTCTGTAGTTTGGGTTCCGTACGATCTTGCAATGACGTTCTTGTAGGTAGTTCCAAAAGTCTAATACATCTTTAGGTCCATTGTGAAATAAGTAGTGTACCGCATGCGCACGGATCCATGGGACAGCGTTGGTCTTGGCGCGCGGGAAATACAGTTGATCCGGAAATAGTAGAAACCGAGGTGTAATGTGTTCCGGAGTCACTCGTAGATAATACGACAAAATTTGTCACACCAAGCGCCATACGTCGTCTGCCGCGCCACATGTGAGACGGTGTTCGTCCGTGTCTGGTATCCCGCAGTCTACGCAGAGAGGCGATTCCGCCATGTTTATCTTGTGGAGGCGTGATCGGGTGATCTGTTTACCATTGACTGTGATGTACCATGTGGATCGGACGGCTGTGTCCAGTGGAATCGCGTGAATCGTCTTCCACACCACCTTCCAATTAACCTGAGGGCTTTTGGTCTCCACGATGTTTGGTGGGCGCCTCTGCTGTAGGACATGATATATATCCCGCGCCGACGCTGCTTCGTCGGTGGTACTGCGATACGGACATAGCTGTGTTCAATGTAAAAGTTCCCGAAGTAGTAGAAGGGTGGAGGTATGTCTTGCGTTGTCAGTGGGGGCATAATGGAGGGCGGAGCTAAGGACTCCAACAGCAAACCTGTCAAACTTTCCCGGTGGTGGCGCCACAGCTTGATGTGTGAGCTGACATACAGGGCCACAGCTCTGTCGTGGACATGGACTAGACCAAGACCTCCCCTTTCTGGGGGAAGGGTCAGTGACCCATAACCGACTTTGAAGAGCATGCCTGTACTGACGTAGGCTCCGAATGCCGCTAATAGACGTCCAGCCATCAGTAACGGTATTGGGAGAACACGCGCTATGTGTGGAAGGCGCGATGCGAGGTAAACATTGATGAAGTGTGTCCTTTGGAGAATGTCGAGGGTCCGCAGACGAAGGTTGAAGATCTGGACCCGAATTTGTTGTAATAAGCGGCGGTAGTTAAGAGCCGTGGTGCGCCGTATGTCGTCGTGAAACTCTATACCGAGACATTTGATAGTGCCACGAAGCTGTAGGGGTTCGACACACGCTGGGGTCAACCCGTCTCCTATGGTCATGGCGACCGATTTGGCGACGTTGAGACAGCTGCCGGAAGCCACACCGTACGTGATAATCCATTCTAGTGCTCAGTTGACATCGTCGCGATTGCGGAACACGAGAACCAGGTCGTCTACATATGCTGTACAGCGAAATGTGACACACTTCAACCATTACACTAACGCAGCTCGTCATTCAGTGTTCCTCCCGGAGGACTTTACATTCACGCAAAATAACGACAAACACTGTTGGTATAATTATGAATTACTCACGTTTCGTTGAAGTACAATAGGAAATAAACAATTACCGCTGTTCTTTATTGCGAAAACGCAGTTAGTGAGAATGATACAAACACCTTCAATTGCTATCGCCTGAATTAGGAGGCTTATTGCTTGTTTGATTTAATTAATTACTACACTCCTGGAAATGGAAAAAAGAACACATTGACACCGGTGTGTCAGACCCACACCGGACACTGCGAGAGGGCTGTACAAGCAATGATCACATGCACGGCACAGCAGACACACCAGGAACCGCGGTGTTGGCCGTCGAATGGCGCTAGCTGCGCAGCATTTGTGCACCGCCGCCGTCAGTGTCAGCCAGTTTGCCGTGGCATACGGAGCTCCATCGCAGTCTTTACCACTGGTAGCATGCCGCGACAGCGTGGACGTGAACCGTATGTGCAGTTGACGGACTTTGAGCGAGGGCGTATAGTGGGCATGCGGGAGGCCGGGTGGACGTACCGCCGAATTGCTCAACACGTGGGGCGTGAGGTCTCCACAGTACATCGATGTTGTCGCCAGTGGTCGGCGGAAGGTGCACGTGCCCGTCGACCTGGGACCGGACCGCAGCGACGCACGGATGCACACCAAGACCGTAGGATCCTACGCAGTGCCGTAGGGGACCGCACCGCCACTTCCCAGCAAATTAGGGACACTGTTGCTCCTGGGGTATCGGCGAGGACCATTCGCAACCGTCTCCATGAAGCTGGGCTACGGTCCCGCACACCGTTAGGCCGTCTTCCGCTCACGCCCCAACATCGTGCAGCCCGCCTCCAGTGGTGTCGCGACAGGCGTGAATGGAGGGACGAATGGAGACGTGTCGTCTTTAGCGATGAGAGTCGCTTCTGCCTTGGTGCCAATGATGGTCGTATGCGTGTTTGGCGCCGTGCAGGTGAGCGCCACAATCAGGACTGCATACGACCGAGGCACACAGGGCCAACACCCGGCATCATGGTGTGGGGAGCGATCTCCTACACTGGCCGTACACCACTGGTGATCGTCGAGGGGACACTGAATAGTGCACGGTACATCCAAACCGTCATCGAACCCATCGTTCTACCATTCCTAGACCGGCAAGGGAACTTGCTGTTCCAACAGGACAATGCACGTCCGCATGTATCCCGTGCCACCCAACGTGCTCTAGAAGGTGTAAGTCAACTACCCTGGCCAGCAAGATCTCCGGATCTGTCCCCCATTGAGCATGTTTGGGACTGGATGAAGCGTCGTCTCACGCGGTCTGCACGTCCAGCACGAACGCTGGTCCAACTGAGGCGCCAGGTGGAAATGGCATGGCAAGCCGTTCCACAGGACTACATCCAGCATCTCTACGATCGTCTCCATGGGAGAATAGCAGCCTGCATTGCTGCGAAAGGTGGATATACACTGTACTAGTGCCGACATTGTGCATGCTCTGTTGCCTGTGTCTATGTGCCTGTGGTTCTGTCTGTGTGATCATGTGATGTATCTGACCCCAGGAATGTGTCAATAAAGTTTCCCCTTCCTGGGACAATGAATTCACGGTGTTCTTATTTCAATTTCCAGGAGTGTATATGTTGTGTTCGAACATTATGAATTACCTCGAAGAGAACGGTCTATTAACACACAGTGAAGACGGATTTAGAAAACATCGATCATGTGCAATACAACCATCGCTTTATTCACATGATGTTTGAGTGCTATTGACAAGGGATTTCAAATTGATACCGTATTTCTGCGGGAAGGCTTTTGACACTGTACAACACAAGCGGCTCGTAGTGAAACTGCCTGCTTATGGAATATCGTCTCAGTTACGTGACTGGATTTCTGATTTCCTGTCAGAGGTCACAGTTCGTAGTAATTGACGGAAAGACATCGAGTAATACAGAAGTGATTTGCTTTCCCCAAGGTAGTGTTATAGGCCCTTTCCTGTTCCTTATCTATATGAACGATTTGGGAGTCAATGTGAACAGCCGTCTTAGGTTGTTTGCAGATGACGCTGTCGCTCATCGACTAATGAAAGTCATCAGAAGATCAAAACAAATTAAAAACGATTTAGAAAAGATATCTGTATGGTGTGAAAATTGGCAATTGACCCTAAACAACGAAAAGTGTGAGGTCATCCGATGAGTGCTAAAAGAAATCCGTTAAACTTACGTTACATGATAAATCAGTCAAAACTAAAGGCGGTAGATGCAACTAAATACCTAGGAATTACAATTACGACCACCATAAATGGGAAGGAACACACAGAAAATGTTGTGGGGGTTACAAACCAAAGACTGCGTTTTATCGGCAAGACACTTAGAAAATGTAACAGATCTACTAAGGAGACTACTTACACCACGCTTTACGTCCTCTTTTGGAATACTGCTGCGTGGTGTGGGATCCTTAGCAGATAGGATTAACTGAGTACATCGAGAAAGTTCAAAGAAGGGCAGCATGTTTTGCATTATCGCGAAATAGGGGGAAAGTATCACTGAAACCTTACAATATTTGGGGTGGACATCACTGAAACAAAGGCGTTTTTCGCTACTGCGGAATCTTCTGACGAAATTCCAATCATCTATTTTTCTCCTCGGAATACGAAAATATTTTGCTGACGACGACTGACATAGGGAGAAATGGTCATCATAATAAAATAAAGGAAATGAGAGTTCGCACGGAAAGATATAGGTGTTCTTTTTTTCCACGCACTGCACGAGATTGGAATAATAGAGAATTACTGTGAAGGTGGTTCGATGAACCCTCTGCCAGGCACTTGAATGTGATTTGCAGAGTATTCCTCCAAGTGGCGGAGTAGACGTAAGAGAATACGATGTCAATTATATACTTACTGCCAGGCTAAATCATGACAGTGTGGAAAACTGCTTTTCTCTTGTAAGGCGTCTGCGACATTTTTATGATCATCCCGCTCCAGTAGACATAAAAAATGTGGTGTCACCGTCAGACACCACACTTGCTAGGTGGCAGCCTTTAAATCGGCCGCGGTCCGTTAGTATACGTCGGACCCGCGTGTCGCCACTATCAGTGATTGCAGACCGAGTGCCGCCACACGGCAGGTCTAGAGACACTTCCTAGCACTCGCCCCAGTTGTACAGCCGACTTTGTTAGCGATGGTTCACTGACAAATTACGCTCTCATTTGCCGAGACGATAGTTAGCATAGCCTTCGGCTACGTCATTTGCTACGACCTAGCAAGGCGCCATTACCAGTTGCTATTGATGCTGTAAAACATGTACCGTCAAGAGCGATGTTCACCAAATGGATTAAAGTTAAGTATTCCAGCAGCTACGTACGTTATTGGCTATTATAGTTACCTTGTCCTGTTCCAGACCTCACGCCAGCCTGCGTGAGCTTAAACGCGTGCCTTTCGGCTTCCTTATAGTGGATTGGCTGTCTTGCCAATCCACAACAAAAAATATAGTAAGGTTATTATGGTTAGGTGCCAATGCTTTCGATATTCCTCTGTCTAACGCTTCTTTTGCTGAAACTGGCGAAGAAGGAACGTTTTTGACTGCAGCAGTGTTAGGAGCATTCTTCCCGATATGTCTGAAGCACTGTCAGTGGCTGAACAGCACGGAGAAATTGAGGCGATACTCACTGTAGAAGATTATAAGAATTCCTCAGTATCCACAGGTTTGGACTTTAGCGTGGGGGGATTTCAGTACCTCTGCTGGATATATAGCACGTCGGTACAAGCAGTACGACAAAACATTAGCTACACCAACTGAAGAGCTAATGTCGGTCGAAGGAGGAAAACATTTTAGCTATTTGTGCATGATTTCCTGGGGAGCTGTACTTGTGCCTTCAGAAACGTGGACTGAGACATTAAACCAATTCGAGATGACTTTTGATGGCATTTCCAGTAGGATAATAAAAGCTTGTTCCCAATTGGGAGTCTTAACCACATATGTAATAGCTCTCTGAAGCACGGTATTTTCTCACATAGACTGAAGTATGCCATTGTTAAACCACTGCATAAAAAAGGGGATAGGTCTGATGTCAACAACTACCGCCCAATCTCTCTTCCGACTGCCTTATCCAAAATTCTTGAAAAGTAATGTATTGTAGAGTAGCTTTACACCTTTGTAAAAATAAAGTTTTAACAAAATGTCAGTTTGGTTTCAAGAAAGGTTCTTCAACGGAAAATGCTATATGTACTTTGACTAATGAAATATTAAATGCTCTGACTAACCGGAAGTCACCCGTTGGGATTTTTTGTGATCTATTAAAGGCTTTTGATTGTGTAAATCATGAAATACTTCTAGATAAGCTCAAGTACTGTGGTATGAATGGGACAGTGCTCAAATCATACCTAACTGGAAGAGTGCAGAAAGTTGAAATAAGCAGTTCACATAATATGCAAAAAAACTGGCGATTTCTCAAACTGGAGAACAATCAAGAATGGGGTGCCTCAAGGTTCAGTCTTGCGTCCTCTGCTGATTTTATATATATATTAATGACTTCCCATTCCATACTCACGAAGATGCAAAGCTGGTACTTTTTGCCGATGATACAAGTATAGCTATTACACCCAACAGACAAGTATTAACTGGTGAAATTGTAAACGATGTTTTTCAGAAAATCATTAGGTGGTTCTCTGCAAATGGGCTCTCATTAAACTTTGCCAAAACACAGTACATACAGTTCCACACAGTAAATGGAATGACACCATTAATAAATATAGACTTCGATCAGAAATCTGTAGCTAAGATAGAATATTCAAAATTTCTAATTGTGTGCACTGATGATCGGTTGAACTGGAAAAAAACACACTCAAGATCTGCTGAAACTTTTGAGTTCAGCTACTTATGCTATTAGGGTCATTGCAAATTTTGGAGATATGCGTCTCAGTAAATTAGCTTATCACACCTATTTTCATTCTCTTCTTTCGTATGGCGTCATATTCTGGGGTAACTCATCACTGAGTAAAAGAGTGCTCATTGCACAAAAGCGTGTAATCAGAATAATTGCTGGAGCTCATCCTAGATCATCCTGTAGACACTTATTTAAAGAGCTAGGGATCTTCACTGTAGCCTCACAGTATATATATTCACTTATGAAATTTGTTATTAACAATCCGAACGAATTCAAAAGTAATAGTAGTGTACATGGCTACAACACTAGGAGAAAGGATGATCTTCACTACTCAAGGTTAAATCTAACTTTGGTCCAGAAGGGGGTAAATTACGCTGCCACAAAAGTCTTTGGTCACTTAACTAATAGCATCAAAAGTCTGACAGACATCCATGTAGCATTTAAAAGGAAATCAAAAGAATTTCTGAATGGCAACTCGTTCTACTCATTAGATGAAATTTTGGATATAGTAAGTGAGTAATTTCCCCAACACTCAGAAAAAAAAATTAAAAATATTAAGTGTCATGTGTGTTTTGTGTAATGTAATATCTTTTATAGACACCTTTTATTAACCTGACACGTTCCACATCATTACGAAGTGTCGTATTCATGATCTATGGAACAAGTACTGAACTAATCTAATCGAATCAGTTTCATGGCAGTGGCAATTTGTGTAGAGAAAGTTGTGTGCAAACATTCTGAGCGGTTCCCCAATATACACAGAGATAATTAGAATTTACGATAGAACTCGCACATTTATTCGTTTGCGCTGGCTTTCATTAAAAGACAGAGTAAGAACAGACGAGGCAGCTCACTGAAAAAAGTGAGAAAATGGCATATGTCATCACAATAATCAGTTCAGTACGTAGTCTAACTGTTTTATAAATAAAAATGGTGTGTGTAGGTACGAACATTTTTAACAGAACCGTTGTATGTAGAGTGTAGTTGCGTGTGATATTGTATTTTGAAACATCTCCAGAATTTTTGCACGGCATTACGAGACTGACGTTACGAAAGTTTTTGCATATTTACAACACCGCTTGGCAGTTTCACTGCAGAGGAGAATTAGTTAGTAAACTTGTCTATTTATTATGTAATCGTAATTTACAGCAATTATGCTGTTATGTAAAATCATTTTAGCTTGATGAAACTAATAGTTTGTGATTTATTTGAGCCAACGTTTCGCATTTCAAGCGTGTGTCAGTGAGGTTGCGATTCGATGTTCTGTTGACTCGTAAGGCATAAGCTGCGGTAGAATATAGCTCGTTAGTTTTAACTATAACATTTTAACAGCAGAACCACAGTTTAGACATCTAAATTGTGATGTAAATAAAATCTTTCGTCAAAAATTTGAGCTAAAGGAGCCTGCCGAGTCATCTACTTCCGTCATGACGTCACGTCAGCCATTGCCGAACTGTAATTATTTATTATCCTTACATTACTCTTCTGACGTCATATGTTACGAACAGACAAACATTCATATTTGCGTGGGTACAGACGAACCTCTCAATTGCTGCCGGTACAATTTCTTTGAGTTTAACGCAAGTCTGGTCTTACATAGTCAGCTGACAGGAATGGATAATGCCTCATAGAAAAGTGTCAAGCGAATTTTTAACTACTTTTCTGAATTGATACGTTCATCGTTTATTTTTGGTGGGTTTGGATGCTACGGTATTCAGTCCCGTCATAATAAAGTGGTCGCTAGTTCCTGCATCTGTCTCGATGTTCCCTATTTGCTTAGGATTATTTGTTGCTATGAGGTCAAGTGTTTTTTAGCAACCATTT
Source organism: Schistocerca cancellata (assembly GCF_023864275.1). Classification (NCBI taxonomy): domain Eukaryota; kingdom Metazoa; phylum Arthropoda; class Insecta; order Orthoptera; family Acrididae; genus Schistocerca; species Schistocerca cancellata. The sequence continues at coordinate 50,208,292 of NC_064637.1, read as the reverse complement.
AACTTCGAGTGTGCTCCTAAACTAACTGCTAAAAATAATTTTAGGAGTAACCGTTCAGTACTGTACCGTACCTTCTTTTGTACCAACCACCGGCTTCGAATATGTACTTTCGTTTTTTCCCCGTTATTGTCATTGTAACACCTTAAGACAAGGCAGGCCGGCAGCTGTAGTGTAACGACGTAAGTTTTTTATAAACGATTTTCCTTCGACATATGACCATGTGTAGACTTCGTCACCTACGTCAGTTACAACCCACTTCAAAATTATTTATATTCTTTTTAAATTGTCTCAGAATGGTTCTTGAACGAAACTGTAAAACATCATTTGAGTCGTATGCGCAGAATTACGTCGCTCAGTCCAATTGGTTTGTGTAAACTTTTTCAACTTTTAGATGTCGTTTGTTCTCCTCCGAAATTATATTGATACACGTTATCTGATTTAATCGATATTAGAACCACATTGAATAAACTTTGAGATTCAAAGTCGCGATGAACTCAGTCAAAATTCAATAATCTTGTCAAATATACACTCCTGAAAATGGAAAAAAGAACACATTGACACCGGTGTGTCAGACCCACCATACTTGCTCCGGACACTGCGAGAGGGCTGTACAAGCAATGATCACACGCACGGCACAGCGGACACACCAGGAACCGCGGTGTTGGCCGTCGAATGGCGCTAGCTGCGCAGCATTTGTGCACCGCCGCCGTCAGTGTCAGCCAGTTTGCCGTGGCATACGGAGCTCCATCGCAGTCTTTAACACTGGTAGCATGCTGCGACAGCGTGGACGTGAACCGTATGTGCAGTTGACGGACTTCGAGCGAGGGCGTATAGTGGGCATGCGGGAGGCCGGGTGGACGTACCGCCGAATTGCTCAACACGTGGGGCGTGAGGTCTCCACAGTACATCGATGTTGTCGCCAGTGGTCGGCGGAAGGTGCACGTGCCCGTCGACCTGGGACCGGACCGCAGCGACGCACGGATGCACGCCAAGACCGTAGGATCCTACGCAGTGCCGTAGGGGACCGCACCGCCACTTCCCAGCAAATTAGGGACACTGTTGCTCCTGGGGTATCGGCGAGGACCATTCGCAACCGTCTCCGTGAAGCTGGGCTACGGTCCCGCACACCGTTAGGCCGTCTTCCGCTCACGCCCCAACATCGTGCAGCCCGCCTCCAATGGTGTCGCGACAGGCGTGAATGGAGGGACGAATGGAGACGTGTCGTCTTCAGCGATGAGAGTCGCTTCTGCCTTGGTGCCAATGATGGTCGTATGCGTGTTTGGCGCCGTGCAGGTGAGCGCCACAATCAGGACTGCATACGACCGAGGCACACAGGGCCAACACCCGGCATCATGGTGTGGGGAGCGATCTCCTACACTGGCCGTACACCACTGGTGATCGTCGAGGGGACACTGAATAGTGCACGGTACATCCAAACCGTCATCGAACCCATCGTTCTACCATTCCTAGACCGGCAAGGGAACTTGCTGTTCCAACAGGACAATGCACGTCCGCATGTATCCCGTGCCACCCAACGTGCTCTAGAAGGTGTAAGTCAACTACCCTGGCCAGCAAGATCTCCGGATCTGTCCCCCATTGAGCATGTTTGGGACTGGATGAAGCGTCGTCTCACGCGGTCTGCACGTCCAGCACGAACGCTGGTCCAACTGAGGCGCCAGGTGGAAATGGCATGGCAAGCCGTTCCACTGGACTACATCCAGCATCTCTACGATCGTCTCCATGGGAGAATAGCAGCCTGCATTGCTGCGAAAGGTGGATATACACTGTACTAGTGCCGACATTGTGCATGCTCTGTTGCCTGTGTCTCTGTGCCTGTGGTTCTGTCAGTGTGATCATGTGATGTATCTGACCCCAGGAATGTGTCAATAAAGTTTCCCCTTACTGGGACAATGAATTCACGGTGTTCTTATTTCAATTTCCAGGAGTGTATTATTAATTCATTCACATAATTCCTCATAAATAAATCCTCGGAACACGTATGTCAACTTTAGTAGCATCCACTAGTTTATTATCTTCCTCCATACAGACGTGAACCTGAGCCTTGACAAGATAGGACTGACATTTTCAATAAGGTTAAACTTCCTATGACGTCATTGTTGTACAAACATTACAAATTCGCAATTATTTAATTTTTAGAAGCACGACGCAACAACTCGGTTCCAGGATCTTCTGTTGCTCTTCGGCTGTCGACCCGCGACGTATAGTGGCCAGCAATTTTCTCTCTGTTCCCGGCAGCGAAGATGCTGTCTCCGTTCGTTGCGCCGCCCTCTCCGTACATGAAACATAAAAAAATAAATACAAAACTTTAGATAATTCACAGCTATTACAAATATTACAAAAATACAGAAACAAAACAATAAATTAAACTTATATTTACCTGCAAACTGGGCTGACACTGGTGGATGGGGGACGCTTAAATTTCACGTCCCACTACACAGCGGCAATACTACGCCGCTCTTCGGCCACAGATACTACAAGTAGACCATAGGAAGCCATAGAAAAACAAAACAAAATGGACAAAAAACAGTAGACACACAAAGAAAAAAAAATAAAAGATGGAACCGATCACAGGCATAGTAAATAAAAAAACGTTCAGCACTTTTACACGAAGATAGGTGACTGAAATGACACGCTTGAACGATTGAGTGTGAGTGGTGAAACACTAAGACACTAACACTATGACACAAAAAAAAGCAATGGCGATGATCTCCGGCGCGCGAATGTTCACTAATCTGTGTACGAGTCCGGTGACCTGCCAAAGGACGAAAGGTGGGGGAGGAGAGAGAGGGGATGGTGTAGATGCCAGTGGCAGAGGAGAGGGGAGGGGGAGGAAAGAAGGTAGGGGAAGTCAGGGGGGAGAGGAGGGACCGTCAACGTGTTGAATGTGGATTGAAGCCTCCACCAACTGTAGGTATGAGTACGGGCACCTATTTGAGATGATACCAAAGTTTTCCTTGAACCTTTCAGCAGATGTAGTATCTGCTAGGGTCGTTCAATAAAACGTCCCGAGCGGTCTACGACGCTGCAGTCATGGACTGTGCGGCTGGTCCCGGCGGAGGTTCGAGTCCTCACTCGGGCATGGGTGTGTGTGTTTGTTCTTAGGATAATTTAGGTTAAGTAGTGTGTAAGCTTAGGGACTGATGACCTTAGCAGTTAAGTCCCACAAGATTTCACAGGCATATGAACATTTTTTTGAATAAAACCTCCTTGTTGGTGTTTCACATTTGATGTTTGTTCTTTGCACCGGTGAGGTTTCTACCCATTTTGGTAGATAGCAGAGGTGTTGTACGAGGTGCATTCAAGTTCAAAGGCATCCGAGTTTTTTTTCTCCAGACTGGAAAGAGATAGAAACATGCGCATTGTTTTAAAATGAAGCCGCATTCATTGTCAATACGTCCCAGAGATGGCAGCACCGTAGGGCAGATGGAATTTTACCACCAGCGGCGAGAATGAGAACTGTTTTAAATACTTAAAATGGCGACGTTTGCTTACTTGAACAGCGTGCAATCATTCGTTTTCTGAATTTGCGTGGTGTGAAACCAATTGAAATTCATCGACAGTTGAAGGTGATGATGATGATGATGTTTGGTTTGTGGGGCGCTCAACTGCGTGGTTATCAGCGCCCGTACAACTGCCCAACCTTTGCTCAGTCCAATTTCGCCAATTTCCTGGATGATGATGAAATGATGAGGACAACACAAACACCCAGTCATCTCGAGGCAGGTGAAAATGCCTGACCCCGCCGGGAATCGAACCCGGGACCCCGTGCTCGGGAAGCGAGAACGCTACCGCGAGACCACGAGCGGCGGACGACAGTTGAAGGAGACATGTGGTGATGGACTTATGGACGTGCCGAAAGTGCGTTCGTGGGTGCGACAGTTTAATGAAGGCAGAACATCGTGTGACAACAAACCGAAACAACCTCGGGCTCGCACAAGCCGGTCTGACGACACGATGGAGAAAGTGGAGAGAATTGTTTTGGGGGATCGCCGAATGACTGTTGAACAGATCGCCTCCAGAGTTGGTATTTCTGTGGGTTCTGTGCACACAATCCTGCATGACGACCTGAAAATGCGAAAAGTGTCATCCAATTGGGTGCCACTAATGCTGACGGACGAGCACACGGCTGCCCGTGTGGCATGTTGCCGAGCAATGTTGACGCGCAATGACAGCACGAATGGGACTTCCTTTATCGTCGGTTGTGACAATGGATGAGACGTGGATGCCATTTTTCAATCTAGAAACAAAGCGCCAGTCAGCTCAATGGAAGCACACAGATTCACCACCACCAAAAAAATTTCGGGTAACCGCCAGTGCTGAAAACATGATGGTGTCCATGTTCTGGGACAGCGAGGGCGTAATCCTTACCCATTGCGTTCCAAAGGGCACTACGGTAACAGGTGCATCCTACGAAAATGTTTTGAAGAACAAATTCCTTCCTGCACTGCAACAAAAACGTCCGGGAAGGGCTGCGCGTGTGCTGTTTCACCAAGACAACGCACCCGCACATCGAGCTAACGTTACGCAACAGTTTCTTCGTGGTAACAACTTGAAGTGATTCTTCATGCTCCCTACTCACCTGACCTGGCTCCTAGTGACTTTTGGCTTTTTCCAACAATGAAAGACACTCTCCGTGGCCGCACATTCACCAGCCGTGCTGCTATTGCCTCAGCGATTTTCCAGTGGTCAAAACAGACTCCTAAAGAAGCATTCGCCGCTGCCACGGAATCATGGCGTCAGCGTTGTGATAAATGTGTACGTCTGCAGGGCGATTACGTCGAGAAGTAACGCCAGTTTCATCGATTTCGGATGAGTAGTTATTTAGAAAGAAAAATCGGAGGCCTTAGAACTTGAATGTACCTCGTACAGCGTCAACATACGACTCACGTTACAAGCAGCGTGCTGTTCTTGAATTCTTGTGTGCAGGAAAAGAAAGAGTCATGAACATCCATAAACGTTTGTGTGCAGTGTATGGTGATGCTGCAGTTGATAGGAGTACAGTTGGGCGGTGGGTACAGAAAGTCACAGCCTCGGGAAATGCAGAAACAGAGCTGCACGGTCAGCCACGCTCGGGACGTCCTGTCACAGCCACTGCTCCAGACGTGCTGAGTCGTGCGAATGCCATTATTCGAGCCGACCGGCGCATCACAACTCGACAACTGGCTCTACAGCTGTCGGTCAGAATTCGAAGTGCGGTTGCAATGTTCGAGACTCTGGGATATTTAAAGAGGTGCTCAAGATGGGTTCCACGAATGCTCACAGCGGACCAGAGGATTGAAAGATATTTCATTTGAATTGTTGGAGCTATTTGAGACCAACGGAGAAATCTGTCACGGATCGTCACGGGGAATAAAAGCCGGGTGCACCACTTTGCACCGGAAACAAAAAGGCACTCCATGGAGTGGCATCATCCTCATTCACCACAAAAGAAGAAACTCGAGAGAACTCCCTCTGTCGGAAAAGTCATGATAAAAGTCTTCCGGGATTGTGATGGCGTCACTGCCGTGGATGTGATCACATCCGCAAGAATCAACAATCAATTCAGAGGCGTACGTGAAGACTCAGAATAAACTGATGAATTTTTCCGACGTGTTCCAATCCGGCAGAAATACAGGATGATTCAAAAAGAATACCACAACTTTAAAAATGTGAATTTAATGAAAGAAACATAATATAACCTTCTGTTATACATCATTACAAAGAGTATTTAAAAAAGTTTTTTTTCACTCAAAAACAAGTTCAGAGATGTTCAATATGGCCCCTTCCAGACACTCGAGCAATATCAACCCGATACTCCAACTCGTTCCACACTCTCTGTAGCATATCAGGCGTAACAGTTTGGATAGCTGCTCTTATTTCTCGTTTCAAATCATCAATGGTGGCTGGGAGAGGTGGCCGAAACACCATATCCTTAACATACCCCCATAAGAAAAAATGGCGGGGGATAAGCTCAGGGCTTCTTGGAGGCCAGTGATGAAGTGCTCTGTCACGGGCTGCCTGGCGGCCGATCCATCGCCTCGGGTAGTTGACGTTCAGGTAGTTACGGACAGATAAGTGCCAATGTGGTGGCGCTCCATCCTGCTGAAATATGAATTGTTGTGCTTCTTGTTCGAGCTGTGGGAACAGCCAATTCTCTAACATCTCCAGATACTATAGTCCAGTTACAGTAGCACCTTCGCAGAAAAAGGGACCAAAAACTTTATTGGCTGAAATGGCACAGAAAACGTTCACCTTAGGCGAGTCACGTTCATACTGAGTTGTTTCCCGCGGATTCTCGTCGATTCACTTCTGCCGTACTCAATAACACAAAAAGCTTTCTGTTGAGCAGTCGCCATCTTAGCATCAACTGACGCTGACGCCTAGTCAACAGCGCCTCAAACGAACAAATGTACAACTAAATGAAACTTTATAGCTCCCTTAATTCGCCGACAGATAGTGCTTAGCTCTGCCTTTTGTCGTTGAAGAGTTTTAAATTCCTAAAGTTGTGGTATTCTTTTTGAATCACCCTGTATTGCTCCAACACGATGAAATGAAATAATCTTATGGCACTGTTGGCCGGGAGGCCCCATGCGGGGAAGTTCGGCCGCCGTATTGCAAGTCCTCTTCAGTTGACGCCACGTCCGCGACTTGCGAGTCAATGATGATGAAATGATGATGAAAGACACACAACACCCAGTTATCACGAGGCAGAGAAAATCCCTGACCCCGCGGGGAATCGAAGCCGGGATCCCGTGCACGGGAAGCGAGAACGCTACCACAAGACCACGAGCTGCGGACTCCAACACGATAATTCACGGCCACACGCAAGTCTGAGAACCCGGACACACATCGCTATATAGGTTGGACATCCTACAGTCCACACCTGGCACCCTCGGACTTCTATCTCTTAGGGCAGCTTAAAAAATTCTCTTCGGGTGACGAGACTGTCAGTCATGCAGTGAAAACATGGCCACGCCGAAAGGACAATAGCTTTTAGCATGCTCTTGAACAGTGTTGGTGTACGGCCATAGAACATGATGAAGACTGTGTAGAAAAAATAGGACATGGACCAGACATGTCACCAGTGTCACCAAATTCTGACTCTTAACGATAAATACACTCCTGGAAATGGAAAAAAGAACACATTGACACCGGTGTGTCAGACCCACCATACTTGCTCCGGACACTGCGAGAGGGCTGTACAAGCAATGATCACACGCACGGCACAGCGGACACACCAGGAACCGCGGAGTTGGCCGTCGAATGGCGCTAGCAGCGCAGCATTTGTGCACCGCCGCCGTCAGTGTCAGCCAGTTTGCCGTGGCATACGGAGCTCCATCGCAGTCTTTAACACTGGTAGCATGCCGCGACAGCGTGGACGTGAACCGTATGTGCAGTTGACGGACTTTGAGCGAGGGCGTATAGTGGGCATGCGGGAGGCCGGGTGGACGTACCGCCGAATTGCTCAACACGTGGGGCCTGAGGTCTCCACAGTACATCGATGTTGTCGCCAGTGGTCGGCGGAAGGTGCACGTGCCCGTCGACCTGGGACCGGACCGCAGCGACGCACGGATGCACGCCAAGACTGTAGGATCCTACGCAGTGCCGTAGGGGACCGCACCGCCACTTCCCAGCAAATTAGGGACACTGTTGCTCCTGGGGTATCGGCGAGGACCATTCGCAACCGTCTCCATGAAGCTGGGCTACGGTTCCGCACACCGTTAGGCAGTCTTCCGCTCACGCCCCAACATCGTGCAGCCCGCCTCCAGTGGTGTCGCGACAGGCGTGAATGGAGGGACGAATGGAGACGTGTCGTCTTCAGCGATGAGAGTCGCTTCTGCCTTGGTGCCAATGATGGTCGTATGCGTGTTTGGCGCCGTGCAGGTGAGCGCCACAATCAGGACTGCATACGACCGAGGCACACAGGGCCAACACCCGGCATCATGGTGTGGGGAGCGATCTCCTACACTGGCCGTACACCACTGGTGATCGTCGAGGGGACACTGAATAGTGCACGGTACATCCAAACCGTCATCGAACCCATCGTTCTACCATCCCTAGACCGGCAAGGGAGCTTGCTGTTCCAACAGGACAATGCACGTCCGCATGTATCCCGTGCCACCCGACGTGCTCTAGAAGGTGTAAGTCAACTACTCTGGCCAGCAAGATCTCCGGATCTGTCCCCCATTGAGCATGTTTGGGACTGGATGAAGCGTCGTCTCACGCGGTCTGCACGTCCAGCACGAACGCTGGTCCAACTGAGGGGCCAGGTGGAAATGGCATGGCAAGCCGTTCCACAGGACTACATCCAGCATCTCTACGATCGTCTCCATGGGAGAATAGCAACCTGCATTGCTGCGAAAGGTGGATATACACTGTACTAGTGCCGACATTGTGCATGCTCTGTTGCCTGTGTCTATGTGCCTGTGGTTCTGTCAGTGTGATCATGTGATGTATCTGATCCCAGGAATGTGTCAATAAAGTTTCCCCTTCCTGGGACAATGAATTCACGGTGTTCTTATTTCAATTTCCAGGAGTGCATGTTCTGAGAAAAAAAAAATGGGGGCATTACTTATTGAAGACCCTCGTATAAGTCAGTGTGTCGCTGAAAGGTATCAGTCACTAATTCATGAGGTATGGTGATGCCGCTACTTCTTTATTCGAGCAGCTCCCCATTTGGCCTCACAAGCGCTGAGTGGACACCGTATGAGAACTCCATACGCCAGACAAAGGTACCGGGAATCGAACTGAAGTCTTTCCGCACCGACGGCAGCTGTATTAACTACTTCTTTTTGTCTTCTCTGTTTCGATCTTTTTTTCTCATCGTTTTTTATCGGTGGTTCCGTATTGATGTCGTACGATATCCCTCAGAGTCTATCGATGAGGATTTCCCCGAAGGTTTTTTTTTATTTTTTTTTATTATTTTTTGTCACAGTGGGAGGCCACTGTGCCGGTAAACATTGAGCTGCGGAGGTGATCCAGTTTTTCCCCAGTTTACCTCTGCTAACTTTTTTTTCACAGGCTTTTCCCATATCTGAAGTGCTAAGTGGGTCTCTTGATCAAATTCTCCGCGTTTTTTCAATGACCTGTTACTCTTCGCTCTTGGCGACAAGAGCCAAATGCACTTATCATGTCGTCAGTGGGCAGTGTATATACACGTTTTCCAGACCCTCCGCGCGAACTGCTGATAGCAGCTATATTTATTTCACTATCTCGCAGTTGAGTATAATTCAACGATAGTATATATTCGAATACTACGTATGTAACAATTAGAATGAATCTTAGATTCGAAGCATTTTCCGTGGTGTTGTCTAAACTTTAATGGCTCAGTAGGTGGTTGTACGATCCGAGGTTTAATGACATTGCGCATGAAACGTAATAAAATAAGACCTTCACTAGGGATGGCGAGGCCATGTGGTACTTCCTGAAGTTAGAGGGGTACAAAACGATGAGAAGTTGATCAAATACTTGACTGAACAAGAAACAGTCCTACTCTGCAAGGGTTCTGGATTTTATACTGAAACCATTTTCTAATGGAACCAGAAAGTTTAGTGGCTAAGTAGGTGGTTGTACGATCCGAGGTTTAATGTCATTGCGCATGAAACGTAATAAAATAAGACCTTCACTAGGGATGGCGAGGCCATGTGGTACTTCCTGAAGTTAGAGGGGTAAAAAACGGTGAAAAGTTGATCAAATACTTGACTGATTAAGAAACAGTCCTACTCTGCAAGGGTTCTGGATTTTATACTGAAACCATTTTCTAATGGAACCAGAAAGTTGTCGGCGTGTGATTAGGGCCTCCCGTCGGGTAGACCGTTCGCCGGGTGCAATCTCCGACCCAGCCGGGAGGCGAACCCGGGCCCTTAGGAGTGTCATTCTGCAGCGCTGACCACTCAGCTACCGGGGGCGGACAATCAGAAAGTAATACTGCAAATGTAACCAAATATGTTCAGGTAGTGATATAACGAATACTTAGTTTTATACAGGGTGTTTCCGCAGGAGCGTGCAAAAATGTAACAGGATATAGAGGATGTTCAAATGTGTATGGAATCTTATGGGTCTTAACTGCTAAAGTCATCAGTCCCTAAGCTTACACACTACTTAACCTAAATTATCCTACGGACATACACACACACCCATGTCCGAGGGAGGACTCGAACCTCCGCCGGGACCAGCCGCACAGTCCATGACTGCAGCGCCTGAGACCGCTCGGCTAATCCCGCGCGGCATAGAGGGTGTTCCACTGAACAATATGAAGTAGGGAACCTGGGCTCGGAGGAGCCAGCCTAAGGAGATATGGAAGTAAACTTGTCTATCACTTTGTCTGGAATTAATATTTTCAGTTTTGTTTACAACTAACATGCGTACAAGTTTACACGTTCAGTGCTGTTTATTTACATTCTTTATTTTCTGTATCTTGACCCAACAGTAAAGGAAACAAAAGAAAAGTTCGGAGTAGGTATTAAGATCCATGGAGAAGAAATTATAACTTTGAGGTTCACCGATGACATTCTAATTCTGTCAGAGACAGCAAAAGACTTGGAAGAGCAGTTGAACGGAATGGACAGTGGCTTGAAGGGAGGATATAAGGTGAACATCAACAAAAGCAAAACGTGGATAGTGGGATGTAGTCGAATTAAGTCGAGTGATGCTGAGGAATTAGATTAGGAAATGAGACACTTAAAGTAGTATAGGAGTTTTGCTATTTGGGGAGCAAAATAACTGATGATGGTCAAAGTAGAGAGGATATAAAATGTAGACTGGCAATGCCAAGGAAAGCGTTTCGGAAGAAGAAAAATTTGTTAACATCGAGTATAGATTTAAATGTCAGGAAGTCATTTCTGAAAGTATTTGTATGGGGTGTAGCCTTGTATGGAAGTGAAACATGGACGATAAATAGTTTGGACAAGAAGAGAATAGAAGCTTTCGAAATGTGGCGCTACAGAAGAATGCTGAAGATTAGATGGGTAGATCACATAACTAATGAGGAGGTATTGAATAGAATTAGGGAGAAGAGGAGTTTGTGGGACAACTTGACTAGAAGAAGGGATCGGTTGGTAGGACATGTTCTGAGGCATGAAAGGATCACCAATTTAGTATTGGAGGGCAGCGTGGAGGGTAAAAATCGTAGAGGGAGACCAAGAGATGAATACATTATGCAGATTCAGAAGGATGTAGGCTGCAGTAGTTACTTGGAGATGAAGCAGCTTGCACAGGATAGAGTAGCATGGAGAGCTGCATCAAACCAGTCTCTGGACTGAAGACCACAACAACAACAACATTTTGTGCAAGGGAACAAGGAGGACGAGCCACGTCTCGTCTTCTTCTTGTCCCTCTGAATGACCACCTATACTTGAGGTTCGCGCAAAGAGCTCTACCTGAGTTGCTGGAGAAAGTATCCTTGGCGGTTCGTGTGAGGCACGCGTTACTACAGCATGGATGTCCGCAACCCTCTCTGTGCTGTATTTCCTGGTCGCTGGATTGGAAGCGCAGGTCATATTCCATGGCCTGTGAGGTCACTTAACCTCAACCTCCTTCAGTATTTCCTATGGGGATATCCGAAATTACTTGTGCAAGCCTCCAGGATAGCCGAGAGCACTGGCAGTCTGCTTTAGGCGGTGGCGCGGCACGGACCTGCTGTCCCGGCCGCGGGCGCGCGTGGACGAGGAAGTGTTTACACCGTCGGTACTCGCGCGTGTTGTTGTCTGACTCGATCGTCATGGCACACAATTTTCGAAAGACTACGCTCCAATTTACGATCGACAACGAATTTGCCAGACCCAAAGCTTTCGAAATAGAGCGTTTTTCGAGGGAAGAAGTTCGTTTACCTGCTACAGGCATAATTGGAATACACCTGTCCATTGTAAGCAGTACAATGTACGTAAAGATGACCGATGAAGCTGCGTGTGAAAGAACTCTCTCCGCTGCTCAAAGAGGATTTAAATTTCGACACTCTGATGGCCATATCAGCGATGTAACAGTAGCTCCTTCAGGATTGGGTGTGAGGATGATTCGGATCTTTGAATTGCCGTTTGAGGTGCCAGAATCGATGGTTACTGAATCGCTGCGACCATATGGAACGGTACTTAGTCATACGCCTGAACGCTGGGCAAGTTTTAGTACCTATCCTGTGCTGAACGGCGTGCGACAGGTGCGGATCGTCCTTACTAAACATATCCCGTCTTATTTATACATTGGCGGGTGTCGAGCTATTGTGATCTACGATCGCCAGCCACGCACTTGTTCTGGCTGTGGTGGAGAAGGTCATATCCGCTCGGAGTGCATACAACGCCGCGTCGTGCAACTGCCACATGGAGACGCGTCACAGCGAGAAGTTCCCACGCAACTGCCGATGACGTACGTGTCGGTGGCTCGCCGGGAGGTGTTGGCCAGTTCGGAGCGTGACAAGGACGTGTTTATGCAAGAGCCGACCGAGTTACGGGAGCATGGAGGTGACTCGGAGAATGTCCCTACGCCCACGTCACGTCGGTTGAGGGAGGAACCTTCCGACAACTCACATGAAGCACGCGACGTGGAAGTAGAGGTCGAGACAATGGCACCGGCAACGGACCAACGAACGATCGACGAACACAGTGAGGCAGCAGAGGGCAGGGCCCGCAAACAGCGATCGCCGAAGCGTCGCAAAAAGCGTCGCCATAGTTCGGGTGACACGTTTCCCCCTAGCATAGGGGACACGGAAGGTATCCTAGCCGAAGAACTGTCTGACACAGAACACGTGCCTTTAGAGGACGCTGACAGGATTCCGTCAGATGGAGACCGGATGTCCTGCCTTTCAGATGGTCCCTCTTCATTGACACCGACTGACCCAGCGCTGCCGACGAATGAGTCAGGGATACCAATGTCCCAGCAGCCTCGTCGAAATACATCAGAGGACGTTTCTCGGATGGATGACCACTGCGACTGGGCGGAACCAGTCGAGGACATACAGGAATTGCCACCCCCTAATGATGACCACTCACCTACAGGATGCACACCACGGAACGACAACAAAGGAGGGCAGCCCGTTGGCGGGCACCCCTCTGAGCCCGAATAGTGGACTAACGCCCTTGGAGTTCTCAGTGACATGACACGAGCATGACAACGACAACGAACCAAGCATATAAGGTGGGCACAGTGAACATTAACACCGCACGTTCGCTTGCAAAGATGCAACTTCTCCGGGACATGATTTACGCCACTGACGTTGATATTCTGCTGATGCAGGAAACCTGCAATGCTGCTTTTCCCGACGTGCACGGATACAACACTTACCTAGCGCCGACTCCAGATGGAGGACGTGGCACAGCGATACTAGTCCGGGAAGGGATTCCGATGTGTGATCTCGATTACCTTCCTTCGGCTCGGGGCGTGGCTATGACCGTGAACGGCATTCGTATCGTCAACATCTATGCCCCCTCCGGATCTGACAATCGACAGGCGCGTGCACGATTCTACTCGGAGGAGATTGCCCCCCTATTCCATGGGAGGTATGACCACATCTTGGTAGGGGGGGATTTTAACTGTGTACTCGCCCCGAAGGATCAAACTCCTAATTTCAGCTCATGCCACGCATTGAACACGATCTGCCGGGACATGGCCCTTATGGACACGTGGGAAAAGATCCATGGGCAGCGAGAGGGCTACACGTATTTTACTAGCCACTCGGCGAGCAGGCTGGATCGGATCTATGTTTCTGACGGATTAAGAGATCACGTGTTGGCTGCTGAACGTTGGCCCACAGCTTTTACGGATCACCTTGCATATTTATGCACGTTAACCCTCCCACGGCAGAGGGTCTGGCGGAGTCGTAGTTCCTGGAAACTCAATTCATCCTTATTGGTGGATCTCGAATGTCGCCAGCGGATCGAAGAAACATGGCAGACTTGCACTCGCCGTTTGCCGCTGCACCGTACGGTTCTTTCGTGGTGGCTGCAGTGTGCAAAACCGGCGATACGAAGAGCTCTCATCACGTATGGCAAGGAAAAAGCGAAATGGCTCCGAGATACACTTGATTATTTCTACATGGTGCTCCGCGACCTGTCCTCCATGGCCCCATCGCTCGAGCGTCAAGCGGCAGTCCATCGCATTCAGGCCTGTATTTTATCGATCACGAGACGTCGACTGGAGGGACTTTCGATCCGTGCTCGGTGCTTGGACAACGCCGATGGAGAACGTATTGGCATGCATCATGTGTCCAAGGGACATGCGCGTAATCGCCGATCCCTAATCACAGTCCTCCATGATGACGATGGTCGGCCCTTGACGTCACAACAGGACATTGCTGCTGAGTTTCTGGAGCATTATCGCCTCCTTTACACTGGGACGCCGACGGACAATCGGACAGGAGAAGAAATTTTGCGACAGATGCAAACGGAGGTGGATGGTCCGGATGCAGAGGCGCTATTGGAACCCCTAACGGAAGATGACATCCGGGGCGCACTCGCGAAGGGTGCGGTGCATAAATCCCCTGGGCCAGATGGGTTGACACTCGAATTTTACCGCGCATTTTCGGATTTAATGATGTCCCAGTTGGTATTGATGTATAATGAGTTATTGAGCCCTGACACGGACGTTCCGTCGCAGTTCATGGCGGGACTGCTTATACCAATACCGAAATCGACAGCGAGTGTCAGCGCCCATCAATTTAGACCGCTCACGATGCTCAATACTGATTATAAGATCTTTGCGCGAATGTTGGCGGCAAGGCTCAAGACTGTAATATCCGAGACAATACCACCAGACCAGGCTTGTCTAGGGGTTCGGAGCAACATACATTCTATCCTCGGCGAATACCGTGACGTACTTTCCCTGACGGAAGCTTGTCGCATGCGAGCGGCGCTCGTATCGGTGGACTTTGATCGTGCCTTTGACAGGATCAACAATGATTTCCTTGACTCGACCATGCGACGCATGGCGATACCACAGGATTTTATTACCGTCCTCATGCGCTTCCTTCGCGGCGCTTCTTCGACGGTGAGAGTCAATGGTAGGGAGGTAGGACCGATTCCCTTTTGCAGCTCAGTTAGGCAAGGATGTCCCTTGTCGGTGATACTGTTTACAATAGCGCTCGAACCATTGATGCAGACTCTTAGACGGACTCTAACAGGCGTCCGACTCCGTGCGAGCTCCTTCACGTGTCGTGCATATGCCGACGACTTGATGATACTCGTCCGGTCGGAGAACGAAGTAAATCAGGTGGTTACCCTTCTTACTACGTACGGAGTCGCTGCGGGAAGCAGGGTCAACATGAATAAAACCAAGATCATGCACATCGGTCGAGGGCTGGACGATCTGCACAGTCCGTTTACGACGGTGGACATCTTGCGATGCTTAGGTGTATTGTTCTCCCGATCGCTACGGCAATCAGCGGCGGCGAGCTATCGACGTCTCCTCCAGAACGTCCGACTGCACATACGCAACAATTCACTCCGAACGCACGACCTGCTCCAAAGGGTGGACTACACTAATGTTCACCTGGCCTCGCGACTGCCGCACCTGGCACAGGTACTGCCAATGCCACATGGTATTGCTGACAGATTAATGGCGGCCTTTGGATACTATGTCAGCCAAGGAATGTTGTTTAAGGTCAAGTACAAGACTTTAACTCTCCCACACCATGCTGGAGGACTTAACCTCACGGATGTGCGGAACAAGGCTCTAGCTCTATACCTGCGAGCGACGCTACGCACTTGGAACCAACGGCAACACGCCATCACGTCGGCCATCCTGGATGTGCTTCTTCCCACGTCCTTTGAACCACCGGTGGCGGTAGGCACAATCTCACCCTCTTTTTCTCACGTCGCGCGATTTTTTGTTGATTTTAGTTATGTTCAGTTACAGATACCTTCTACACGACTCCCCACTACCCGTGAGATATATCGATACTTGCGGCGTCATCATGGCAGCAATGTCGTCGAACTTAAATACCCAACACGAAACTGGCGACAGATTTGGCGAGCTGTCCATACACTTCTCCTCACCACAGCACCGCGATAGTCATGGTATACACTAATCAACCGCAAGACAGTCAACCCCCAACGATTGTACGACATTCGCATGGTAGATTCCCCGCTCTGCCTTATATGTGGCATGCAGGACACCGACGAACATTCTCTGCAGTGCGGTGAGGCAACGGATGTTTGGCGGCTGACGCAACGCATCATGGCCCTCCTCAGACGCACCGACGAATCAACGATCACGACGGACGCTTTATTTTTCCCTGACGCTGTATTTTTCCCCTCACAAAAACTTCGGCAATCCGATGGATTGGTGGACACGCATCGCACTACGTGCTCTCGCGGACATTGATATCGGGCATGGACTATTGGCATTATCTACTAGAACAACACGAAATCATCCGACGCCACTCTAAATATAAAACGAATTTTGCGAACTTTCTAGGCAGCATGTTTCATAACCCCCCGAAGCGGTGGGGAGTCCCAGGTTTACGTTGTTTCGAGGGATAGGATGTACTCTCAGTGAAGTGACGAGGATGTCACTTCAGTCCTATATTTCTTTTCCTTCTTTTTTATATGATTTTTCTTTTGAGACATTAAAAAAATTTTAAAAATAAAAAAAAACAATAAAAAACTAAAAAAAGAAATAAAAAAGCGGTACCGTGAAAAAAAAGTGACTGGTATTAACTAGGGGCAGCATCCTTCATTAGTAAAAAAGAAAAAAAAAAGCGGTCTAGGGCACTGCAGTCATAGACTGCGAAAACCAAAGTTTTTTAACAAAAAAAAAAATAAAGAGCGCTAGCGCACTGCTTCCTGGACTCGGGTAGGCGCGCCGGGCCCGGATCGAATCCACCCGGCGGATTAACGACGGTGGCCGGTGTGGCGGCCAGCCTGGATGTGGTTTTTAGGCGGTTTTCCACATCCTACTAGGTGAATACCGGGCTGGTCCCCACGTCCCACCTCAGTTACACGACTTGCAGACATTCTAAATACATGCCCACTATTTCACGAGACGCAGACGGATGGGGTACTCTAATTCCGTCCCAGAGGGTATGGGGTGGCGGCAGGAAGGTCATCCGCCACCCCTTAAAAATTAACCATGCCAATTCCGTACTTAACTCTGCCAACCCTGCACACAATGCGGCATAAAGGCAGTTGCAGCAAAAGAAAGAAAGAAATATCCAAAATTACTTGTGTATGAGACCACGGTGGATACGGAGATGGAATTAGCTGGCAGAATTGTAGCTGCCTGTGGTGCGATTCGAAACGCACCTGGGATATTTGTCGAGGTGTGTCAGAATCTTGTTCCCCGATATCATGCTTGCACTGATGTTGACTGCCGTCAGTTTCAGCACATCTTGTAAGATACAGTGCAAATGGTACGTCCATTGCGTCAGTATTTGCAGTTGACTGTAACGAATGTAAATAAAAAAGCACGCATAATGTGATTTTATTCCTATTATCTCCTTCATCTGGCTTTTCCGATACCATGTTCCCTACCTCAGATTGTTCAGTGGAGTATCCTGTTAAAGTTTTGCACGCTCTTACGGAAACATTCTATATATCAGGAATGTAAGAGAGTCGGTATTAAAAAACTTCTGCGTTTACGTAAGTAAGGCGTTCGATACAGTTCCGCACTGTCGCCTAATAAACAAAGTAAGAGCCTACGGAATATCAGACCAGCCGTGTGGCTGGATTGAAGAGTTTGTAGCAAACAGAACACAGCATGTTGTTCTCAATGGAGATACGTCTACAGACGTTAAAGTAACCTCTAACGTGCCACAGGGGAGTGTTATGAGACCATTGCTTTTCACAATACATATAAATGGCCTAGCAGATAGTGTCGGAAGTTCCATGCGGCTTTTCGTGGATGATGCTGTAGAATACAGAGAAGTTGCACCCTTAGAAAATTGCAGCGAAATGCAGGAAGATCTGCAGCGGATAGGCACTTGGTGCAGGGAGTCGCAACTGACCCTTACCATAGACAAATGTAATGTATTGCGAATACATAGAAAGAAGGATCCTTTATTGTATGATTATATGATAGCGGAACAAACACTGGTAGCAGTTACTTCTGTAAAATATCTGGGAGTACGCGTACGGAACGATTTGAAGTGGAGCGATCGTATAAAATTAATTGTTAGTAAGGCAGCTGCTAGGTTGAGATTCATTGGGAGAGTCCTTAGAAAATGTAGTCCATCAACAAAGGAGGCCGCTTACAAAACACTCGTTTGACCTATACTTGAGTATTGCTCATCAGTGTGGGATCCGTACCAGGTCGGGTTGACAGAGGAGATAGAGAAGATCCAAAGAAGAGCGGCGCGTTTCGTCACAGGGTTATTTGGTAAGCGTGTTAGCGTTGCGGAGATGTTCAGCAAAGTGGCAGACTCTGCAAGAGAGGCGCTCTGCATCGCGATGTAGCTTGCTGTCCAGGTTTCGAGAGGGTGCGATTCTGGATGAAGTATCGAATATATTGCTTCCTCCTTCTTATACCTACCGAGGAGATCACGAAAGTAAAATTAGAGAGATTAGAGCGCACACGGAGGCTTTCCGGCAAACGTTCTTCCCGCGAACCATACGCGACTGGAACAGGGAAGGGAGGTAATGACAGTGGCACGTAAAGTGCCCTCCGCCACACACAGTTGGGTGGCTTGCGGAGTATAAATGTAGATGTAGATGTAGATGTATGTATGGAACGAAAAATATGAATTTTGCTGGGTTGATGCAAAGCCAAGCGATTATGAAAGTAAAGGTCGGTTAGATTTAATAGTGATCTGCTCAATAATATTGTAGCAAAATGGACGTGTCGGTAAAATAAAAGCTCTAAATCTCTGTGAGTTGAAAGTACAGGCATGCTCTCGCATTACAGTTCCTCCAGTGCTAGAGAGCGTATCGGTAAACAAGTTTATTTTAGTGAACTTGTCAGGTTTTCAGCAGGTCATGTCCATGCTGTGAACGTACTTTCGATTCTGGGTATTACGAGGACTTCCTCTACTTCTGTATCCACGCGTTGGTTTCTCACCAGTCGTGATATGGGAATTATTCCATCTTTCATGCATCAGAAGCTTCAGTCTTCTTTCAGCAAAGATTTTCTGCAGGTTACGTGGACAGCTTCTTCTGAGAACTCAATCATTTCAAACGCGGTCGCGACGACTGCTCTTCATATCTCGTTTTTTTCAAACACCGTTGGTGAAAATAATTGAGCTGTTACGGTGATTCCTCTGACTTTTTCCATTGACTTTTTCCATGTTTCACAAGGGTGTACAGCCATCCGCTAGATGACAGAGGGCCGGCCGCTGTGGCCGAGCGGTTCTAGGCGCTTCACTCCGGAATCACGCTGCTGCTACGGTCGCAGGCTCGAATCCTGCCTCGGGCATGGCTGTGTGGGATGTCCTTAGGTTAGTTAGGTTTAGGTACTTCTAAGTCTAGGGGGCTGATGACCTCAGATATTAAGTCCCATAGTGCTCAGAGGCATTTGATGATAGAGGAGCAGAGCCCAAAAGTTGTTGCCATACCTACACTGTCCAACTGCCACTTGGAGCGCGTTACCTTCGCCGGTTTGGTTACTAATATCTGCGTTTGCATCTTCGTTACTACGGATGACACTGCCGAGATACGGAAATCGGCTAACAATTTTAGTATAATATCTTGTGCTAGACTATAAAGTGGCTAGATATACACTGAAGAGCCAAAAAAATTGGTATAGGCATGCGTATTCAAATGTGGTGTTATGTAAACAGGCAGAATACGGCGCTGCCGTCGGTAACGCCTCTATATGACAACAGGTGTCTGGCGCACTTGTCAGATCAGTTACTGCTGCTACAATGGCAGTTTGTCAATATTCAAGTGAGTCTGAACGTGGTGTTATAGTCGGCGCACGAGTGATGGGATACATCATCTCCGAGGTAGCGATGAAGTGTGATTTTCCAGTACGACCATTTCACGAGTGTACCGTGAATATCAGGAATCCGGTAAAACATCAAACTTCCGACATCGCTGCGGCCGGAGAAAGATCCTGCAATAACGGGACCAATGACGACTGAAGAGAATCATTCAACGTGACAAAAGCGCAACCCTTCCATAAATTGCTGCAGATTTCAATGCTGGGCCATCAACAAGTGGCAGGGTGCGAACCATTCAGCGAAACATGATACGGGTTTTCGGATCAGAAGGTCATCCGTATACCGTTCATGACTGCACGACACGAAGCTTTATGCCTGACTAGGCTCCTCAACACCGACATTGAACTGCAAAAATGTTGTCTGGTCCGGACGAGTCTCGTTCCAAACTGTATCTAGTGGATGGATGTGTACGGATGTGGAGACAACCTCATGAATCCATGGACCCTGCATGTCAGCAAGGGATTGATCAAGCTGGTGGAGGCTCTGTAATGGCGTGGGGCGTGTGCGGTGGGAGTGATGGGACGCCTGATATGTCTAGATACAACTCCAACAGGTAACAAGTACGTAATCATACTGTCTGATCACCTGCATCCATTCATTTCCATTGTGTATTCTTTCAGACTTAGGCAATTCTAGCAGGACAATGCGACACCCCACACGTCCAGAATTGCTACATAGTGTCTCCAGGAACACTCTTCTGAGTTTAAACACTTACGGTGGCCACCAAACTCCCCAGACATGAGCATTATTGAGCATATCTGGGATGCCTTGCAGCGTGCTGTTCAGAAGAGATCTCCACCTTTTCGTACTCTTACGGATTTATGGACAGCCGTGCAGGATTCATGGTGTCAGTTTCGTCCAGCACTAATCTAGACATTAGTCGAGTCCATGCCACGTCGTGTTCCGGCACTTCTGCGTGCTCTCGGGGGCCCTGTACGATACTGGGTATGGGTACCAGTTTCTTTGGCGCTTTAGTGTATATCCTTCTCTGATCCCACTACTAATGATAAAAGGTGTGGTGTCACCGCCAGACACCACACTTGCTAGGTGCTAGCCTTTAAATCGGCCGCGGTCCGCTAGTATACGACGGACCCGCGTGTCGCCACTGTCAGTGATTGCAGACCGAGCGCCGCCACACGGCAGGTCTAGAGAGACTTCCTAGCACTCGTCCCATTTGTACAGACGACTTTGCTAGCGAAGCTACACTGACAAATACGCTCTCATTTGCCGAGACGATAGTTAGCATAGCCTTCAGCTACGTCATTTGCTACGACCTTGCAAGGCGCCATGACCAGTTTATATTGAGATTATATAATGTATCAACAAGAGCGATGTTCTCCAATTATGGATTAAAGTTAAGTATTACATCAACTCCGTACTTTATTTATTAGACTCAACTCCTTTAATCTGTTCCAGACCTCACGCCAGTCTGCGTGAGCTTAAACGCGTGCTATTCGGCTACAAGTCATAGTGGATTGGCTGTCGGGTCAGTCCACAACAAAAGGTGCTGTCAGCTCTCCATGGACTGTACATCTCTTGGTGCAAATGGCTCTGAGCACTATGGGACTTAACTTCTGAGGTCATCAGTCCCCTAGAACTTAGAACTACTTAAACCTAACTAACATAAGGTCATCACACACATCCATGCCCGAGGCAGGATTCGAACCTGCGACCATAGCTGGTAGATCTGTTGTCATTGCAGTGTTTTTGTTAAGGCTTTTGAAGATGTTTGTTAAATTGAGTGGATGTCGTCTTGTTTTCATTACATTCCGCTCAAGAATTAAGCCTTAGCCTAGTTTAGGCTGGTGCGCACGAGGCAGTAAGAGGAGAGATCTATGACGCTGGAACATATGATCAGCACATCGCCAACCGCCCCAGGCATTGTTGCCAGTAAATGAATCATGTTGCTGGCGCTGCTCTTCCAGACCTCCCTACCTTAGAGAAAAATCTGAAAAGGTATCTGCAATCGAAACAAAGGCAGCGACGCTAACCATTTTTTAAACCCTCGCATTAAGAGCATCTAGTAAAAGAAAACAAAGAAAACAGTACTAACAGTACTAGTACAGCCACTTGTGGCCCAACCAAACAAAAATAAACTGATCCATCTTCAAGTATTGCCATCGTACCTACAGCTAAACCTCCCACCTCCGCAGCCCAGCAAAACGGAACTAAAAGAACTAACAGTTGCAGTTGTTCGAGCGATAAACCTTAAATCAAATTACAATTAAATCAATACCATTAGCTGCTAACGGGCGTAGGTATACATCAACGGGGATAGTTGAAAATGTGTGCCCCGACCGGAACCCGAATTTAATATTGGACAGTCTGCATCTTGTACTGATGACCATACTCTTTGTTTTTGCTCTGTTTATTTGCGTCCCATATTCCACACAAGCTTCATTCAGATCTTTGAGCATGTTATTCACTGTCCCGAACCCGGGATCTCCTGCTTACATGGCAGACGCTCTATCCATCTGAGCGACAGTTCGCCTACGGATGCGATACAAGATTTTCACAGGTTCCCTCTATTCAGTTGGCCGGCTCTGAGCACTATGGGACTTAACTGCTAAGGTCATCAATCCCTTAGAACTTACAACTACTTAAACCTAACTAACCTAAGGACATCACACACATCCATGCCCTAGGCAGAATTCGAACCTGCGACCGTAGCAGTCACGCGGTTCCAGACTGTAGCGCCTAGAACCGCACGGACACCCCGGCCGGCTCTATTCAGTTCATCAGTGCAGATCAACAAACCAAAAGTAGATCAAATTCTGTATGTTTTTGATTGGTCTATTACTCTTCGTGGTTACCGACAACGAGAGAAAATCACACTACTCAGTTTGTGGGTGGTAGTGTACACATTATCCAAAAATGCTACTTCAGTACTACGACGGAGAGCTTTATTTTCGTAAATGGGAACATGTGCTTCAATTAGTGAATATATGTTTATTAGAAGTTCAAAATGGTACAAATGGCTCTGAGCGCTATGGGACTTAACATCAATGGTCATCAGTCCCCTGCCGGCCAAGCGGTTAAAGGCGCTACAGTCTGGAACCGCGCGGCCGCTACGGTCGCAGGTTCGAATCCTGCCTCGGGCATGGATGTGTGTGATGTCCTTAGGTTAGTTAGGTTTAAGTAGTTCTAAGTTCTAGGGGACTGATGACCTTAGAAGTTGAGTCCCATAGTGCTCAGAGCCACCCAGTCATCACGAGGCAGAGAAAATCTCTGACCCAGCCGGGATATTAGAAGTAGTCGTCATATAATGCAAGGAAGTAAAATTGTACGTTTAAAAAATACGAGTTCATACTGGTGAGTAGGATTCCCTTCCCCCCCCCCCCAATTCCTCCTCCCCCCCTCCCCCTCCATACATGGAGTACTACTAGCATAGCGTTTCACTATCTCGCAGCCGAGTGTGAGTAAACGGTGCTACATATAATTATCATCCAGTTCAATTAATCGTTTTGTTATTTACGTTTTAAAGCATTTTGAGTAATTTTCTGAATGTATTGAGCAGTATTGCCGCTCTTGTGGGTTAGTTGTGTGCATCGAATGATCGTATTAAACTGTGTAATAGAGATGGGCAACTGAAACACGTAACTGTTTCGAAGCAAATGAAACAGTACAAAGTAATGTTTCGATACGCTGTTTCGAAACAGTTTGTGTTTTGTAATCTAATAAACCTACACATTTTATCATCTTGAATGTCTACTGTATAAGTATGTCCACATAAACACAAATGAGTTGCGAGAGCGCTAATCATATCCCAGAAAGTATGAAATTATCACTTAGGCGTCTTGGAAGATTCGTATTTCCTGCAGCAAATTCGCTGCTTTCCTGTCGTGTGACTTTCATTCTTTTCAATTGGCTGAGGACAGCCATAGCTGAAGACAGAAGAACCACCACGAACGTAACTGGAGGTGGGAGCAAACTGCAGAAACAACGGATATGCTACTGGGATTCCCACATTCCGTTAGTATGGGCAATATACCCATCCTGCTACTTTCCATGCACACAAAGGGAATCATTGTGGATAATAGGCACATTGACTATAGACCCACAAATAATTCGAATAAATAACAAAATATAACAGAAAAAAATTTTTTTTGCCGGCCGGTGTGGCCGTGCGGCTCTAGGCGCTTCAGTCTGGAACCGCGTGACCGCTACGGTCGCAGGTTCGAATCCTGCCTCGGGCATGGATGTGTGTGCTGTCCTTAGGTTAGTTAGCTTTGAGTAGTTCTAAGTTCTAGGGGACTGATGACCACAGATGTTAAGTCCCATAGTGCTCAGAGCCAAAAAGTTTGTCTTTCAAGGTGTTTCGAACCGTTACTATAAATTCACCATGCTTCCCAGCCCTTCCCGTTCACCATTACACTATCAGTGATATGTCAAACAGATTGCTTGCAATTATACCTACATCAAATTTGTATATATGTCTAATAACTGTCACTCTACGCCTTTTTTTATTCACAATGTTGTAGGCCTACTTGCGTTTCTTAATATGATTACTGTACATGAACAGAGAAGCGTATGTTATAAAAAAGTGTAATTTAACTGAATGATTTTCACATATTTATTATTTTGAATGTGAATAGTATGCGTTGTTTTACTGTTTGGTTAGTGTTTATAAAGCAGATGTTACGCCATTTCGGGATAGGACAGTCAGCTAGAAACGAAGCTTTATTTTCGGATATCTTAAGATTCATGCTATTGCTTGTCAAAAAGATTTCGACACTCTTGAAAGTGTTTCACGAAGTGGTATGTTGTGTTTCAGTACCTGTGCCGAGCCCGAATCTCGTCCGACACAGAGCGGAATGAAACATCACTGTTTCGAAACAATTAGTCCGTTCCAAGCACTGGTGGACTGAAACAGCCTTATTTTGAAACAACGATACAGTTTCTGTGTCTGGCTCGAGATCGAATCTGGTCCGGTTATCCGAGACAGGGGCGGAACGAAACACCACTGTTTCGAAACAGTGAACCACAGCCGTTCCGAAACACTGAAACAGTTCCACGTATCAATACAGTGTATCGAAACATAGAAACAGTGGCCAAGTCTACTGTGTAATACACGAGTAAACTTGCTTGTGCACTAGATCGTATAAGAGCGTGTAGTGCTTGAGTAATCTTCTGTGACTACCCAGTTGTATTTACTGACGCTAGGAAGATCGTATTAAAGTGTGTACTATTTGAGTAAATTTCTTTGTGTAGATCGTATAAGAGTGTGTAGTACTTGAGTAATCTTCTTTGTGTAATAAGTTGTATTTGTTGACGCTTTCGTAGGGCAGTTGTGTGCAGTGAAGATCGTATATAAGCATGTAGTATCCTTCATGTGCTACATGAAGATGTTGGCTTCAGAAGGCTGGAAATTGCTGGAAACTAATCTACGAGGGTTGGAACTTCAATAGTGGCAACTACTTATTCACAATCAATACAAAAGAGTTGCATGTTCGCACCTGTTACTGTCCTTCAGAGTAGTCACCAGTGTTGTATAGAACCCGTTGCCAGCGTTGTGGAAGGCGTAGTATACCGTTAGCAGAGCCTGTTCTGTTGATGATGCGAATGGAGTGGTCTACTGTCTGTCGAATCTCTGGAACAGTCCTGAAGCGAATGCCACGAAGTGGTTCCTTCATCTTCGGAATCAAATCAAAGTCACGAGGACTTAAGTCCGGGGAGTATGGTGGATGGTACAGTACTTCCCAGTCCCATCGACCGAACAGAGCAGCCACAGCTTGCGCTGTATGCGCCCGCGCATTGTCGTGCAAAATGATGGGTGGGTTGCGCAGAAAGTGCCGCCGCTTCTTTGGCAAAGCTGGTTGCAGGTGATGCTCCAAAAACGACATGAGCAATTAAATAATTTACATGAAAGGAATGCGAAAGTGTCCGTATCAAAAAACTTTCAAGTTTATACATGTACAGTGTAAATATAGCAAATAGAAAGGTAGGGCTTATACTGATATGCGTGAAGCAAAACAAAACGAATAAGAAAGTAGAAATCTGGTAGATTTGATGGCGATATGCCGAGCGTTAACGTATGAAAAGTGAGCATGTCATGAATACAAAGAATGTAAATTCTGGTGAGTTACAAGTACTGGCTCGCTCTCGCATTAGACTCAGTTCCTCCAACGCTAACTAGCTCGTCGGTCAATTTGATTCCTTCAGCGATTGTCAGCTGTCAGGTTTTCAGCTTCCTCCGACTTCATGTCCATGCACTGATGGTCCTTTGCGGAAGTTCGTTTCCAGGAGTTGCGTAGTCATCCTCTTCTTCTGTATCCATCCTGTGATCTCCACAACAGTGATGATTTGGGGATTCTTCCATTTGCCATGCCCAGGTGTTTCAGTCTTCTTTCAGAAACGATTTTATGCGGGCTTCGCCGCAGCACTTCATCATCACAAACGTGCTCGCGATAGCCGTTCTTCAAAATTGCTGAAAATAGTTGAGGTCGTGAGTTGATTTTACTGACGTTTCCCAGGTGTCACGTTCTTATACGGCAATCGGCAGGATGATAGAGGGGCAGAAGAGAAAGGAGCGTTTACCGATGCGAAGCACAACAATCAACGATCGTCAAAAATTGCCGGACAGCACATCAACAAATAAATGAACGCTGCGCCGCGCAAATTTATCAGCGCACACGACAGGGTAAATTAGACTGCCCCCCTATATTTCAGAGGGGGCTTGCTCCCGAAAATGAAAATGAAATTTATGGCAAAACCCAACCGAATCAGCTCAGGCAAAAACGTGTCCAGGTTAGCCGGGCGTAGGCGGTCTATCAGGGAACGCTGTGGGGCCACGCACACAACAGATCAGATAGGACAAGAAGCCAGGACAACAAACCAACAACGCCCATAGCATGAAGTGGCTCTTCGAAAGGAGTATATTTATTTAGCCGGCCTTGGTGGCCGAGCGGTTCTAGGCGCTTCAGTCTGGAACCGAGCGATCGCTACGGTCGCAGGTTCGAATCCTGCCTCGGGCATGGATGTGTGTGATGTCCTTAGGTTAGTTAGGTTTAAGTAGTTCTAAGTTCTAGGGGACTGATGACCTCCGCTGTTAAGTCCCATAGTGCTCAGAGCCATTTTTATATTTATTTATTTACTTATTTACATTTTTCGATGTCTTTAAAACACGTGTGAATGTAATTACGTGGTCCAATATGCAAAAATCGTTAAATGATTTTTACTTGAAATTTATCATTCAAAGAAATTTAAATATACACTTCTTATGACGGTTGAGTTATTTAACTATTTTCGAATATTATTTCAAAATTGGTTTTTTACTTTTACGTAACTCGCAATTGAGCAGTAAAATCATCAGACATAATGGACTGATTTACTTCCAAGAATATTACTTGAAAACGAAAATATAACAGTATTACAATTAGCCTCGGCTTATTTGTACTTTTAATGAAATTATTGTGGACCCACACAACGCTCGAAGAATACTCCTCTATCATATTCAGGCTGTGGCAGTCGAATCCTGGCTCTCGGCGTAAGCTGAAGAGTAAAATCTTAAAACTAATGTTGCTCTCCGCTGCGGCTCATTGCTGTGAAAAAATGTTTGTTAAATGTTAAGGCGGGCGATAACTGCGCTTCCGCAATGATTCCGCTTTATTGGTCGACGCGTAATGGCGTCCGTTGAAGCTGCGGCTAAAATTGTGGAGCTGTAAACGTCTTAAGCAAAATTAATTCAGTGCAAGGAACATGACAGAGGGCTCACTGTACATCGAAATAACTCAGATATAAACTGTAACATACTATATTAACAAGGTTAACAGTACAAATGCTACATTGTTTTCGTGATACAATATGTCTGCTTCGCATTACTAGAAACAAGCGAAGAGAGAGGAAGAGAAGAACAATCTAGGAGCGTTCTTCTCCCTTATTAATAGCAGAGAAGTTATAACATTAAGGAGTTCACTCCTTGATATTAAGATAAATTTAATATTTAGCATAAAACAGGAAACTTTTACGCCGCCTATGTGGTCCGTGAAACACATAAGGTTCGTGTACATTTATTTCGTCGCGAGATACAATTCCCGTTCCAAGTTTTTTTTTATGTTTAGATGTCTTTACGATAAACTATCGCTGGGACGGCACAAGCACAAACCAATGACACATCACCACACACTGTAAGAAATGACGACAGAAGACGCAGACATAAAATAACACTCGAACTAGCAGCACAACGAGAACTATCCAAACCGTCAGAATATAAAAACAAAGAAATTAACAACTACTATAGACACAAAAATTACGTTGACTCTGCCTCCGAAGAAGTCATCATGCACTAAGGCGTGTTTGTGTACAACAGGATGTACTCCACAACGAGGAAACTAGCACTCAGGTAGTCACTCCGAAAAGAACTGGAACGAAACGGAAAAGCACACAGCTATATAACTCTCCAATAAATTTGAACAACTACTAGTTGCACTAGAGCAAATGGAAACAGGCGAGAACCAAATCCATGACGCTAGTAACACACGAGACGAGCGCAAACCGAGAACGAAAAGAGCCAATAACAAGAGTCTCACCAATAATGATTGCGGTCACTATCTAACCATTAGCACAGAAATTAAAAAGCACGTAAATGGTCCAATAAAAGCAAGTTTTAAAGGTATCATGTAAAATATTTATTTATTTATTATTTATTTGCTTATTTAGCCTGACCAGATTCGGGCTTTAAGGCCCTCTCTTACATCTGACCAGTAACAACACAAACAGATATATTACCGAAACAGTCATGAAAATGATCTCAATCGTAGAGAAGGTAATAAGCTAATAATAATAATAATAATAATAATCAGGTCACATCTCAAGCAGATGTACAATACTAGCAAATACAGAATACACTAGAAGACATGACAATGCAGCAAAAAATAATACATCAACAACTTGCCATACAACGTAAACTAAGAAAACAACACGTTCCCACATACAAGTATGCACCACAAAATGTACTGGAGAATGGTGAATAAAAATTATACTGGAACAGAACCATTACAACAGATAAAACACCATGTAACAAACCTGACATCATACTCACCAATAAAAAGAAGAAATTAACACAACTAATCGAAATATCCATACCCAATACAACAAATATACAGGAGAAAACAGGAGAAAAAATTGAAAAATACATCCAACTGGCTGAGGAAGTCAAGGACATGTGGCATCAGGATAAAGTTGACATTATACCAATTATACTATCAACTACAGGAGTCATACCACACAATAGCCACCAGTACTTCAACGCAAAACAGTTACATCCAAACGTATATATACAACTACAGAAATCTGTAGTTATTGATACATGTTCAATTACCCGAAAGTTCCTAAATGCAATGTAACATATACCGTACAGTTAAAAGGAAGTCACGCTTGATCAAGGTCCACGTCACTTTCCATTTTTAACCAGATATAACGTCTGAGAAAGGAAAGAAATCAATAATAATAATAGTTCACAATAATGAAAGTAAGGATAAATGGCAATAGTAACAGTAATAATAAAATAAAGTGCATTAAAAATAATATAGACTAGCTTAGAACAACTTAAATCATGTTTAGTACTGTCAGATAAAGGATGAAGAACAAGAAAACTGGAATGACAGTAATAGTGGCTGTTAGGAGAGGACTTAAGTAAATAAATCTGTAGGCGACTATAAGGGAAAAGTTGTAGTGGAGGGGGGATTGAAGAGTGTGGGCTGCAGACCAGTATGTGGGAGAGATAGCTATTGCGAGAGAAGGTGAGCCATTAGCTGCTTATTGAAGCCTGGAAGTGATTTAATTTCTCTGATATTTTGAGGAAGATTGTTCCAAAATCGGGTTCCGGATACAGAAAATGATTTAGAAAGCATGACGGTGTTGTGTGGTGGTACTGAGAGGATCTTACTTTGTTGAGATCGAGTATTTCTGCTGTGCAGTTCAGATAGTAATGTAATGGCTGAGGATAAGTAAGAGGGAGTATGATGATTGAGAAGACGATGAAGTAAGTATAAAGTGTGGTAGTCCCTACGTTTATCAGCACGTAGCCACGATAATTCTTCATAGGCTGGAGTGATATGATCGTAATAATGAACGTCACAAATATATCGGACGCAAGCATTCATTGATAGTTCAAACCTGCGAGAGTTTTCGTACGAAAGTCCTTGAAGAATAGCATCGCCATAGTCGAGAATAGGGAGTGTTAGAGTTTCTACGAGCTTCTTCTTAAGCTCGAATGGAAACACTTTTTCATATTTCTGTAGACAATGAAGGGATGCAAGAAACTTTCTTGCGGACTGCAGTAGGTTGTTCAGTCCAGTCTAAGCGGTGGTCCAGGATTATCCCCAAGTTCTTTGCAGAAGGAGAAAAGTTTATTTCGGTGCCATTTAAAACTAAGCATGGAGAGGATTCTCTGTGCTGTGTTGCAATAAGTCTGTTGTGGGCAACTAAGGTTGCTTGCGTTTTGGAAGGGTTTAGTTTCAGACCTAAGTTCTGCGACCATTCTGATAAGGCAAGTAAGTCAGCATTTACATGATCGATGGCTGTGTGCAGGTTTGCTGGACTTGCACTGAGATATAACTGAAGGTCATTAGCGTATATGTGGTATCTGCAGTGGGAGATAATAGTTGACACATCATTAACATATACTCCTGGAAATGTAAAAAAGAACACATTGACACCGGTGTGTCAGACCCACCATACTTGCTCCGGACACTGCGAGAGGGCTGTACAAGCAATGATCACACGCACGGCACAGCGGACACACCAGGAACCGCGGTGTTGGCCGACGAATGGCGCTAGCTGCGCAGCATTTGTGCACCGCCGCCGTCAGTGTCAGCCAGTTTGCCGTGGCATACGGAGCTCCATCGCAGTCTTTAACACTGGTAGCATGCCGCGACAGCGTGGACGTGAACCGTATGTGCAGCTGACGGACTTTGAGCGAGGGCGTATAGTGGGCATGCGGGAGGCCGGGTGGACGTACCGCCGAATTGCTCAACACGTGGGGCGTGAGGTCTCCACAGTACATCGATGTTGTCGCCAGTGGTCGGCGAAAGGTGCACGTGCCCGTCGACCTGGGACCGGACCGCAGCGACGCACGGATGCACGCCAAGACCGTAGGATCCTACGCAGTGCCGTAGGGGACCGCACCGCCACTTCCCAGCAAATTAGGGACACTGTTGCTCCTGGGGTATCGGCGAGGACCATTCGCAACCGTCTCCATGAAGCTGGGCTACGGTCCCACACACCGTTAGGCCGTCTTCCGCTCACGCGCCAACATCGTGCAGCCCGCCTCCAGTGGTGTCGCGACAGGCGTGAATGGAGGGACGAATGGAGACGTGTCTTCTTCAGCGATGAGAGTCGCTTCTGCCTTTGTGCCAATGATGGTCGTATGCGTGTTTGGCGCCGTGCAGGTGAGCGCCACAATCAGGACTGCATACGACCGAGGCACACAGGGCCAACACCCGGCATCATGGTGTGGGGAGCGATCTCCTACACTGGCCGTACACCACTGGTGATCGTCGAGGGGACACTGAATAGTGCACGCTACATCCAAACCGTCATCGAACCCATCGTTCTACCATTCCTAGACCGGCAAGGGAACTTGCTGTTCCAACAGGACAATGCACGTCCGCATGTATCCCGTGCCACCCAACGTGCTCTAGAAGGTGTAAGTCAACTACCCTGGCCAGCAAGATCTCCGGATCTGTCCCCCATTGAGCATGTTTGGGACTGGATGAAGCGTCGTCTCACGCGGTCTGCACGTCCAGCACGAACGCTGGTCCAACTGAGGCGCCAGGTGGAAATGGCATGGCAAGCCGTTCCACAGGAGTACATCCAGCATCTCTACGATCGTCTCCATGGGAGAATAGCAGCCTGCATTGCTGCGAAAGGTGGATATACACTGTACTAGTGCCGACATTGTGCATGCTCTGTTGCCTGTGTCTATGTGCCTGTGGTTCTGTCAGTGTGATCATGTGATGTATCTGACCCCAGGAATGTGTCAATAAAGTTTCCCCTTCCTGGGACAATGAATTCACGGTGTTCTTATTTCAATTTCCAGGAGTGTATAATGAGAAAAGTAACGGGCCCAATACTGATCCTTGCGGGACCCCTGATACAACACCCTACTGCGACCTTTTGGTACCTACCATTACACACTGCTTGCGGGATGTAGGGTATTAGTGGAACCAGTGTACAGCGCTTGAAGAAAACTTTTGAGGTGTCATTTTAGCAAGCAGAATGTCAAAGTCAACAGCGTCGAAAGCTTTGCTGAAGTCCAGGAAGCACGTAATAGTAGCCTGTTGTTTGTCCAGGGCATGTTTTAACTCGTCAGACACTTTTATAAGAGCAGTCGTTGTGCTGCGATTTTGCCGGAAACCAGACTGGTATTCATCTAAGAGGTTATTCAGCGTTAAATAATTGGTAACCTGTTCGTGGACTATGTATTCTAACGCCTTGGACAGTGTTGGTAGATTGCAAAGAGGCCTGTTATCAGTAGGGTTGTTTGGCAGATTCCTGCTTTGCTAAATACCATTTTAAAACAATGGCAGATCGAAAAACCCGCCCTTCAGTTTTTTCAAACAAATAAAATTTCGTCTTATACCCTTCAGCCTGTAGCTGACGCAGCCTTAAAGATTGTGTTGAAATATCTACCAGCTGAAATCGCTGAGAAACTCATCGCATAAAAACTCAAGATACTACGATTTCAAAATGCTTCAGTGTACCAGTTTAAATGACGAGGTATAAACACTAGCAAGTCAATACCACAGCCGGTATACTGTGTATCGCTTCCACCAGGTTTTTTTTTTTTTTTTTTTTTTTTTTTTAATTGGACTTGTAGTCCGGGGTGATATGTTACAATACAGCATCACCGCTCTATTGCGGTTTTTTTTTTTTTTTTAAATGGACTTGTAGTCCGAGGTGATAAGTTACAATACAGCATCACCGGTCTGTTGCGGTCTAACTGTGTTGGTGGGCCAGTAAATTTCCACTGTGCAGTGACTTTGTCACTGCAATTCACTTTGGAGGTGTGGCGGTGGGACTTGTAGTCCCGTACCACCCTCTTACGGTGATAGTACTACATGAGTCAGGCAGAATTTATTGCCTAACATGGGCAGGTGCAGGTGTGGCGGTGGGACTTGTAGTCCCGTACCGTGGCGGGGTGAGAGCGGACCGGACAACGAAAACATATACGATTTAAAACACGTTATGGCTACGAGAATAACAATACAAACATACCGGAACAAAGAGGGTCCTCTCCAGTGCAAACGATGCCGCTAGTCTTTTTCCCAAAGCTAATTCTTGTCCCTTGCCAGCACGCTGCGTTAAATGTGCAGGACACCACACTTCAGATAAATTTCGGATGCCAAGAGGACAAAATCCAACATGTGGAAACTGCAAAGAACATCACCATGCCTCCTTCAGAGGCTTCAGTGCTTTCCCAAATTCCCTCAAAATTTACAATACACAAGCGCAAACTATCAGAAAGAGAACAACCCGTGCAACGGCAGCATGAAGACTTGTGAACACGCAAAATCCACGTAAATTTCCCGCACTGCCAAGAAGAAATACAGAGCTTCCACAACAACAAAACATTCGCCCCCAACACCAAAAAGTATGGACGCGAAGACATCTATAAACTCAAACCGAGAGCCAAAAATCGAGTACAACACATGGCTTCGCAAAAATTCTAAACACTCTCACGGCAAACAGCCAACATTTGGACATAGTGGAACTTATCACAGAAACGTTTAAAACATTTATTAATGCGCCAGAAATAACATAAAAAATTATGGCCATACTACAGGGAATATTAAAATTTTTCACGCCTCGAAATGGTCAAAAGGCATGGCACGCCCCAAGACCTTACATTTTATATATGGAATCCAAATGGAATTACCCGTCAAAAAATGGAGCTTATAGATTTTTATAACAAGACACAAGATCGACATACTGCTTGTAACGGAAACGCGCCGGAGACCAACGCAAATATTTAGATTAAAGAATATGACAGGTTATAGGACAGATAGGGCAAACAGACGGGCAGAGGGAACTGCTGTGTTCTTACGAAACTCACTTTCACACTATATGAGAAACCATACCGTAATTAACGAACGTAGAGGCAACAGCAGTGGGGATTGAAACAGCACATGAAAGAATAACACATGTTGCTGCATATCTCAGCCCCAGTAAACAACTAATCGAAGAAGACTTATTTCACATTCTTGATGCATATGACAAAATTCTATTACGGGGGACCTAAAAGCTAAACATTATGCCTCGAACTCGCGGAGAACCAACCCCAGGGTAACAAAATTACATTAAATGGAAGAACAATTCCAATACATTCACCTTGGCCCAGAAGGATCGACTCACTTCCCGACAGCACACAATCATAGACCAGATGTCCGTGACATAATTATAATAAAGATTCTACGAATAAACTCGAGCCTAGCAATAATCAACGATTTGACATCAGTCCATGATACAGTTAAACGTGTACTGACGAAAACAATTGAATAACAATTCCAGCACCGAAAAACACATGAAAATTGGGGCCAATATCAAGCGTACGTCATTAATAATGTACGACCAGCACTGGAATTAAACTATAGGCAAGACATAGACGAAACCATTACCACACTCACAAATAAAATTCAAACAGCGTACAGACGAGCGACGATAACATGGACAAGCGGAAACGAGCACTCTGAAAACTTTTCCCCTCTCCTTCGAGACCTGAAGGCCTTAAAGAATAGAGTGCGAAAAAGATGGCACGAATTTCGAAACCCTGCCGACCACACAGAATTACGACAATTATCTCGAGAACTACACTGTCGAGCGATTGAGTGGAGAATCGAAAAGTGGGAAGCCAGAATGGCTCAGTTGCTCCTACAAAGCAAAGAGGACTCGAAAATTGTAAGATGTTTTCGTGAACGAAAACCATGAAAGACTGCCATTGAGGGACCAGCTGG
Organism: Schistocerca cancellata; assembly: GCF_023864275.1. NCBI lineage: Eukaryota > Metazoa > Arthropoda > Insecta > Orthoptera > Acrididae > Schistocerca > Schistocerca cancellata. The sequence continues at coordinate 50,173,480 of NC_064637.1, read as the reverse complement.
CTTAGTTTTCGATCCGTTATTTAAAGCGGAAATATTTGCAGCGACTTACGAGGCGCAAAACACTACTGGTATCCCCAACAACGAAAACCCAGACACCGAAGACAACAGATCAAGGCAAATAGCGGAAAACATCAGAAAAACACCGAGCGAACAAGGGCGTAGTTAGCAAATGAAAGATTTTAATAGAGAACAAACAATGTATTTACCTTAATAGTCATAATATATATAGCAGTTCATGACATCCAGTCTTACAAATTTCAAAACTCCGCCATTTATCTCCCCACATCCACCACTGCTGGCGGCTCACCTCCAACTGCGCAGCGCTACGCGCTGTTCACATCCAGCTGCCGCTGCCCAACACTGCAATGGCAGACAACAATGCAAACTAGCCACAGACTGCACACAGCACAGCCAGTGATTTTCATACAGAGCGCTACGTAACGTTGCCAATAAGAAAACATAAACAGCCTACTTACAATTGTTCGATCTCGAATGAGATCCGAAAAATAATTAGGAATCTGGGCATGAAAACAGCCCCAGACCCAAACGCGTAACAAATGAACAATTAAAAATGCTACCAAGAAAAGTGTTAGTGCTGCTAACGAATATATCCCAGTGCAGTGGAAAACATCTAAAACTGTACCAAAAATGGGTAAAGATTTAAAACTGCCCGATACCATCGACCTATTAGCCTTTTTTCAACCTTTTCCAAAGTTTTCGAATCAGTAATCCTACAAAGGCCAAAAAGAAAAAAAAAACAAAAAAACATTGCTTGAGGATGATATCGTTCGACCAGAACAGTTTGCATTTGAGACCATAATATCGGCGAAGATGTAACTGCTAGGCATATCCGAAAACACCGGTTGTAACATGTATAGGAGGTATTACACGGCAGCAGCTTTCCTAGATGTAGAGAAACCTTATGATAAAGCCTGGAAAGATCGCCTTATTGTAAAGCTACAAAATCTAAATTACACCCCAGACTGTTATATAAAAATCATAGATGATTTTCTCTTAGAGAGAAAATAAAAAACTAAAGTCTTCCTGAACAGGCCATGAAGGCCCAACGGCACCGACCGGCCGCCGTGTCATCCTCACCCATAGGCGTCACTGGATGCGGATGTGGAGGGGCATGTGGTCAGCACACCGCTCTCCCGGCCGTATGTCAGTTTCCGAGAGTAGAGCCGCTACTTCTCCATCAAGTAGTTCCTCAGATTACATCACAAGGGCTGAGTGCACCCCACTTACCAACAGCGCTCGGTAGACCGGATGGTCACCCATCCAAGTGCTAGCCCAGCCCGACAGCGCTTAATTTCGGTGATCTGACAGGAACCGGTGTTACCAGCGCGGCAAGGCCGTTGGCTTCACAGAGAAAATGCTTGGCTAGGGCAGCAGTCGAACATTTTCTGTATCCAGAAAGGCCCGTACAGGACCTGCAACATGCGGTCGTGCATTATCCTGCTGAAATGTAGGGTATCGCAAGGATCGAATGAAGGGTAGAGCCACGGGTCGTTACACATCTGAAATGTAACGTCCACTGTTCAAAGTGCCGTCAATGCGAACAAGAGGTGACCGAGACGTGTAACCAATGGTACCCCATACCATCACGCTGGGTTATACGCCAGTATGGCGATGACGAATACACGCTTCCAATGTGCATTCACCCCGATGTCACCAAACACGGATGCGACCATCATGATGCTGTAAACAGAACCTGGATTCATCCGAATAAATGACGTTTTGCCATTGGATTCATCCGAATAAATGACGTTTTGCCATTCGTGCACCGAGGTTCGTCGTTGAGTACACCATCGCAAACGATCCTGTCTGTGATGCAGCGTCAAGGGTAACCGCAGCCATGGTCTCCGAGCTGATAGTCCATGCTGTTGCAAACGTCGTCGAACTGTTCGTGTAGATGGCTGTTGTCTTGCAAACGTCCCCGTCTGTTGAACCAGGGATCGAGACGTGGTTGCACGATCCGCTACAGCCATGCGGATAAGATGCCTGTCATCTCCACTGCTAGTGATACGAGGCCGTTGGGATCCAGCACGGCGTTCTGTATTATCCTCCTGAACCCAAGGATTCCATATTCCGCTAACAGTCATTGGATCTCGACCAACGCAATGTCGCGATACGATAAACCGCAATCGCGATAGGCTACAATCCGACCTTGATCGAAGTCGGAAACGTGATGGTCCGCATTTCTCTTCCTTACACGAGGCATCACATCAACGTTTCACCAGGCAACGGCGGCCAACTGCTATTTGATCATGAGATATCAGTTGGAAACTTTCCTCATGTCAGCACATTGTAAGTGTCGCCACCGGCGCCAACCTTGTGTGAATGCTCTGAAAAGCTAATCATTTGCATACCACAGCATCTCCTTCCTGTCGGTTAAATTTCGTGTCTGTAGCATGTCATCTTCGTGGTGTAGCAATTTTAATGGCCAGTAGTGTAGTTTAGGAAATTGCAGACTTGTAAATAATAGACCTTTGCCTTATAATTGAGAGTACTTTTGAACGTTTCAAGGCTACAGTCGTATTAGTTCTACTTTGTTAAATGACATTTTACGATCACGAATTCGTGTCTTTGTTTTATTTACAATTTCTGTTTTGCTGCACAGTGTTGAACTGGCGTTCGTAAACAGTACTCCATCCGCAGCTCGTGGTCTAGTGGCTAGCGTTGCTGCCTCTGGATCACGGAGTCCCGCGTTCGATTCCCGGCCGGGTTGGGGATTTTCCTCACTCCGGGATTGGATGTTTGTGTTGTCCTCATCATTTCATCGTCATCATCATTCGTGAAAATTGCGAGATTGGACTGGCAAACTGGGCTTGCATAAAAAATGATATTTTGCACGGTCGCTGATGACCGCGCAGTTATGCGCCCCACAAATCATCATCCTAAACAGCGCCCCGAGATGATCTGCTATGTGCCGCAGACCTATAGAATGTGTGGCGAAATTCTATTCTGTCCTGAGGTGTAAGGTTTATAAGTTGGTAATTTAACTGTTCTCTTTCTTCTAGCGCAGGCTTCAGTAATTTAATAATAATTTTGAGGTATTCGGTGTCTGCAACGACGGGCAACTGTCATTCCAACGCGCGGGCTATTCGAGCGATGGTTAAAATCTGGAGCAGTGGGAAGGTCATGGTTCCCCTTCTTCCTCTGTCCTACTGGTATCACACCTTTCCCTCTTACGGTGCCTTCTCTGCCATCAACCTAGCGGACTATGCTTCAGACCGTGTAAGATAGCCTGTGAAATAGTTCAGAGTCGCGCGTAACGGGATGCCTAATAACCATCAAAGCTCTTCGTTGCGTCGGATCACGTTCAAATTACGTCGAATGGTACCGAACGGTCCCTAGTGCTTCAAACCTGTACACCAGAGCAAAAATTGATTGTGGTACACTCGAAAGAGGTGCGACCATTTTCAATGTGGTTGGAGGTCTACAGTTCCTTAGAGAAGGGTTCAATTGTCCGGGGTTGTCGGCAGTCACAAATATTGTCAAGAATGTCGTTCTGTTGCTCATTTTCTACCGCCAAATATGCGAGAATCAGTGCCCCAGGGGAAGCGAGTGTTCCGTTAACGTCCTTTATGCCACCACGTGAGGCGTTTTCGTGTCGATGGCGAACACCTGCGTGTCCGAAACGATACCCCTTACCACTCATAAGAAATGAATTCTGCTCTGAGCGGCTGAGTTCTGTCCTCCATCACAGGTGTCAGAAGTAAGGATGAAATACGGGTAACAGGGAGTGTGAGAACCTTCCTATCAAATGGTTCAAATGGCTCTGAGCACTATGGGACTTAACTTCTGAGGCCATGAGTCCCCTAGAACTTAGAACTACATAAACCTTACTAACCTAAGGACATCACTCACATCCATGCCCGAGGCAGGACTCGAACCTGCGACCATAGCGGTCGCGCGGTCCCAGACTGTAGCACCTAGAACCGCTCGGCCATCCCGGCTGGCACCTTCCTATCGTGTGACATGTCTGTGGAGGCGTATGACACATTTGCTGTGAATGTTGGTGTCAGTGTAAAATCAATAACCCACTTTACACCTCATTTTAACTTGTGTGCTGTGGCCCCTTTCTCGCTTATGTCGTTAGTTTGCCGTCTGAGTCCTAGTGTGGCGTCGTTAAGGCACCACGCTTTTGTGCCATTACAGAGGAAGGTTGTAGGCAACTTTGAGCCTAATTTCAAGCTCTTGCGTAGCAATGGAACACAGTGATAGGGTTTCAAAAAATTCACGCTCTAATTGTGTTGAATAGTATATATACGAGTACGTGTTAGAAAGCAAGACCTCCGAATTTTGTATTCGAAAGTGTGTTAAATCTTTTTAAATAAATCAAATGTTATTAACATTCATCTAAATGGCTCTGAGCACTATGCGACTTAACTTCTGAGGTCATCAGTCGCCTAGAACATAGAACTAATTAAACCTAACTAACCTAAGGACATCACACACATCCATGCCCGAGGCAGGATTCGAACCTGCGACCGTAGCGGTCGTTCGGTTCCAGACTGAAGCGCGTAGAACCGCTCGGCCACCAAGGCCACGTTTTGATTCACTTCTAAAAAAAATGGTTCAAATGGCTCTGAGCACTATGGGACTTAACATCTGTGGTCATCAGTCCCCTAGAACTTAGAACTACTTAAACCTAACTAACCTAAGAACATCACACACATCCATACCCGAGGCAGAATTCGAACCTGCGACCGTAGCGGTCACGCGGTTCCAGACTGAAGCGCCTTTAACCGTACGGCCACACCGGCCGGCTAACGTTTATCTACATATTTGTTTTTCGACATTGTCACCCTGGCAACTAACACATTTATCCCAACGAGATACCGTCCTAGATACCGTCACTGTACAATGTTTGATTTCGTTGCGGTGGTGCCGGGAGGGGGGGGGGGGGGAGGAGAGGGAACTCAACCTCAGCTCCATCTGCACAGCATCATCACTACATCACTATCAATGTGGAGTCCTCCGCGGTGTTCCTTACATTTTGGAAACATATGCATATCGGATGGGACCAAGTCGGGACTGTATAGAGATTGTGAAACGTCCCCTTAGAACAATTTATACATGACTGTGTTTAAACTGACACACAATATTTTTTAGCGCAACGCAATCTGACTTTCAAAAATCCCTACAAAAGAATGGCCCTGACTAACATTAACCTATACGTTTCACAAATCACTTACCTCACAAAAATCTTGGTTACTCGAACTACTGCAATACAGCGAGGGCCACCACTGCCAGCTAAATAAAAGATTCAAACTACTGAAGGCACTAACTCCTGATAGGCATAGTTCGCAAATGAAAGATTTTAATAGAGAACAAACAATGTATTTACGTTAATAGTCATAATATATATAGCAGTTCATGACATCCAGTCTTACAAATTTCAAAACTCCGCCATTTATCTCCCCACATCCACCACTGCTGGCGGCTCACTTCCAACTGCGCAAAGCTACGCGCTGTTCACATCCAGCTGCCGCTGCCCAACACTACAATGGCAGACAACAATGCAAACTAGCCACAGACTGCACACAGCACAGACAGTGATTTTCATACAGAGCGCTACGTAACGTTGCCAATAAGAAAACATAAACAGCCTACTTACAATTGTTCGATCACAATGAAGCCAAGCTGTCGGATAGCTGCAACATGAATCAGTGTCGTGTGTGTTCTGGCAAGGTCATCCGGAAGAAGAAGATCGTTATGTGTCGCTGAACCCTTCGACATCTACATTTACGTGGTTACTCTGCGATTGACAGTAAAGTGCCTGGCAGAGGGTTCAATAAACCACCTAAAAGCTGTATCTCCATCGCTCCACTCTCGAACGGCGCGCGGAAAAAACGAGCACTTAAATTTTTCTGCGCGAGCCCTGATTTCTCTTATTTTATCGTGATGATAATTTCTCCCTATGTATGTGGGTGCCAACAGAATGTTTTCGCAATCGGAGGAGAAATCTGGTGACTGAAATTGCATAAGATCCCCTCGAGGCAAAAAAAAAAACGACTTTGTTTCAATTATTGCCACTCCAATTCACGTATCATTTCTGTGGCACTATCTCCCCTATTTCGTGATAATACAAAACGAGCCGCCCTTCTTTCAACTTTTTCGATGCCATCCGTCAGTCCCACCTGATACGGATCCCACACCGCACAGCCGGCCGGAGTGGCCGAGCGGTTCTAGGCGCTACAGTCTGGAACCACGCGACCGCTACGGTCGCAGGTTTGACTCCTGCCTCGGGCGTGGATGTGTGTGATGTCCTTAGGTTAGTTAGCTTGAAGTAGTTCTAAGTTCTAGGGGACTGATGACCTCAGAAGTTAAGTCCCATAGAGGTCAGAGCCATTTGAACCACACCGCACAACAATATTCCAGAATAGGGCGGAGAAGCGTGGTGTAAGCAGTCTCTTTAGCAGACCTGTTGCACCAAGTGTTCTGGCAAGGAATCGGAGTCTTTGGTTTGCTCTACCAATAATATTATCTATGTGATCGTTCCAATGTCGGTGATTTGTATTTATAATACCTAATTATTTAGTTGAATTTACAGCCTTCAGATTTGTGTGACTTATCGCGTAATCGAAATTTAGCTGATTTCTTTTAGTACTCATGCGAATAACTTCACTCTTTTCTTTATCCGGTGTCAATTGCCACTTTTCGACCATGTAGATATCTTACCTAAAAGATTCTGCAATTCGATTTGGTCATCAGTTGATGTTACAGGACGGTAAATGACTGCATCATCTGAAAATAATCTAAGAGGGCTACTCAGATTGTCTCCTATGTCGTCAATATAGATCAGGAACAATAGAGGGCCTATGACACATCCTTGGGGAACGCCGGATATTACTTCTGTTTTACTCGATGACTTTCCATCTATCACTACGAACTGTGACCTTTCTGACAGGAAATCACGAATTCAGTCACAGAACTGAGGCGGTATTCCATAGAAAACGTTTAGACGGTTAGAAAACGTTTGTGAGGAAAGGTGTCGAAAGCCTTCTGGAAATCTAAAACTATGCAATCAATTTGACGTCCCCTGTCGATAGCACTCGTTACTTCATGACTATAAAGAGCTAGTTGTGTTTTACAAGAACGATATTTCCTGAATCCGTACTATGTGGCAATAAATGCTTTTCTTCGAAGTAATTCATAATGTTCGAACACAATATATGTTCCATATCCTACTGCAAATCGACGTTAGTGATATGGGCCTGTAATTCAGCGTATTATTCTAGTTCCCTTTTTGTGTAATGATATGACTTGATCAATTTTCCGCCGGCCGAAGTGGCCGAGCGGTTCTAGGCGCTACAGTCTGGAATCCCGCGACCGCTACGGTCGCAGGTTCGAATCCTGCCTCGATCATGGATTTGTGTGATGTCCTTAGGTTAGTTAGGTTTTACTAGTTCTACGTTCTAGTGGACTGATGACCTCAGAAGTTAAGTCTCATAGCGCTCAGAGCCATTTTTTTGATCAATTTTCCAGTCTTTAGGTACGGTCCTTTCTATGAACGAGCGGCTGTATAAAATTGCTAAATATGGAGCAACTGTAACTGCATACTCCGAAAGGAACCTCTCGTATACGATCTGGACCGGAAGCCTTGCTTTTATTAAGTGATTTAAACTGCTTTGCTACACCGAGGATATTTTCTTCTATGTTTCTAATCTTGGCAGTTGTTCTTGACTGGAACTGCTTCGTCTGCTTTGGTGAAGGAGTTTCGGAAAACCGTGTTTAATAACTGTGCTTTAGTGGTGTTGTCATCAGTAACTTTACCGTTGTTATCGCGCAGCGTAGGTATTGACTGCGTCTTGCCAATGGAGTGCTTTATGTATGACCAGAATTCGAAACACGATTACAGGACCCTGTTTCTCACGCATCGATATAGTTGCGTTATGCACCGCCATTTTACACGCTACAATTAGGAGCTCTCTAGCGGAAGATGGCTGAAAATATGTGGACCTAAAAATAAAAGTAGAATGTTAATAACGTTTGTTTTATTTAAAGGTCTAGCGGTTCTGGCGCTGCAGTCCGGAACCGCGGGACTGCTACGGTCGCAGGTTCGAATCCTGCCTCGGGCATGGGTGTGTGTGATGTCCTTAGGTTAGTTAGGTTTAAGTAGTTCTAAGTTCTAGGGGACTTATGACCTAAGATGTTGAGTCCCATAGCGCCCAGAACCATTTTTATTTAAAAAGCTTTATGAGTTTTCGCATAAAAAATTGGGAGGCATTTCATTTGAGCATACCTTCGTATACGGCGAAACACTTACGACACTTCTCTGACCGCTATATTAATGACTAAACCGCCACCAGCTCTCCAGTTATGTCTACGGTGAGTGCTGTGTTTTCGTCTGGACTTGTGAAGCTGTTTACCAATGCAGTGGTTCAAATAGCTCTGAGCACTATGGGACATAACGTCTAAGGTCATCAGTCCCCTAGAACGTAGAACTACTTAAACCTAACTAACCTAAGGACATCACACACATCCATGCCCGAGACAGGATTCGAATCTGCGACCGTAGCGTTCGCTCGGTTCCAGACTGAAGCGCCTAGAACCGTTCGGCCACTCCGGCCAGCGGTACGGGTGCAGCCGATGTTGATGTAGCATTCTCAACACCGACGTTTCTGAGATCCCGACTCTCGCGCAGTTTGTCGGCTACTGATGTGCGGATTAGCCGCGACAGCAGCTAAAACACCCACTTGGGCATCATCATTTATGCAGGTCGTGGGTGACGTTTCACATGTGGCTGAACACTTCCTGTTTCCTTAAACAACGTAACTATCCGGCGAACGGTCCGGACACTTGGATGATCACAATAGCCATACATCAACACGATATCGGCCTTTTCCGCAACTGGTAAACGCTCCATTTAACACGTGTAATGTATCACAAAGCAAATATCGTCCGCATTGGCAGAATGTTACGTGATACCACGTACTTACACGTTTGTGACTATTACAGCGCCATCTATCACAAAGTGAAAATAGTGGTCCAACTAAACATTCATATTTCTTTACGTACTACACGAATGTTGTTGTTGTGGTCTTCAGTCCTGAGACTGGTTTGATGCAGCTCTCCATGCTACTCTATCCTGTGCAAGCTTCTTCATCTCCCAGTACCTACTGCAACCTACATCCTTCTGAATATATTTAGTGTATTCATCTCTTGGTCTCCCTCTACGATTTTTACCCTCCACGCTGCCCTCCAATACTAAATTCGTGATCCCTTCATGCCTCAGAACATGACCTACCAACCGATCCCTTCTTCTAGTTAAGTTGTGCCACAAACGTTTCCTCTCCCCAATCCTGTTCAATACTTCCTCATTAGTTATGTGATCTACCCATCTAATCTTCAGCATTCTTCTGTAGCACCACATTTCGAAAGCTTCTATTCTCTTCTTGTCCAAACTACTTACCGTCCATGTTTCACTTCCATACATGGCTACACTCCATACAAATACTTTCAGAAACGACTTCCTGACACTTAAAGCATTACTCGATGTTAACAAATTTCTCTTCTTCAGAAATTCTTTCCTTTCCATTGCCAGTCTACGTTTTATATCCTCTCTACCTCGGCCATCATCAGTTATTTTGCTCCCCAAATAGCAAAACTCCTTTACTACTTTAAGTGTCTCATTTCCTAATCTAATTGCCTCAGCGTCACCCGACTTAATTCGACTACATTCAATTATACTCGTTTTGCTTTTGTTGATGTTCATCTTATACCCTCCTTACATGACACTGTCCATTCCGTTCAACTGCTCTTTCAAGTCCTTTGCTGTCTCTGACAGAATTACATTGTCATCGGCGAACCTCTAAATTTTCATTTCTTCTCCATGGATTTTAATATCTACTACGAATTTTTCCTTATGTTTCCTTCACTGCTTGCTGAATACTCAGATTGAATAACATCGGGGATAGGTACAACCCTGTCTCAGTCCATTCGCAACCACTGCTTCCCTTTCGTGCCCCTCAACTCTTATAACTGCCATCTGGTTTCTGTACAAATTGTAAATAGCCTTTCGCTCCTTGTATATTACCCCTGCCACCTTCACAATTTGAAAGAGAGTATTCCAGTGAACATTGTCAAAAGCTTTCTCTAAGTCTACAAATGCTAGAAACGTAGGTTTACCTTTCCTTAATCTAGCTTCTAAGGTAAGTCGTAAGGTCAGTATTGCCTCACGTGTTCCAACATTTCTACGGAATCCAAACTGATCTTCCCCGAGGTCAGCTTCTACAGTTTTCCCATTCGTCTGTAGAGAATACGCGTTAGTATTTCGCATCCGTGACTTATTAAACTGATTGTTTGGTAATTTTCACATCTGTCACCACCTGCTTTCTTTGGGATCGGAATTATTATATTCTTCTTGAAGTCTGAGGGTATTTCACCTGTCTCATACATCTTGCTTACCAGATAATAGAGTTTTGTCAGGACTGGCTCTCCCAAGGCCGTCAGTAGTTCCAATGGAATGTTGCCTACTCCCGGGGCCTTGTTTCGACTCTGGTCTTTCAGTGCTCTGTTAAAGTCTTCGCGCAGTATCGTAACTCCCATTTCATCTTCATCTACATCCTCTTCCATTTCCATAATATTGTCCTCAAGTACACTGCCCTTGTATAGGCCCTCTATATACTCCTTCCACCTCTCTGCTTTCCCTTCTTTGTTTAGAACTGGGTTTCCATCTGAGCTCTTGACATTCATACAAGTGGTTCTCTGTTCTCCAAAGGTCTCTTTAATTTTCCTGTAGGCAGTATCTATCTTACACCTAGTGAGATAACCCTCTACATCCTTACATTTGTCCTCTAGCCATTCCTGCTTAGGCATTTTGCACTTCTGTCGATCTTGTTTTTGAGACGTTTGTATTCCTTTTTGCCTGCTTCATTTACTGCATTCTTATATTTTCTCCTTTCATCAATCAAATTCAGTATTTCTTCTGTTACCCAAGGATTTCTACTAGCCCTCGTCTTTTTACCTACTAGGTCCTCTGCTGCCTTCACTACTTCATCCCTCAAAGCTACCCATTCTTCTCCTACTGTATTTCTTTCCCCCATTCCTGTCTATTGTTCCCTTATGCTCTCCCTGAAACTCTGTACAACCTCTGGTTGTTTCAGTTTATTTTGGTCCCATCACCTTAAATTCCCATCTTTTTGCAGTTTCTTCAGTTTTAATCTACAGATCATAACCAATAGATTGTGATCAGAGTCCACATCTGCCCCTGGAAATAACCTGGTTCCTAAATCTCTGTCTTACCATTATGTAATCTATCTGAAACCTGTCAGTATCTCCAGGCTTCTTCCATGTATACAACCTTCTTTTATGATTCTTGAACAACGAATATGTAATAAAAAATGGGAGTTCCTATTTAAAAAAATACAGTTGATATCCGTTTGTCCTATGGTAGCGCCATCCAACGGGCCAACCATATCGCCATGTGGTTTCCCCCTTCAAGCTAGATGGGTTTCGTTTTTTGTAGTTTTTTCGTTTGATGCTTACTTCGTGAGGTATTTGGCTCGGTCACTATCAATGGACCACCCGGTATAGTGCTTCAATTAGCGAAATGAATATTTGTTAGTTTTGTCTTTTTTGCTTTGCGTGAAAATAAAGTTATACAGTTAAAAAGTACGAGTGCATATTTCTGAATAGGCCGCCCTAGTTTATGAACACTGCGGACACTGCGCGATGTCTGACCGTCTCAATTGTCTGGCCAGCAGACTGCTTACTGATAGGACTATGTCTCTTTTTCTCTCTCTCGCAGTCGAGTATAAGTTAACATAAGTACATATAAAAGTAACTCCTGTGCGACGCAGGTTGTTGATTACAGTGTTGCACTTCGTCGCATTTCCCCTGTCTAATTTTTCGTGTGAAGTATCTGACTGCTGGTGTTCGTGTCGGTAACGTTTGAGTTGTTATACGGTAGTTCTTCACTCGGGGCGAGCCTCATCTTCTCCGCACAGCCTGAGGGCTTTCAAGGGTAACATCTGAGTGACAGTTTGTCAATGTAAATCGTGAATAAATTCTCGGAGGACTGTGCCATCAACAAGCAAATATTTTAAGTGATGATCCAGGTTCTAGGAAGCTGAAAAACTAATCAGTTACTACACTCCTGGAAATTGAAATAAGAACACCGTGAATTCATTGTCCCAGGAAGGGGAAACTTTATTGACACATTCCTGGGGTCAGATACATCACATGATCACACTGACAGAACCACAGACACATAGACACAGGCAACAGAGCATGCACAATGTCGGCACTAGTACAGTGTATATCCACCTTTCGCAGCAATGCAGGCTGCTATTCTCCCATGGAGACGACCGTAGAGATGCTGGATGTAGTCCTGTGGAACGGCTTGCCATGCCATTTCCACCTGGCGCTTCAGTTGGACCAGCGTTCGTGCTGGACGTGCAGACCGCGTGAGACGACGCTTCATCCAGTCCCAAACATGCTCAATGGGGGACAGATCCGGAGATCTTGCTGGCCAGGGTAGTTGACTTACACCTTCTAGAGCACGTTAGGTGGCACGGGATACATGCGGACGTGCATTGTCCTGTTGGAACAGCAAGTTCCCTTGCCGGTCTAGGAATGGTAGAACGATGGGTTCGATGACGGTTTGGATGTACCGTGCACTATTCAGTGTCCCCTCGACGATCACCAGTGGTGTACGGCCAGTGTAGGAGATCGCTCCCCACACCATGATGCCGGGTGTTGGCCCTGTGTGCCTCGGTCGTATGCAGTCCTGATTGTGGCGCTCACCTGCACGGCGCCAAACACGCATACAACCATCATTGGCACCAAGGCAGAAGCGACTCTCATCGCTGAAGACGACACGTCTCCATTTGTCCCTCCATTCACGCCTGTCGCGACACCACTGGAGGCGGGCTGCACGATGTTGGGGCGTGAGCGGAAGACGGCCTAACGGTGTGTGGGACAGTAGCCCAGCTTCATGTAGACGGTTGCGAATGGTCCTCGCCGATACCCCAGGAGCAACAGTGTCCCTAATTTGCTGGGAAGTGGCGGTGCGGTCCCCTACGGCACTGCGTAGGATCCTACGGTCTTGGCGTGCATCCGTGCGTCGCTGCGGTCCGGTCCCAGGTCGACGGGCACGTGCACCTTCCGCCGACCACTGGCGACAACATCGATGTACTGTGGAGACCTCACGCTCCACGTGTTGAGCAATTCGGCGGTACGTCCACCCGGCCTCCCGCATGCCCACTATACACCCTCGCTCAAAGTCCGTCAACTGCACATACGGTTCACGTCCACGCTGTCGCGGCATGCTACCAGTGTTAAAGACTGCGATGGAGCTCCGTATGCCACGGCAAACTGGCTGACACTGACGGCGGCGGTGCACAAATGCTGCGCAGCTAGCGCCATTCGACGGCCAACACCGCGGTTCCTGGTGTGTCCGCTGTGCCGTGCGTGTGATCATTGCTTGTACAGCCCTCTCGCAGTGTCCGGAGCAAGTATGGTGGGTCTGACACACCGGTGTCAATGTGTTCTTTTTTCCATTTCCAGGAGTGTATTTTACCATAAAGACTGATACACATGAGCACTGCATGAAGTAAAAAGGCAGACTGAATTAACATGGCGGCTCGTCAGAGCAGTTAATATTCCAAAGATTGTAATTTGTGTGGTTCCAGTTGATCAGGCAGGCTTGAGACCAGGGCATAGCTACTGCGACCAAGTATTGTCTCTCACATCCTTCATAGAGTCAGGATACCAAATGAAGCAGAAAACATCTGTGGCATTTCTTGATCTACCTGCTGCCTTCGACACTGTGTGGAGGGAAGACCTTATCTACAAATTTCTCCGCATCATACCCTGCGGAACAATGGCTCGACTGATTAACAGCATGCCAAGTGATCGGAAGTTCCAGGTAATCTCTGGAAGCAACATAAGCAAGGAGAGGAAGCTGAACAATGGATTGCCTCAAGGATCAGTTCTCTCACCCTTACTGTTCAACCTATATCTATCTGATCCATCTGACACTTCGTCCAGAAAATACTGCTATGCCGATGACCTGGCTCTAGCCGTAAAACACCAAGAAATGAAGACAACAGAAGAGATTCTAGCCAATGACCTGTCTGCATTAGATAATTACTTCAAAATGTGGAGACTCCAACCCAGTGTGAGTAAAATAGAAGTGTGTTGCTCCCATCTAAATAACCGGTTGGCGAACGTAAAACTGGAACCCAAAATATCTTGGTGTTATCGTGGATCGTACACTATGCTTCTTAACTTAGCTCCAAAGTTGAGGACTCGAAACAACATCCTCCATAAGCTATGCGGAACTACCTGGGGATCTTCAGCAACTACCCTGCGATCTTCAACTCTGGGCTTGGTGTACTCAAGTGTTGAGTATTGTGCACCTGTTTGGATGAACAGTCATCATACAAGGCTTGTTGATATCCAATTGAATACAACAATCCGCCTAATATCTGGCGCAATCAGATCTACTGCAGTTTATTGGCTTCCACTGTTAACCAGTATAATCTCTACATCTACATCTACATCTATACTCCGCGAGCCACCTTACGGTGTGTGGCGGAGGGTACTTATTGTACCACTATCTGATCCCCCCTTCCCTGTTCCATTCACGAATTGTGCGTGGGAAGAACGACTGCTTGTAAGTCTCCGTATTTGCTCTAATTTCTCGGATCTTTTCGTTGTGATCATTACGCGAGATATATGTGGGCGGTAGTAATATGTTGCCCATCTCTTCCCGGAATGTGCTCTCTCGTAATTTCGATAATAAACCTCTCCGTATTGCGTAACGCCTTTCTTGAAGTGTCCGCCACTGGAGCTTGTTCAGCATCTCCGTAACGCTCTCGCGCTGACTAAATGTCCCCATGACGAATCGCGCTGCTTTTCGCTGGATCATGTCTATCTCTTCTATTAATCCAACCTGGTAAGGGTCCCATACTGATGAGCAATACTCAAGAATCGGACGAACAAGCGTTTTGTAAGCTACTTCTTTCGTCGATGAGTCACTTTTTCTTAGAATTCTTCCTATGAATCTCAACCTGGCGCCTGCTTTTCCCACTCTTTGTTTTATGTGATCATTCCACTTCAGATCGCTCCGGATAGTAACTCCTAAGTATTTTACGGTCGTTACCGCTTCCAATGATTTACCACCTATGGCATAATCGTACTGGAATGGATTTCTGCCCCTATGTATGCGCATTATATTACATTTATCTACGTTTAGGGAAAGCTGCCAGCTGTCGCACCATGCATTAATCCTCTGCAGGTCTTCCTGGAGTACGTACGAGTCTTCTGATGTTGCTACTTTCTTGTAGACAACCGTGTCATCTGCAAATAGCCTCACGGAGCTACCGATGTTGTCAACTAAGTCATTTATGTATATTGTAAACAATAAAGGTCCTATCACGCTTCCTTGCGGTACTCCCGAAATTACCTCTACATCTGCAGATCTCCTGATCTACGCAGATGTACTGCCCTTATGAGAGAATTCCACAAGATCTCCAGGAATTCTAACCTACCCGTGCACAGCGACCTGCCGCTTTTAAATCGTAAGAGACTGACATCACGACATCCAACTCTGTGCGATGCTGCTGACATGGTTGCTAAGGATTTCAAACCTCTTGAAGAATGGAAAAACTGGTAGAACCCGACCTCGGGAAAGATCAGTTGGGATTCCATAGAAATGTTGGAACACGTGAGGCAATACTGACCCTACGACTTATCTTAGAAGCTAGATTAAGAAAAGGCAAACCTACGTTTCTAGCATTTGTAGACTTGGAGAAAGTTTTGACAATGTTGACTGGAATACTCTCTTTCAAATTCTGAAGGTGACAAGGGTAAAATACAGGGAGCGAAAGGCTATTTACGATTTGTACAGAAATCAGATGGCAGTTATAAGAGTCGAGGGGCATGATAGGGAAGCAGTGGTTGGGAAGGGAGTGAGACAGGGTTGTAGCCTCTCCCCGATGTTATTCAATCTGTATATTGAGCAAGCAGTAAAGGAAACAAAAGAAAAATTCGGAGTAGGTATTAAAATCCATGGAGAAGAAATAAAAACTTTAAGGTTCGCCGATGACATTGTAATTCTATCAGAGACAGCAAAGGACTTGGAAGAGCAGTTGAACGGAATGGACAGTGTCTTGAAGCGAGGATATAAGATGAACATCAACAAAAGCAAAACGAGGATAATGGAATGTAGTCAAATTAAGTCGTGCGATGCTGAGGGAATTAGATTAGGAAATGAGACACTTAAAGTAGTAAAGGACTTTTGCTATTTTGGGAGCAAAGTAACTGATGATGATCGAAGTAGAGAGGATATAAAATGTAGACTGGCAATGCCAAGGAAAGCGTGTCTGAAGAAGAGAAATTTGTTAACATCGAGTATAGATTTAAATGTCAGGAAGTCGTTTCTGAAAGTATTTGTATGGAGTGTAGCCATGTATGGAAGTGAAACATGGACGATAAATAATTTAGACAAGAAGAGAATAGAAGCTATCGAAATGTGGTGCTACAGAAGAATGCTGAAGATCAGATGGGTAGATCACATAACTAGTGAGGTGGTATTGAATAGAAATGGCGAGAAGAGTAGTTTGTGGCGCAGCTTGGGTGGAACAAGGGATCGGTTGGTGGGACATGTTCTGAGGCATCAAGGGGTCACCAATTTGGCACTGGAGGGCAGCGTGGAGGATAAAAATCGCAGAGGGAGACCGAGAGATGAATACACTAAACAGATTCAGAAGGATGTAGGCTGCACTACGTATTGGGAGATGAAGAAGCTCGCACAGGATAGAGTAGCATGGAGAGCTGCATCAAACCAGTCTCAGGACTGAAGACCACAACAACAACAACGAAGAATGGACAGGTCGGTGGGAAGCAGGGACAGATGTGCGCCTGCATAACATCTTGACAGGTGCTAAACTTCCAAGTGGATTCGCAAGACCTGGACTACTCTCAACAGAATCCGTACCGGCCATGGCCGATGCAGGGATGCTCTCTTCAAGTGGAAGAAGCTGCCTGATCCAGCCTGTGACTGCGGGGCTCCATACCGGACTGTTCACCACATTGTCAGTTAATGCAGGATTCGAGCCTATCACGGCGCCAAAGAGGACTTTGTGCTAGCAACTCCAGATGCAGGGCGCTGGATTGAAGGATTGGATATTCAGTTGTAAAGACAAGTTTCTTGTGTGTTAATATGTGCATATGTACACTCCTGGAAATGGAAAAAAGAACACATTGACACCAGTGTGTCAGACCCACCATACTTGCTCCGGACACTTCGAGAGGGCTGTACAAGCGATGATCACACGCACGGCACAGCGGACAGACCAGGAACCGCGGTGTTGGCCGTCGAATGGCGCTAGCTGCGCAGCATTTGTGCACCGCCGCCGTCAGTGTCAGCCAGTTTGCCGTGGCATACGGAGCTCCATCGCAGTCTTTAACACTGGTAGCATGCCGCGACAGCGTGGACGTGAACCGTATGTGCAGTTGACCGACTTTGAGCGAGGGCATATAGTGGGCATGCGGGAGGCCGGGTGGACGTACCGCCGAATTGCTCAACACGTGGAGCGTGAGGTCTCCACAGTACATCGATGTTGTCGCCAGTGGTCGGCGGAAGGTGCACGTGCCCGTCGACCTGGGACCGGACCGCAGCGACGCACGGATGCACGCCAAGACCGTAGGATCCTACGCAGTGCCGTAGGGGACCGCACCGCCACTTCCCAGCAAATTAGGGACACTGTTGCTCCTGGGGTATCGGCGAGGACCATTCGCAACCGTCTCCATGAAGCTGGGCTACGGTCCCGCACACCGTTAGGCCGTCTTCCGCTCACGCCCCAACATCGTGCAGCCCGCCTCCAGTGGTGTCGCGACAGGCGTGAATGGAGGGACGAATGGAGACGTGTCGTCTTCAGCGATGAGAGTCGCTTCTGCCTTGGTGCCAATGATGGTCGTATGCGTGTTTGGCGCCGTGCAGGTGAGCGCCACAATCAGGACTGCATACGACCGAGGCACACAGGGCCAACACCCGGCATCATGGTGTGGGGAGCGATCTCCTACACTGGCCGTACACCACTGGTGATCGTCGAGGGGACACTGAATAGTGCACGGTACATCCAAACCGTCATCGAACCCATCGTTCTACCATTCCCAGACCGGCAAGGGAACTTGCTGTTCCAACAGGACAATGCACGTCCGCATGTATCCCGTGCCACCCAACGTGCTCTAGAAGGTGTAAGTCAACTACCGTGGCCAGCAAGATCTCCGGATCTGTCCCCCATTGAGCATGTTTGGGACTGGATGAAGCGTCGTCTCACGCGGTCTGCACGTCCAGCACGAACGCTGGTCCAACTGAGGCGCCAGGTGGAAATGGCATGGCAAGCCGTTCCACAGGACTACATCCAGCATCTCTACGATCGTCTCCATGGGAGAATAGCAGCCTGCATTGCTGCGAAAGGTGGATATACACTGTACTAGTGCCGAATTGTGCATGCTCTGTTGCCTGTGTCTATGTGCCTGTGGTTCTGTCAGTGTGTATCATGTGATGTATCTGACCCCAGGAATGTGTCAATAAAGTTTCCCCTTCCTGGGACAATGAATTCACGGTGTTCTTATTTCAATTTCCAGGAGTGTAATAGTGTGTGGTCGAAGTGACCTTTCACTCCCCGCCCCCTCCCCCCGCCCCCCCCCCCCCCCCCCGCAGTACGGATTACGGCGTATGAGAGCTGATGGGGAGGGGGCGTCCTGTGGGTGTCAGCGTCGGCGTGACGTAATCCGAAAACCAGGTGGGGCGGCGGGGGGGGGGGGGGGGCGGTGATGGGTCGAAGTAGCGGTATGGGAGAGGAGGCGGCGTGAGAGCGTGCCTTCCGCGAACGCATACTGAGCCGTTTGAAGAAATGAAAGCTGGAACACATGACGGGTCTCACTCTTGTGGGAGGGACAAGCTGTGCACTATCTTGACGTTGAGTTCCTCGGTGAGGGTCGTGTGTGTGCTGCCGGTCAGCAGTACAAGCACACAGTTATCTTACACCATAACCGACATGTCGTCGACGCGGTTGAGCCGTAGATGTGTCCGCCTCTTCCAAAAGCGCGCCAGGCGGAGTGCTTTCACTTCGCGACTGGTGTCTACGGTGGCGCTTTCGGTTTGGCGCGCTGTTTGGGTCGCTACCGCCCTCTGGCGGAAGGTGGAGCAAGTGTACGGTCGCGTGACGTTCGGGAAGTACGTACTAGAGATGGGTAGTTCGCGAACGAACGGGTGCAAAGGAACGGTTCCCCAAGATGAACGAAAGGACCGAGGAACGAATTCCAAGGAACGAACGGTTCATAGTTCACTTCGGTCGCGGCGGTCTACTTATAGTTCCCGGCAACGAGGAACGATCGGTTCATAGTTCTCTAGTTCACTTCGGTCGCGGCGGTCACTTCGGCAGTTCTCGTCCCAGCCTCGGCCGCGTGCTCGTCTCAGTCTCGGCCTCCCTCGGCCGCACTCGTCGTTCTTCGCATGACCGCCTGTCTCAGTTCCACTGCCGACTGCTCCTAGTTAGTTCAGGATCCAGTTGCTCGTTTCGTTCACTGCGCTCGCCTGTTTTACATGTGTTCCAAACTGTTCTTGCACTTGGCTATGGCTATTCAGCGTCCACGACCGGTAGTCAAAAAGTATTTTATAGTTACGTAAATTACATAAAAATTACGTTGTATCTTTTCAGGTAACAAAAAGGCATATCAGATCACTTCATTATATCGATGAACAGCAGAAAATATAATTATATCAAGGCAAGTTGTTTTTGTTATTCATATATTTTTTGGTTTCATCGATTTGATTTAGTAACTAACTTTCAATAATTTGCTTAATTTTTAGTATAAGAAAATTCATATAAAACGATTTTCGTGTATCTTTCTTATACAAAACATTACATTCAGGAAGGCTCTAATTATTTTTAAGTTTGGTTGTTTCCAATTTGCATTACCTGCTAGTTTGGTTTCTTTGAAAAAGAAAAAGCGGGTTGTGGGTCATTTTGGCTCAGTAGGAAAAGAGGTGCCTCTCCATTTGAAAAGACACAGATTGCCATAAAATCGTATTTACTTATCTCAAAAACATTTGTTCAGAAGGAGCATTCAAACCAAAAACTTTATTACTGCGAACTTAATTATTATTATTGTTGCTGCATTAACTTTAATAATGCAACATAAAAACATAATTTTTACGAAGCGTGTGACACAAGTATGATGAGAAAACCACATTTTATTTTATCCTTCCATAAAGTCTCTTCTTCGCCTACGAACTCAGTATAAGTATATATACGTGAAGTATATATAGGGTGTAAACGATTATTGTTTACAACGTAGTATAGCTATGTCATCGAAGTCGAAGAATTTTATACAAGCCACTTGAGGTCTATAAAATTGGGAAACAGCCACCAACAGGTTTACAAGACTACATCAGCTATAGCCTATGCGCGTCGCGTGAGATTTTCATGTTCTCTTCTCCAGCTCTCTACACATTGTCATCGATTGTTTCGCAAGTGTTGCTTACATTAGCTTGTTATTTCTTCACTGCCAAATTATTACACGTTTGTCTGTTTGTTGTGTCTGCTCGTAACGGGCATCACATCGTCCGTATTTGGCGAGCAGTCTGTACTCGGGGCCGGTTTTCCGTGCTCCACCCTATATTATTTCCCTGCGATCAGCCACACAACGCTACAGTTGGCTAAACGAGAGGTTCTGCAGAATCACAGAAATTACTTCTAAAAGTGTGTCAGAATTCTGTAATGAATAAAAACTCTGTACGCCAGGGGGGAGGCAAGTGCCCTCTATTGGTGCCCCCCATCCTTCAGTCACCTACACTACTAGTTTTCAGTTTTTCGTAAGAACCATATAGCAAGTACAAATGAACGGTGAACGAGTAAAAATGAACGGTTCCCAATAAAGAACGATCAGCAGTGAACTAGTTCCCAAGGATGAACGAGTTTGCCCATCTCTAGTGACGATCTAGGCAGCACGTACTGGGCGGTGACCGAGAGAGGTGGTGGCGCGAGCGGGGCCCTGCTGTTGGGAGTCGTTCAGCTGCTTTGGCCGACCTCTCGGCTCTCAGGGGCTGAGTCTGCCTTACCCGCATGTACGTGGCTTATGAAGCTTAGAAGCCGAGGTGCAGATCAGCGCGTGGGACCGTATGTCTTTTTGTCCGCCGTTGAAACCACTGGCAGCTGTTGGCTCTGACGAGCAACGTGTTCCCGGTGCTGTGGTGGTGTGTGAGGAGTTGAGTGTATATATATATATATATATATATATATATATATATATATATATATATATATATATATATACACTCCTGGAAATTGAAATAAGAACACCGTCAATTCATTGTCCCAGGAAGGGGAAACTTTATTGACACATTCCTGGGGTCAGATACATCACATGATCACACTGACAGAACCACAGGCAACAGAGCATGCACATTGTCGGCACTAGTACAGTGTATATCCACCTTTCGCAGCAATGCAGGCTGCTATTCTCCCATGGAGACGATCGTAGACATGCTGGATGTAGTCCTGTGGAACGGCTTGCCATGCCATTTCCACCTGGCGCCTCAGTTGGACCAGCGTTCGTGCTGGACGTGCAGACCGCGTGAGACGACGCTTCATCCAGTCCCAAACATGCTCAATGGGGGACAGATCCGGAGATCTTGCTGGCCAGGGTAGTTAACTTACACCTTCTAGAGCACGTTGGGTGGCACGGGATACATGCGGACGTGCATTGTCCTGTTGGAACAGCAAGTTCCCTTGCCGGTCGAGGAATGGTAGAACGATGGGTTCGATGACGGTTTGGATGTACCGTGCACTATTCAGTGTCCCCTCGACGATCACCAGTGGTGTACGGCCAGTGTAGGAGATCGCTCCCCACACCATGATGCCGGGTGTTGGCCCTGTGTGCCTCGGTCGTATGCAGTCCTGATTGTGGCGCTCACCTGCACGGCGCCAAACACGCATACGACCATCATTGGCACCAAGGCAGAAGCGACTCTCATCGCTGAAGACGACACGTCTCCATTCGTCCCTCCATTCACGCCTGTCGCGACACCACTGGAGGCGGGCTGCACGATGTTGGGGCGTGAGCGGAAGACGGCCTAACGGTGTGCGGGACCGTAGCCCAGCTTCATGGAGACGGTTGCGAATGGTCCTCGCCGATACCCCAGGAGCAACAGTGTCCCTAATTTGCTGGGAAGTGGCGGTGCGGTCCCCTACGGCACTGCGTAGGATCCTACGGTCTTGGCGTGCATCCGTGCGTCGCTGCGGTCCGGTCCCAGGTCGACGGGCACGTGCACCTTCCGCCGACCACTGGCGACAACATCGATGTAATGTGGAGACCTCACGCCCCACGTGTTGAGCAATTCGGCGGTACGTCCACCCGGCCTCCCGCATGCCCACTATACGCCTTCGCTCAAAGTCCGTCAACTGCACATACGGTTCACGTCCACGCTGTCGCGGCATGCTACCAGTGTTAAAGACTGCGATGGAGCTCCGTATGCCACGGCAAACTGGCTGACACTGACGGCGGCGGTGCACAAATGCTGCGCAGCTAGCGCCATTCGACGGCCAACACCGCGGTTCCTGGTGTGTCCGCTGTGCCGTGCGTGTGATCATTGCTTGTACAGCCCTCTCGCAGTGTCCGGAGCAAGTATGGTGGGTCTGACACACCGGTGTCAATGTGTTCTTTTTTCCATTTCCAGGAGTGTATATACACAGGGTGTTACAAAAAGGTACGGCCAAACTTTCAGGAAACATTCCTCACACACAAATAAAGAAAAGATGTTATGTGGACATGTGTCTGGAAACGCTTAATTTCCTTGTTAGACCTCATTTTAGTTTCGTCAGTGTGTACTGTACTTCCTCGATTCACCGCCAGTTGGCCCAATTGAAGGAAGGTAATATTGACTAAGGTGCTTGTGTTGACATGCGACTCATTGCTCTACCGTACTAGCATCAAGCTCATCAGTACGCAGCATCAACAGGTTAGTGTTCATCACGAACGTGGTTTAGCAGTCAGTGCAATGTTTACAAATGCGGAGTTCGCAGATGCCCATTTGATGTATGGATTAGCACGGGGCAATAGCCGTGGCGCGGTACGTTTGTATCGAGACAGATTTCCAGAACGAAGGTGTCCCGACAGGAAGACGTTCGAAGGAATTGATCGGCGTCTTAGGGAGCACGGAACATTCCAGCCTATGACTCGCGACTGGGGAAGACCTAGAACGACGAGGACACCTGCAATGGACGAGGCAATTCTTCGTGCGGTTGACGATAACCCTAATGTCAGCGTCAGAGAAGTTGCTGCTGTACAAGGTAACGTTGACCACGTCACTGTATGGAGTGTGCTACGGGAGAACCAGTTGTTTCCGTACCGTGTACAGCGTGTGCAGGCACTATCAGCAGCTGATTGGCCTCCACGGGTACACTTCTGCGAATGGTTCATCCAACAATGTGTCAATCCTCATTTCAGTGCAAATGTTCTCTTTACGGATGAGGCTTCATTCCAACGTGATCAAATTGTAAATTTTCACAATCAACATGTGTGAGCTGACAAGAATCCGCACGCAATTGTGCAATCACGTCATCAACACAGAGTTTCTGTGAACGTTTGGGCAGGCATTGTTGGTGATGTCTCGATTGGGCACCATGTTCTTCCACCTACGGTCAATAGAGCACGTTATCATGATTTCATACAGGATACTCTACCTGTGCTTCTAGAACATGTGCCTTTACAAGTACGACACAACATGTGGATCATGCACGATGGAGCTCCTGCACATTTCAGTCGAAGTGTTCGTACGCTTCTCAACAACAGATTCGGCGACCGATGGATTGGTAGAGGCGGACCAATGCCATGGTCTCCACGCTCTCCTGACCTCAACCCTCTTGACTTTCATTTATGGGGGCATTTGAAAGCTCTTGTCTACGCAACCCCGGTACCAAATGTAGACACTCTTTGTGCTCGTATTGTGGACGGCTGTGATACAATACGCCATTCTCCAGGGCTGCATCAGCGCATTAGGGTTTCCAAGCGACGGAGGGTGGATGCATGTATCCTCGCTAACGGAGGACATTTAGAACATTTCCTGTAACAAAGTGTTTGAAGTCACGCTGGTACGTTCTGTTGCTGTGTGTTTCCATTCCATGATAAATGTGATTTGGAGAGAAGTAATAAAATGAGCTCTAACAGGGGAAGTAAGCGTTTCCGGACACATGTCCACATAACATTATTTCCTTTCTTTGTGTGTGAGGAATGTTTCCTGAAAGTTTCGGCGTACCTTTTTGTAACACCCTGTATACCGGATGATCGAAAAGTCAGAACAAGTTTGAAAAAATAATAAATCACGGAATAATGTAGATAGAAAGGTACAAATTGATACACATGCTTGGAATGACATGGGGTTTTATTAGAACCAAAAAAATACAAAAGTTCAAAAATTGTCCGACATATGGCGCTTCATCTGATCAGAATAGCAATAATTAGCATAACAAAGTAAGGCAAAGCAAAGATGATGTTCTTTACAGGAAATGTTCAATATGTCCACCATCATTCCCCAACAATAGCTGTAGTCGAGTTGTGTTGTGAACAGCACTGTAAAGCATGTCCGGAGTTATGGTGAGGCATTGGCGTCGGATGTTGTCTTTCAGCATCCCTAGAGATGTCGGTCGATCACGATACACTTGCGACTTCAGGTAACCCCAAAGCCAATAATCGCATGGACTGAGCTCTGGGGACCTGGGAGGCCTACCACGACGAAAGTGGCGGCTGAGCACACGATCATCACCAAACGACGCGCGCAAGAGATCTTTCACGCGTCTCAGAGCCATCACCAAACGACGCGTGTAGCAATATGGGGTGGAGCGCCATACTGCATAAAGATCGTACGTTCCGGCAGGTGTTTATCAGCCAGACTGGGGATGATACGATTCTGTAAGATATCGGCGTACCTCTCACCCGTCACGGTAGCTGTTACAAAACCAGAATCACGCATTTCCTCGAAGAAAAAAGGCCCGATAACAGTAGATGTGGTAAATCCAACAAATGCCGTGACTTTCTCGTCGTGCAATGGAGTTCCCACGACAGTTCTAGGATTTTCGGTAGCCCAAATTCTGCAGTTGTGGGCGTTGACAGATCCTCGGAGGGTGAAATGAGCTTCGTCGGTCCACAACACGTTACTCAACCAATCGTCATCTTCCGCCATCTTGTGAAACGCCCACACCGTAAATGCCCTCCGCTTCACGAAATCGCCAGGTAACAGTTCATGATGCCGACTGATTTTGTACGGATAGCATCGGAGGGTACGCCACAGTGCCAACCCAACAGTGGTGTATGGAATGCCGGTGCGACGTGCGACTGCGCGAGCGCTGACTTCCCCGTGCGTAGGCGAACCCGCTACAGTCTCCATTTCTTCCTGAACTGCCTCAGCAGCATTACGCCTTTTGCTCGGTCGGCCACTACGGGGTCTATCGTCTAAACAACCCGTGGCTTCGAACTTCGAAATAATTCTCGTCACACTGCATTCGTCAACGGAACTTTGCCCGTCCGAATTCCCTTCCTATGGCGATAGGATCGTAACGCTGAACTAGCTCATTCCCCATTCTGATAATACAGCTTCACTAAAAGCGCCTTTACAGGTAGCGTCAACATGCTGCGACTGCTGGCGCATCTGATTCTCTCTCTCATTAAAGCTCCTTTTATACACGATTGTCATGCGCAGTCACTGACGTTTTGTTGTCCAGCGCCATCTGTCGGATATTTTATGAACTTAGTTTTTTTTTTTGGTTCTTATAAAACCCCATGTCATTTCAAACATGTGTGTCAGTTTTTACCTCTCTATCTACATTATTCCGTGGTTTATTAAGTTTTCAAATTTATACTGACTTTTTGATCATGTGTGTGTGTGTGTGTGTGTGTGTGTGTGTGTGTGTGTGTATAAGAGAAGGTTTTCAAGTTCTAGTGAAGTGTATGAGTTTCTTCAACAGTGGTTTTGTTGGGGTCGTCCCACCACAGTTTTTGTTTGCTTTTCCGCGGGAATGTGGCAACTGCTTCTTGGTCGGGCCGTTTTCATTCTCACCTCGATTGGGTGATTTAGGGTCGGTGTCGCGGGTCTCTGTGGTTCGGAGCCTCTGCGGGCAACATCTTCTGGTTTTGGGTATCTTGGGGAGGTGGCAGCTTGTAAGCAAGTTTTGGGGCTGATCTGCTGTGGTCCTGCAGACCACCAATAACTATTCCGACTATTGTGATCTGGGTCCCTTTACACGTGTCACTCCCTCACCGAGCCAAGGAATTTTTTTTTTTTTTTTGGAACTGCGTTTAATGTGAAGGTTTGTGTGCTGGCTTATTCACATTTATCATCATCATCATCATCATCATTTAAGACTGATTATGCCTTTCAGCGTTCAGTCTGGAGCATAGCCCCCCTTATACAGTTCCTCCATGATCCCCTATTCAGTGCTAACATTGGTGCCTCTTCCGATGTTAAACCTATTACTTCAAAATCATTCTTAACCGAATCCAGGTACCTTCTCCTCGGTCTGCCCCTACTCCTCCTACCCTCTACTGCTGAATCCATGAGTCTCTTGGGTAACCTTGCTTCTCTCATGCGTGTAACATGACCCCACCATCTAAGCCTGTTCGCCCTGACTGCTACATCTATAGAGTTCATTCCCAGTTTTTCTTTGATTTCCTCATTGTGGACACCCTCCTGCCATTGTTCCCATCTACTAGTACCTGCAATCATCCTAGCTACTTTCATATCCGCAACCTCAACCTTGTTGATAAGGTAACCTGAATCCACCCAGCTTTCGCTCCCATACAACAAAGTTGGTCGAAAGATTGAACGGTGCACAGATAACTTAGTCTTGGTACTGACTTCCTTCTTGCAGAAGAGAGTAGATCGTAGCTGAGCGCTCACTGCATTAGCTTTGCTACACCTCGCTTCCAGTTCTTTCACTATGTTGCCATCCTGTGAGAATATGCATCCTAAGTACTTGAAACCGTCCACCTGTTCTAACTTTGTCCCTCCTATTTGGCATTCAATCCTTTTATATTTCTTTCCCACTGACATTACTTTCGTTTTGGAGATGCTAATCTTCATACCATAGTCCTTACATTTCTGATCTAGCTCTGAAATATTAATTTGCAAACTTTCAATTGAATCTGCCATCACAACTAAGTCATCCGCATATGCAAGACTGCTTATTTTGTGTTCACATATCTTAATCTCACCCAGCCAGTCTATTGTTTTCAACATATGATCCATAAATAATATGAACAACAGTGGAGACAGGTTGCAGCCTTGTCTTACCCCTGAAACTACTCTGAACCATCAACTCAATTTACCGTCAACTCTAACTGCTGCCTGACTATCCATGTAAAGACCTTTAATTACTTGCAAAAGTTTGCCTCCTATTCCATAATCTTGTAGAACAGACAATAACTTCCTCCTAGGAACCCGGTCATATGCCTTTTCTAGATCTATAAAGCATAGATACAATTCCCTGTTCCACTCATAACACTTCTCCATTATTTTCCGTAAGCTAAATATCTAGTCCTGACAACCTCTAAGAGGCCTAAACCCACACTTATTTTCATCCAATTGGTCCTCAACTAATACTCGCACTTTCCTTTCAACAATACCTGCGAAGATTTTACCCACAACGCTCATTAAAGAGATACCTCTGTAGTTGTTACAATCTTTTCTGTTTCCATGTTTAAAGATTGGTGTGATTACTGCTTTTGTCCAGTCTGATGGAACCTGTCCCAACTCCCAGGACATTTCAATTATCCTGTGTAGCCATTTAAGACCTGACATTCCACTGTATTTGATGAGTTTCGACTTAATTTCATCCACCCCAGCCGCTTTATTGCACTGCAATCTATTGACCATTCTTTGCACTTCCTCAAATGTGATCCTACTTCCATCATCGTTCGTATCCCATTCTACCTCGAATTCTGAAACATTACTGATCGCATTTTCACCTACATTGAGCAACTCTTCAAAATATTCCCTCCATCTGCCCAAGGCATCCACATTTATCTAGTAACAAAAATAAGTTATGTATCTTGCGAGAGACAACTATTTTTGCTTAGTACAAGCTAGCTACTTAAAGTTTTTTTTTTTTTTTTGGAGTTGTTCCCTTATTGATATAACAAGTTTAAAATCTTCTTATTGTTAACGTCAAACTTTGCAATATCCTTTACATAGAGCTTTTTTTAAAAGAGTTTTTTATTACGTCAAGTTTAAAATCTTATTATTGGGAAGGTGTTAACGTCATACCTTGCAATCTCCCTTTCATAAGGAAAATTCCTCAGCTATTGGAAATTGTTTTGGAATTGTTTTCTTAAAGAAATGCCAGACTTAAAAATTTATAATTGAGAAATTTTTTGTTTAAAATAAAAAGGCATCTTTAGCAGTGTGTGTTATTTCACCAGCACCTCCTGGCCCCTACTTCCACGATTACGTTTTGGAATAACATGTGTACTTGAGTTGTTGTTTGCGAACCGCCCTATTTGACGGTTCAGGGGTCAATTGGTACGTTGCAGCGCAAAACGAAGGACGGGGCGTTCGGTGTCTAGTACCAGAAATGTCTTCAAAACCTGTGAAGGGTAACCGCAGCCATGGTCTCCGAGCTTATAGCCCATGCTACTGCAAACGTCGTCGAACTGTTCGTGCAGATGGTTGTTGTCTTGCAAACGTCCCCATCTGTTGACTCAGGGATGGAGACGTGGCTGCACGATCCGTTACAGCCGTGCGGATAAGATGCCTGTCATCTCGACTGCCAGTGGTACGAGGCCGTTGGGATCCAGCACGGCGTTCCGTATTACCCTCCTGAACCTACCGATCCCATATTCTGTAAACACTCATTGGATCTCGACCAACGCGAGCAGCAATGTCGCGACACGATAAACCGCAATCGCGATAGGCTACAATCCGACCTTTATCAAAGTCGGAAACGTGGTGGTACGCATTTCTCCTCCTTACTCGAGGCATCACAACAACGCTTCACCAGGCAACGCCGGTCAACTGCTGTTTGTGTATGAGAAATCGGTTGGAAACTTTCCTCATGTAGCACGTTGTAGGTGTCACCAGCGGCGCCAACCTTGAGTGAATGCTCTGAAAAGCTAATCATTTGCATATGACAGCATCTTCTTCCTGTCGGCTAAATTTCGCATCTGTAGCACGTCATCTTCGTGGTGTCCTAATTTTAACGGCCAGTAGTGTATATTATCAAAGAGATAATAAATGAATTACTTAAATAAATAGTGAACTCTTCAGCGAACCCATCCTGCCAGTAATCCCAAGAGACTACCACTGCAACCAATAACCACCCAGTTCCACCTCGGAGAGCTTTCTCCTCTCATCTCCGACAACAAAGATGGACACCCCAACAACCCTCAGATTGTCGTCAACGTTCCTACTGCACTACAAAACTGTGCTGGGATGCGACAAGCCTCATTAATGTTTGGGATCATTTTAAATAAATGGTGAAATACTTCAATAATGTACAACGTCAGTTTTTTATTGCATAAGACGAAGTGAACTTGTTCAACGCGCATCTACTAGAAATACAAGACGCGTGCCTGTCATAACTATCCTGAAAGAAAGGCAACTGTAAACGATAAATTACAGAATTAGTGCA
The DNA here is from genome assembly GCF_023864275.1 of Schistocerca cancellata. Classification (NCBI taxonomy): domain Eukaryota; kingdom Metazoa; phylum Arthropoda; class Insecta; order Orthoptera; family Acrididae; genus Schistocerca; species Schistocerca cancellata. The sequence goes on along the minus strand of NC_064637.1, from coordinate 50,143,829 downwards.
TTCTGATACATTTCTCCCAAGACTAAACGTTCTGACGAGCACGTTCGCTAACTTACGCAGTTCAGCCAAAAGTGATTCGCGAACACCACGGCTATCGAAAAGACTCCTCTCTCTTTAAGAATGGACAAGTAGTTATGTAATTGTGTTTCAAGTGACCAACCAGTCTCTCGCTTCAATTAACTAACAAATTTCTTGCTCCAGGCTTCGCCTTTAGACGTTGGTTGAAGTAACGCTCCTCTGTTTAAAAAGTATGGTGATTTGGGGGGGGGGGGGGAGATTATGTTTGAAACTCCCGGCCGACGTTCTCGCTACGTGTCTGTTACAGCTCATTCCGTTCCCTTTCTGCATGCTACATTAATTTTCAAACACTCAGACAATCATTACACGGCGATCACTCGTGGAACATTTGATACACTAAAATTATCAAAAATAAAATAAAGCACTTAGTGTGATCCATCTTGCGCTCAGAATGTTTAGTGCGGTCTTGCAAGGGTAAACGTTTAGCGTGGCACACTCGATAATGGATGCACAAACATGACGCACAAGTGACAAATTTAGTCAAGTTGTATAAAGCGAACCGACGGTCACGTTACGCTAGTAATTATATGAAGGTAGTAACTGTTCTCGAAAGGACGGATTACTGTTGTTGACTGTACAGCTTTTCCGTGGAATAAATGATGACTAACTGAAACCCTGAGCTGCCGACAGGTGTTGTTGATATACCTCGATGTGGACAGCTGAAAATGTTTGCCCCGACCGGGACTCGAACCCAGGATCTCCTGCTTACATGGCAGACGCTCTGTCCATCTGAGCCACCGAGGTCACAGATAAATTGCGCGACTGCAGGGACTTATCCCTTGCACGCTTCCCGTGAGACTCACATTCCCAACTGTCCACAATTCCACATATGTAATGTACCTTATGTAATGTACCCGTTCGGGGCACACATTTTCAGCTGTCCACATCGAGGTATATCAACAACACCCGTCGGCAGCTGAGGGTTTCAGTTAGTCATCACTCTAGTAATTGTTAGTCTCTTCAGGAATGGACGTCATTTTCACTTCACAACTGTGTACTGAATGGGTTTGTGGCGTCGACAGGTCACATCGACCACACAAATTACAATCCTTGAGAATTTAACTGCTTTGACGAGTCGCCATGTTTAATTCAGTCTGCCTTTGTTCTTCATGCAGTGCTCATGTGTATCAGTCTTTATGGTAAAATATATGTGTATATAGAAAACTTTGGAACTGTTTATTACGTATATTACGATCCGTATCCAGAATCCCATATTGGTGACCCCGACGTGATGATGATATGTCTGCGGAACCCGCGAACTGCGATTTCCGAATTCGTTTTCGGCGAAAACCCGTTTTTACCTGGGGAACTACACTACTGGCCATTAAAATTGCTACACCACGAAGATAACGTGCTACAGACGCGAAATTTAACCGACAGGAAGAAGATGCTGTGATATGCAAATGATTAGTTTTTCAGAGCATTCAGACAAGGTTGGCGCCGGTGGCGACACCTACAACGTGCTTACATTAGGAAAGTTTCCAACCGATTTCTCATACACAAACAGTAGCTGACCGGCGTTGCCTGAACGACGAATTTGGGTGCACGAATGGCAAAACGTCATTTTTCGGATGAATCCAGGTTCTGTTTACAGCATTGTGATGATTGCATCCGTGTCTGGCGACATCGCGGTGAACGCACATTGGAAGCGTGTATTCGTCATCGCCATACTGGCGTATCATCTGGCGTGATGGTATCGGGTGCCATTGGTTACAGGTCTCGGTCACCTCTTGTTCGCATTGACGGCACATTGAACAGTGGTCGTTACATTTCAGATGTGTTACGACCCGTGGCTAATTCGATCCCTCCGAAACCCTACATTTCAGCAGTATAATGCATGACCGCATGTTGCAGGTCCTGTACGGGCCGTTCTTGATATAGAAAATGTTCGACTGTTACCCTGTCCAGCACATTCTCCAGATCTCTCACCAACTGAAAACGTCTGGTCAATGGTGGCCGAGCAACTGGCTCGTCACAATACGCCAGTCACTACTCTTGATGAACTGTGATATCGTGTTGAAGTTGCTTCGGCAGCTGTACCTGTACACGCCACCCAAGCTCTGTTTGACTCAATGCCCTGGCGTATCAAGGCCGCTATTACGGCCAGAGGTGGGTCTTCTGGGTACTGATTTCTCAGGATCAATGCACCCATATTGCGTTAAAACGTAATCATATGTCAGTACTAGTATAATATATTTGTCCAATGAATACCCGTTTATCATCTGCATTTCCTCTTGGTGTAGCAATTTTAATGTCCAGTAGTGTACTATTCAACACAATTAGAGCGTCACTTTTTCGAAAGCCCGTAATTGTGTCTCATTGCTACGCAGAGGTTTGAAATTAGGCTCAAAGGTGCCTACAACCTTCCTCTGCAACTGACCAAAGGCGTGGCGCCCTACGACGCCACACTAAGGTTTGGCGAAGCCTCAGACGGTTAGAGCGTCGACCCAAGAGAAAAATAGGCCGCAGCTCAGAAGTTCAAACGAGGCGTAAAATGGGTTGTTGATGTCGCACTGGCACCAAAATTCACAGCAAATCTCTCCCACATCTCCACGGACGTGTCACACGATGGGAAGGTTATCGAAATCTCTGGTTTTCATTCCCATTGCTATTCTTTCCTTCATGTCGTTTCCTACGCTGTTGTCACTGGTAAACCAAGATCCCAAGTACTTGAGCTGGTGAACTTTCTTGAACCTCATGTCATCTTGTAGGGAGCACATAGAGCTTATGTAGGAGCGATGTAGATGCTTGTAAAATAATAAACTGGTAGCCATGATCGCCGGAAATACTTTTTATTCCATGATATGTCATGGAATAAAAAGAATTCCTGCGATCTTGGCTACCAGTGTGTTGTTTTACTCATGTCATCTGTCTCAAGAAATTTTTTTACTCTTGTCTTCTTCCTAACTGCATGAAATCAATTTGGTCTTGAAGCGCCTTTAACCCAGCATTTGCTGGTACACTTCTTTCAGCTCACGGTTTGATTCACTTCTCAGTACTGTATCATCTACATAAGGGAGACAGACCAATTAATGGACTGGTTAGTTGAAGTGGCAGCCAGATGCGTTTCTTTTCGCCACCTCGATACCCCCTGGGATGGAACACGTGTACCCCAACTGACTGTATGAAAATAAGTGGAAGTTTACTAAACGTTTACGAATCGTATAACTGAGGCGGGAGTTGGGTGCCAGGCCATCATTCACCTAGTGGGATGTGGAAAACCGCCTACAAACCACATCCAGACTGGGCAGCACTCGGGGTTCGCGGTTAATCTGGTGCCGGTTCACCTCTGCGTCCTGCAAGTGGTGCTTTAATACAGGGTGAAACTGCTAAATAAAAAACTACAGGAAATGATGCCTCGACAGTTAAGGAATATAACAGGTCATGTGAACATAACGTCAGATATCCATACCAGTGGAAACCCAGTTCTAAGCAAAGAAGGGAAAGTAGAAAGGTGGAAGGAGTATATAGAGGGTCTACACAAGGGCGCTGTTCTTGAGGAAAATTTTATGGAAATGAAAGAGGAGGTAGAAGAAGATGAAATGGGAGATGTGATACTGCGTGAAGAGTTTGACAGAGCACTGAAAGACCTAAATCGAAACAAGGCCCTGGGAGTAGAAAACATTCCATTAGAACTACTGATAGCCTTGGGAGAACCAGCCCTGACAAAACTTTACCATCTGGTGAGAAAGATGTATGAGACAGGCGAAATACCCTTAGACTTCAAGAATTCTAATCCCAAAGAATGCAGGTGCTGATAGATGTGAAAATTACCGTACTATCAGTTTAATAAGCCACGGCTGCAAAATACTCACGCGAATTATTCACAGACCAATGGAAAAAACTGGTAGAAGCCGACCTCGCGAAAGACCAGTTTCGATTCCGTAGAAATGTTGGAACACGTGAGGCTATACTGACCCTACGACTTATCTTAGAGAATAGATTATGGAAAGGCAAATCTACGTTTCTAGCATTTCTAGACTTAGAGAAAGGTTTTAACAATATTTATTGGAATACTCTATTTCATAACTTGAAGGTGGCAGGGGTAAAATACAAGGAGTGAAAGGCTATTTCCAATTTGTACAGAAACCAGATGGCAGTTATAAGAGTGCATGAAAGGGAAGCAGTGGTCGGGAAGGGAGTGAGACAGGGTTGTAGCCTAATTTTTTAATCTGTATATTGAGCAAGCAGTAAAGAAAACAAAAGAAAAATTCGGAGTAGGAATTAAAATCCATGGAGAAGAAATAAAAATTTGAGGTTCGCCGATGAAATTATAATTCTGCCAGAAACAGCAGAGGACCTGGAAGAGCAGCTGAACGGAATGGACAGTGTCGTGAAAGGAGGATATGCGATGAACATAAAAAAAAGCAAAACGAGGATAATGGAATGTAGTCGAATTAAATCGGGTGATGTTGCGTGAATTAGATTAGGAAATGAGACGCTTAAAGTAGTAAATGAGTTTTGGTATTTGGGGAGCATAACAACTCAGGATGATCGAAGTAGACTAACAATGGCAAGGAAAGTGTTTCTGAAGAAGAGAAATTTGTTAACTTCGAGTATAGATTTAAGTGTCAGGAAGTCGTTTCTGAAAGAAATTTGTATGGAGTGTAGCCATGTATGGAAGTGAACGTGAATGATTAATAGCTTGGACAAGAAGAGAATAGAAGCTTTCGAAATGTGGTGCGATAGAAGAATGATGAAGATTAGATGGGTAGATCACATAAGTAATGGGGGGTTTTTGAATAGAATCAGGGACAAGAGGAGTTTGTGGCACAACTTGACTAGAAGAAGGGATCAGTTGGTAGGACATGTTCTGAGGCATCGAGGGATCACCAATTTAGTATTGGAAGGCTGCGTGGAGGGTAAAAATCGTAGGAGGAGACCAAGAGATGAATACACTAAGCGAATTCAGAAGGATGTAGGTTGCAGTAGGTACTGTGAGATAAAGAAGCTAGCACAGGATAGATTAGTATGGAGAGCTGCAACAAACCAGTCTCAGGACTGAAGACCACAACAACAACAACATCCATTCCAGAGGAAGTCTACCAACCTGAAGGACGTAATGAATCTGTGCCAGCAACCACTATATAATCACCAGGCACCAGTATGGGATATGCCACACCTCCACGTCCAACATGCTCCATGACAACTGCTAAACGGGTCATTTACCACAGGAGCAGGTCCTATATTACCTGCGGACTTGCTTCCGTGACGACTGTTTTGGCGCTAGTTCGTCCCCTAATTCACCACAATGCTGTGATTTCTGTCAGCCATCCTATTCGCAGATGAGGCTGCCTTTAGGAGATGTGGTAAAGTCATCCTTCACAGTACCCAGCTGTGGGTTACTGTGGAGAATTTCCGCGGTGTGGTGGCAGCGAACCATCAGCACTGGGTCAGCCTCAGTGTGTTGGTTGTTGTTGTTGTTGTTTTTTTTGGGGAAGAAGACCAGACAGTGAGGTAATCGGTCTCATTGGATTAGGGAAGGACGGGGAAGGAAATCGATCGTGCCCTTTCAAAGGAACCATCCCGGCATTTGCCTGGAGCGCTTTAGGGAAATCACGTAAAACAGTGTGTTGGTACTGGCGACTGCTTCGTGGGATCAGGCATCCACCCACAACACCTCACAGACGAGGCAAGTATGCACTTCTCTCGCTGCAAGTCGTTCCTTTGGTGGCACAAAGGGTCGCGTGGGTACTAGATGATGATGCTCCGCCGGCCGGTGTGGCCGAGCGGTTCTAGGCGCTACAGTCTGGAACCGCGCGACCGCTACGGTCGCAGGTTTGAATCCTGCCTCGGGCATGGGTGTGTGTGACGTCCTTAGTTTAGTTAGGTTTAAGTAGTTCTAAGTTCTAGGGGACTGAAGACCTCAGCAGTTAAGTCCCATAGTGCTTAGAGCCATTTGAACCATCTGATGATGCTCCAGTTCACTGACCTCACACAGAACGTCCCCACTTGCTTCCTGTGTTTTTCTTGTATACTTCCAGTCATTGAAACCTACACAGTCAAAGATCTTTTACCTCCACCTTCGAGAGGGTGTGCCACCCTATAAACGCGTTTCCAGCCAGATGTCCATATGACGTACTTTGCGCCTTATGCTCTCTGGCGTCAATTGTGCAGTTTCTTCCCATTCAGTGAAATCACTTCTGTGCGTATCAAAAGAGAAGTTATATTTCCACACACTACGTGGAGCTTTTCGGAACTTCCTGCCCGCTTTCGCATGTATTTCCTATATCGTTGGATCTGTTTCTGAATAATACACTACTGGCTATTAAAATTGCTACACCAAAAACAAATGCAGATGATAAACGGGTATTCACTGGACAAATTTTTTACACTAGAACTGACATGTGATTACATTTTCGCGCAATTTGGGTGCATAGATCCTGAGAAATCAGTACCCAGAACAACCACCTATGGCTGTAATAACAGCCTTGAAACGCCTGGGCATTGAGTCAAATGGAGCTTGGATGGCGTGTACAGGTACAGCTGCCCATGCAGCTTCAACAGGATATCACAGTTCATCAAGAGTAGTGACTGGCGTATTGTGACGATCCAGTTGCTCGGCCACCATTGACCAGACGTTTTCAGTTGGTGGGAGATCTGGAGAATGTGTTGGCCAGGGCAGCAGTCGAACATTTTCTGTATCCAGAAAGGCCCGTACAGGACCTGCAACATGCTGTCGTGCATTATCCTGCTGAAATGTAGCGTTTCGCAGGGATCGAATTAAGGGTAGAGCCACGGGTCGTAACACATCTGAAATGCAACGTCCACTGTTCAAAGTGCCGTCGACACGAATAAGAGGTGACCGAGACGTGTAACCAATGGCACCCCATACCATCACGCAGGGTTATACGCCAGAATGGCGATGACGAATACACGCTTCCAATGTGCGTTCACCGCGATGTCGCCAAACACGAATGTGACTATCATGATGCCGTAAACAGAACCTGGATTCGTCCGAAAAAATAACGTTTTGTCATTCGAGCACCCAGATTCGTCGTTGAGTACACCATCAAATGGTTCAAATGGCTCTGAGCACTATGGGACTGAACATCTGTGGTCATCAGTCCCCTAGAACTTAGAACTACTTAAACCTAACTAACCTAAGGACATCACACACATCCATGCCCGAGGCAGGATTCGATCCTGCGACCGTAGCGGTCACGCGGTTCCAGACTGAAGCGCCTCGAAGTGCACAGCCACACTGGCCGGCGAGTACACCATCGCAGGCGTCAAGGGTAACCGCAGCCACAGTCTCCGAGCTGATAGTCCATGCTGCTCCAAACGTCGTCGAACTGTTCGTGCAGATGGTTGTTGTCTTGCATACGTCCCCATCTGCTGACTCAGGGATCAAGACGTGGCTACACGATGCGTTACAGCGGTGCTGGTAAGATGCCTGTTATCTGGACTGCTAGTGATACGAGGCCGTTGGAATCCAGCACGGCGTTCCGTATTACCCTCCTTAACCTACCGATTCCATATTCTGCTAACAGTCATTGGATCTCGACATACGCGAGCAGCAATGTCGCGATACGATAAACCGTAATCACGATAGGCTACAATCCGACCTTTATCAAAGTCGGAAACGTGATGGTACGCATTTCTCCTCTTTACACGAGGCATCACAACAACGTTTCACCAGGCAATGCCGGTCAACTGCTGTTTGTGTATGAGAAATCGGTTGGAAACTTTCCTCATGTCAGCACGTTGTAGGTGTCGCCACCGGCGCCAACCTTGTGTGAGTGTTCTGAAAAGCTAATCATTTGCATATCACAGCATCTTCTTCCTGTCGGTTAAATCTCGCGTCTGTAGCGCGTCTACTTCGTGATGTGTCAATTTTAATGGCCAGTAGTGTAGTTTAAAAAAAAGTCATTTTTAATTGTCAGAAATATTATGATCATTCTAAAAACGTACCCTATGTGAGAGTTACTGCCTTGCAGCGGATCACTGACTTTGCTGACCAAACTAATACCTGATTTCACTTTCACAGCGGCTCTGAAAACGTATCGTTATGTTTCAATGAACACGAGATAACCGCAGGGGCTATATGGCGGACCATAAAACCAGCCAGGTCCCTGTCAATAATAAACGAACCGTCCATCCCATTACAGCGAAATCGTAGCTAGCCGGATTAATTAAGCTTATTTATATTTAACATCAAATTCTACTTGTTTGTTGGTCGCTCCTTCATTATGCTAATTAACATTGGGTTTTTAACTAATTTACGTTCAGAGAAAGTGGACCGCCCATTCGAGTGCCAGTGAAACGTTCCAAACAGGGCGTGTCATAAATTAATGTAAAAAAAATGAAAATAAATTACACTGAAGAGGCAAAAAAACTCTGATACACCTGCCAAATATCGTGTAGGGCCTACCCAGAATGCCGCAACAGTACGTGGCGTGGACTCGACTAATGACTGAAGTAATGATGGAGGAAATTGACGCCATTAATCCTGCTGGGCTATCCATATATACACTCCTGGAAATTGAAATAAGAACACCGTGAATTCATTGTCCCAGGAAGGGGAAACTTTATTGACACGTTCCTGGGGTCAGATACATCACATGATCACACTGACAGAACCACAGGCACATAGACACAGGCAACAGAGCATGCACAATGTCGGCACTAGTACAGTGTATATCCACCTTTCGCAGCAATGCAGGCTGCTATTCTCCCATGGAGACGATCGTAGAGATGCTGGATGTAGTCCTGTGGAACGGCTTGCCATGCCATTTCCACCTGGCGCCTCAGTTGGACCAGCGTTCGTGCTGGACGTGCAGACCGCGTGAGACGACGCTTCATCCAGTCCCAAACATGCTCAATGGGGGACAGATCCGGAGATCTTGCTGGCCAGGGTAGTTGACTTACACCTTCTAGAGCACGTTGGGTGGCACGGGATACATGCGGACGTGCATTGTCCTGTTGGAACAGCAAGTTCCCTTGCCGGTCTAGGAATGGTAGAACGATGGGTTCGATGACGGTTTGGATGTACCGTGCACTATTCAGTGTCCCCTCGACGATCACCAGTGGTGTACGGCCAGTGTAGGAGATCGCTCCCCACACCATGATGCCGGGTGTTGGCCCTGTGTGCCTCGGTCGTATGCAGTCCAGATTGTGGCGCTCACCTGCACGGCGCCAAACACGCATACGACCATCATTGGCACCAAGGCAGAAGCGACTCTCATCGCTGAAGACGACACGTCTCCATTCGTCCCTCCATTCACGCCTGTCGCGACACCACTGGAGGCGGGCTGCACGATGTTGGGGCGTGAGCGGAAGACGGCCTAACGGTGTGCGGGACCGTAGCCCAGCTTCATGGAGACGGTTGCGAATGGTCCTCGCCGATACCCCAGGAGCAACAGTGTCCCTAATTTGCTGGGAAGTGGCGGTGCGGTCCCCTACGGCACTGCGTAGGATCCTATGGTCTTGGCGTGCATCCGTGCGTCGCTGCGGTCCGGTCCCAGGTCGACGGGCACGTGCACCTTCCGCCGACCACTGGCGACAACATCGATGTACTGTGGAGACCTCACGCCCCACGTGTTGAGCAATTCGGCGGTACGTCCACCCGGCCTCCCGCATGCCCACTATACGCCCTCGCTCAAAGTCCGTCAACTGCACATACGGTTCACGTCCACGCTGTCGCGGCATGCTACCAGTGTTAAAGACTGCGATGGAGCTCCCTATGCCACGGCAAACTGGCTGACACTGACGGCGGCGGTGTACAAATGCTGCGCAGCTAGCGCCATTCGACGGCCAACACCGCGGTTCCTGGTGTGTCCGCTGTGCCGTGCGTGTGATCATTGCTTGTACAGCCCTCTCGCAGTGTCCGGAGCAAGTATGGTGGGTCTGACTCACCGGTGTCAATGTGTTCTTTTTTCCATTTCCAGGAGTGTACATAAGAGTACGACGTGGGGAGTTCTCTTCTGAACAGCACACTGCATGGCATCCAAGACATGTTCAATAATGTTCATGTTTGGGGAGTTTGGTGACCAGCGGAAGTGTTTAATATCTACATCTACATCTACGTGGCTACTCTCCTATTCACACTTAAGTGCCTGGCAGAGGGTTCATCGAACCATTTTCATACTACGTCTCTACCATTGCACTCTCGAATGGCGCGTTGGAAAAAGGAACACCTAAATCTTTCCGTTCGAGCTCTGATTTCTCATATTTTATTATGATGATCATTTCCCCCTATGTAGGTGGGTGCCAACAAAATATTTTCGCATTCGGAACAGAAAATTGGTGATAGAAATTTCGTAAATGGATCTCGCCGCAAAGAAGACCGCCTTTGTTTCAGTGACTGCCACTCCAACTCGTGTATCATATCAGTGACACTCTCCCCCTATTGCGCGATAACACGAAACGAGCTGCCCTTCTTTGCACTTTTTCGATGTCCTCCGTGAGTCCTACCTGGTAAGGATCGCACAGCACGCAGCAGTATTCCAGCAGAGGACGGACAAGTGTAATGTAGGCTGTCTCTTTAGTGGGTTAGGTTCAAATAGTTCAGAGCGCTATGGGAATTAACATCTGAGGTCATTAGTCCCCTAGAACGTAGAACTACTTAAACCTGACTAACCTAAGGACATCACACACATCCATGCCCGAGGCAGGATTCGAACCTGCGACCGTAGCAGCAGCGCGGTTCCGGACTGAAGCGCCTAGAACCGCTCGGCTTCAACGGCCGACTATAGTGGGTTTGTCGGATCTTCTAAGTGTTCTGCCAACAAAGCGCAGTCTTTGTTTCGCCTTCCCCACAAAATTATCTATGTGGTCTTTCCAATTTAAATTGCTCTTACTTATAATTCCTAGGTATTTAGTCGAACTGACAGTCCTTGGCTTTATCGTATACCCAAAATTTATCGGATTCCATTTAGTACCCACATGGATGACCTCGCGCGTTTCTTTGTTTATTTCCTGGAGGCGCCCTCTAGCAATGGACGTGTGGCGTGTCGCATTGTCCTGCTGGAATTGCCCAAGCCCGTTGGAATGCACGGTGGACATGAATGGATGCAGATGATCAGACAGGATGCTTACGTACGTGTCACCTGTCACAGTAGTATCTAGACGTATCAGGGGTGCCATATCATCCCAACTGCACACGACGCACACCATTACAGAGCCTCCACTAGCTTGATCAGTCCCCTGCTGACATGCAAAGTCCATGGATTCAAGAAACTGTCTCTATACTCGTAGACTTCCATACGCTCCATACAAATTGGAACGAGAATCGTCCGACCAGCCAAAATTTTTCCAACCACGAACAGTCCAATGTCGGTGTTGACGTATCCAGCTTTGTGTCCAGCTTGACGTATCAAGGATACGAGAGTGAGCTTTCAGCTCCGAAAGCTGATATCGCTGATATTTCCTTGAATGGTTCGCAAGCTGACAGTTGTTGATGGTCCAGCATTGAAATCTGCATCAATTTGCGGACGGGTTGCACTTCTGTCACGTTGAATGATTCTCTCCAGTGGTCGTTGGTCCCGTTCTTGCAGGATAATTTTCCGGCCGCACCGATGTCGGAGATCTGATGTTTTAGCCGGTTCCTGATATTCACGGTACAATCTTGAAATGGTCGTACGGGAAAATCCACACTTCATCGCTACCTGGGGGATGCTGTGTCCCATGACTCGTGCGCCAACTATAACTCCATGTTCAAACCCAATGAAATCTTGATAACCTGCCGTAGTAGTAGCAGTAATCGATCTAATAATTGTGCCGGCACTTCTTATGTTACATAGGCGCTGCCACTGCATCCCCGTATTCTATCTGTTTACATATCTCTGTATTTGAATACACCTGTTTCTTTGGCGCTTCAGTGCATATACACATATAAGTCTATGCTCTACAAACCATTGTAAAGTTGTCATGTTTTTTTCTTAAGATTAGAGCAGGTCCCCCGTCAATTACTCGTTTACGCTATTTTGCTAACTAGCGTTGGTGATACACGACTGGCCATTAAAATTGCTACATCACGAAGATGACGTGCTACAGACGCGAAATTTAACCAACAGGAAGAAGATGCTGTGATATGCAAATGATTAGCTTTTCAGAGCATTCACACAAGGTTGCCGCTGGTGGCGAACGGACGGAACGCCGTGCTGGATCCCAACGGCCTCATATCACTAGCAGTCGAGATGACAGGCATCTTATCCGCACGGCTGTAACGGATCGTGCAGCCACGTCTCGATACCTGAGTCAACAGATGGGAACGTTTACAAGATAACAACCATCTGCACGAACAGTTCGACGACGTTTGCAGCAGCATGGACTATCAGCTCGGAGGCCGTGGCTGCGGTTACCTTGACGCTGCATCACAGACAGGAGCGCCTGCGATGGTGTACTCAACGATGAACCTGGGTGCACGAATGGCGAAACGTCATTTTTTCGGATCAATCCAGGTTCTGTTTACAGCATCATGATGGTCGCATACGTGTTTGGTGACATCGCGGTGAACGCACATTGGAAGCGTGTATTCGTCATCGCCATACTGGCATATCACCCGGCGTGATGGTATGGGGTGCCAATGGTTAGACGTCTCGGTCACCTCCTGTTCACACTGACCGCACTTTGAACAGTGGACATTTGAGATATGTTACGACCCGTGGCTCTACCCTTCATTCGATCCCTGCGAATCCCTACATTTCAGCAGGGTAATGCACGACCGCATGTTGCAGGTCCTGTACGGGCCTTTCTGGGTACAGAAAATGTTCGACTGCTGTCCTGGCCAGCACATTCTCCAGATCTCTCACCAACTGAAAACGTCTGGTCAATGGCTGAGTAACTGGCTCGTCACAATACGCCAGTCACTACTCTTGAAGAACTGTGGTATCGTGTTGAAGCTGCATGGGCTGCTGTACCTGTACACACCATCCAAGCTCTGTTTGACTCAATGCCCAGGCGTATCGAGGATGTTATTACGGCCAGGGGTGGTTGTTCTGGGTACTGATTTCTGAGGATATATGCATCGAAATTGCGTGAAAATGTAATCGCATGTCAGTTCTAGTATAATATATTTGTCCAATGAATACCTTTTTATCATATGCAATTCTTGTTGGTGTAGCAATTTTAATGGCCAGAAGTGTATAAACTCTTACCCGAAGGGCATTCAATAAGTAATGCAACTTTGTTTTTTCGGTCAGTTTCGATTGAAAAACTTGGGAATTTGTTGTGGGACATCATGGAATATTTCTGCTTCAGCACCTGTAGTTTGCTGGGATGGTTCCCCATCCTGCCCTAATCCGATGGGACCGATGACCTCGGTGCTTGGTCAGTCTCTCCCCAAATCAACCAACCAAACACTGTAGTTTCATAATATACCGAAAGGTGGCGGCGCAATACATAACCTTCACACTGGCGTCTGTAAGTGAGCTGCGCCCCAAGCAGAGCTGTCACTCAGTTTCTTTTGGCGGAAAGCCAGAGCATCACAGATAATTGTAGGCGGTTGCCGAATATCTATGGAGACCTGACAGTGAACAAAAGCACGGTGAGTCGTTGGGCGTGTCATCATTGCAACAGGGTCGCGCAAACCTGTCCAGTGTCCCGCATGCCGACAGGCCAACGCGAGTCTCTCTCATTTGAGGTGATCGATGGATGATAATGACGCACCTCGCTCCTCAACTGGTCTGTGTTGGTGGTGCTGGTATGGTCGTCCAGCAGCTGGGGTACCCAGACTGTCCTCACCACGTAACAGAATACCGTAAAGAGCAACAAGGGTTCATCAGTGCGGAATTCCTTGTGCGTCACAAGGCTGATTGTGAGAATTTTTTGTTGAAAACCGTCTCAGGCGATGAAACGTGGATTCATCACTTCAAACTTCTCCTCGAAGGAGTTCAGAGCTGTCCCTTGACCAGTAAAGTAATGGTGACGGTTTCTGCAATTCTGAATGCGTTGTTCTGTTTGGTATCCTCCCTCACAGTGTCTCTGTGGCACTGTCAGGAAGCTGAAGAAACGACTTCAGCTTTTCCGTAGCCACAAAAATTCAAAGTAATCTCTCTTTCTCCATGACAATAGTCTGCGCACCCAAGAGGAGTTCACAAACATTCGTTGGTTTTTTCCTCGTCATCACCCAACAGTCCGGATCCCGCACCTTCCGATTTCCATTCGTCTGGACCAAAGAAGGATGGACTTTGTGGGAAGCAGTCTGTAGATGACGTGGAGGTTATTGATGCAAGAAGACACTGGCTCCAACGTCGACCAGCAGAGTGGTACCATACGGGCATGAAGACCTGCCAGTAAGGTGGTGTGAGGTCGTCGCATTGAGTAAAGGTTATGTTGGAAAACAGGTTTTGTAGCCAAAAGAGGGGGGAATAATATGGAGTATTGCAATCCTGAATAAAACCCATCTCTTTTCAGAAAAAAGTATTGCATTCACTTGTTGAATGCCCTTCATATATATGTTCAAATGCTACTCTGTGTTTGGTCTGCCTTTATTTGTCACATGTACGAGCGGAAGCGGACACAACGAAGACGAGGTTTCCGACGCGGCTTCTGCATATTGCGATCAAGACTTCGGTAATATACGACCGACAGCTGCGCCATGGAGGAAGAAGCCGCCGTTATTGTAGATGTTTCCAGCAATAGCTATTTGTAGAGTAGACTTCATGGAATAGTTACGTTGATATGAGCATCATAATGTCTAGTATTAGGATACGAGTCAGTCACTGTTCGCTCCCTAATACGAAAATTTCACATGATTTAAGATTGTTCACTTAAAACTAATATGTTGTTGTTGAAACTTGATTTAAGAAGTGCATCTCTTGGAAGGAGAGTGACTTTATTTATAGGTCAACAAGATTATTATGATTCAATAGCTAACTGAACATTTGAACAAGATCGTGTATTAAGAAGAATTGTATGTCGGAACTTTACCATTTACGATAAATGATGTTTAATACAGACTGTAGAGAGACTGATGTTGAAAGGAGAAGAGTTTGAAATGGGAATAATATTTCAAAAACAATAAATAATAGCTTGATTAGTCACTAATCCTCAAAAATATAGACTTTTTTAAAGAATCCGAGGCTGATCGAAATCAGAGAGCAGTTCTAGGCGCTACAGTCTGGAACCGCGCGACCTCTACGGTGCAGGTTCGAATCCTGCCTGGGGCATGGATGTATGTGATGTCCGTAGTTTAGTTAGGTTTAAGTAGTTCTAAGTTCTAGGTGACTGATGACCTCGGAAGTTAAGTCCAATAGTGCTCAGAGCCATTAGAACCATTTTTGAAACCAGAGACATTGCTACAACACATTATAAAATGAAACACTTACTGCCGTCCTTATTATGTCATTCATTGTATGGCTACCATTTTCCGTGGTTTAGTGCACTCTTTTTCAGGTTGTAGGTGATACTGAGAGGGTTAACACCATCTGTATACATGATGTGTCACTAATCAACATCTATAACTGGTTTTCGCAGACTACCTGTAAGGTTAACTCCCCAGACCTCCAATACTAAGGATGGACAAATAAAAAAAGAAAAATATTCATATGACAGTTTCGCTTTTAACACTCTTGCATATGGAATATGAAAACCAAAGGAACAGATGCACAGTGAAACTCGATTACTACGAATTGCTTAGACCTCAGATAAATTATGTCGATAAACACTTACAGAAGTGGATGTGCCCCTATTCAGTGAAAATGAGGATCTGCAGGAGTGAAAGTTACTTCGGACGTATGACTGATATTGCGTCCACTATTGTAGTCGAGCAGTATTTTACCAAGAATCATTGAATTAGAGTACGCTAAACTCGTCCCTACGCTGTTCCAACAACGCATGTACACCATGAGCTGTGTGATATGTTGCATTGGTTCAAATGGCTCTGAGCACTATGGGACTCAACTGCTGAGGTCATAAGTCCCCTATAACTTAGAACTACTTAAACCTAACTAACCTAAGGACATCACACACATCCATGCCCGAGGCAGGATTCGAACCTGCGACCGTAGCAGTCGCGCGGTTCCCGACTGTAGCGCCTAGAACCGCTCGGCCACTCCGTCCGTCTATGTTGCATTGTCCTGCTGGTAGATGCCATCTTTCCGGGGAAAAACAAACCGCACGCAGGGTGGATATGGTTCCCAAGGATAGATGTGAACGTGTGTTCGTCCATTCTGCCTTCCAAAATGACGGGATTACCCTGTGAATGGCACGAAAATATTAAACAGTCCACAAAGCTCCCTCCTCTGGCCTGGACCCTTACGACGATTACTGTAGGGCCATGCACCTTCACATGCGTACAAAATTTCTTTGGAATCTGCAAAGTGCAGAGTCCTGTACCGCAAGGAAACGAGGGACAGGATGTTGTTATGGGTGGCCGATATCGAATGGTTCAAATGGCTCTAAGCACTATGAGACTTAACATCTGAGGTCATTAGTCCCCTAGAGTCAGAACTACTTAAACCTAACTAACCTAAGGACATCAAACACATCAATGCCCGACGCAGGATTCGAACCTGTGACTGCAGCAGCAGCGCGGTTCCGGACTGAAGCGCCTAGAACCACACGGCCTCAGCGGCTGGCTGGCCGGTGTCCTCTTTGTACAATACAAATTCACACGTGGATTAATCGAGTTCTTTACTTTGAACCAGATCTCTGATCGCCATCAGCAATTGGCTAGTTTATCTTTCCTATTTACGGCTAGTGATCTTTGTCAGAGAGGTTAGGGAACGCAGGGGGAGAGTCTTTGGAGGGGTGTGCAGTAGAGAGTCGAGCCTTGGATTCCGATGCGAACTGTCATGCAGTGAGTTTTGCATTATCTTGGCACGTAATAGCGTATAGTTTGCGCGGTGTGTGCTTTTAGCGGGCTTCCTGTATCAGGACGTAAACACGCCTGGCCTTTGCTGGGGATGAACGAGTACGACGTACGCCACTGCTTGTGAAGGTTTCTGTACGGACTGTTGGCACAGGGCAACGTGCCAGTGGCGACCTGTAAGGAATTACGGAATGATGGCCTCGATGTGTGTGTGAGGCGCACAGGTGGGATTCGTTAGAGGCCGTCCATTCCAGTTTTGATAGATCAGTACTGAAATCAGCAGACTGCTGAAGTGGTGAGCATAATGTTTATTTGCTTCTGCAGACTAATACGAAAGTGTGTGCCACCTCCTCAAAATTCTTCCGCTATCGCCAGCCGCTCTAGTTGGTCGTTATGCAGTTTGAATTGCCTGACTGCTGTAATTATTGATCTGATCTCTGTATCAACTCATTCTGCTCCTTCGCACATTAAGATATGTTATGCTCTGTTTCTTCAATAATTTCAATTGGAGAGTTTCTGGTGTGCACGGTTTGTCTGGCATGTTGGTATCTCACGTGTGTTTGTCTGATTGGCGACTGGGTCCGCGAACTGGTATTTCAGTAACAACATGCTTCCTTGCGGCGCCAACGTATTAACATGGGACCAGCATAATTCAGTTTAGGTTCATATTTCTGTTATTACTGTATTTTTCGGTTCTGGCTGGTAATTGAATGTTTTAGTCTGTTGTAGACTCGTGGACACTCTCACGCTTAACTGGTGGTTTCCGAGCTGGCTGTGTTGTAGCGGCCAGATCATGTATGAGCGAAATGTGAAGCAGCTCGCACTAATTTAGTGTTGAGAACCACATCTTCAGTTATTTCATTGTCGATTGTAATTATCAGCTGTGGAAATTTTATAGTCGACCTATTACTGTGATTCCTTTGTTAAACCTCTCACTTCTGTTTAAAGTGTCTTTTAATTATTCAGTCAAGTATCTTGTTGTCATATTTTATTTTATTTTATTAATTCATTTAACTCCTTATGTGGTGCATAGATGTATTGTCTCTTGCAGCGGTCTCTCCGCGATATTTTCAGAAATTTTATAAACTATATAACTCAGTACATATCTCGAAATATCTCTTTTTATCTTACCGATTCCTAAACTTTAATATACGATGATTATCAATGCAAAGTAGTTTCAAGCCCTATTATTCCTTGGAGCGTCCATTTACTCCATGGAATAGCTTCTCTGCTATCTATGTTTTCTCTTATGAGAAGAATGATTGAGATCTTGCCGATTAGCCGTGAAAGAACGAAGATGTATATGTATGTATTGTTGAGCTAGTCGCCATCTTGATGAGATTCTGTATGAGAAGGAATTTAATACATGAACTAAACTAAAGTAAGTGTGTTCGCGTATTATTTAACTGATTATTATTGACAGTTTCTGCTTACTACGCTGTGTTGCACGGGATCAGTGGGGAACGTCTGATTTACACTGGACGAACCTGCCGGTTTGTATGCTCAAGATATCCAGTTACTTCAAATAAATAGGCTAACACGGTCTTACCAGCAGATCTCCGGTCTTCCCCATGTGGTCACCGAAGGTTAATAATTATTGCAAATGTTTTCAGGAGATCGACTGACAATTTTCGTCGCACCGAGGCTTCGAAATTGCTTCACTGCCTTATGGAATTTACGTTAAGCTCAATTTAATCAGGATAGAACAGTATTGAACTGTGTGAATGTGATAAGCCTGCTTTGTGAATGAAAATTCCCTTAACATACGCATGTTTTTTACTATCTTCATCAGTGGAGCTAAATCAGGCCGGTGTGAGAGACGTTTTTAAATTTTAGATCCCACAAAAAATATTACATTGGGGGAAGTGGCAACAAAACGACTATTCACGTTGGTGTGTAGAATATATGAGTCTGGCGATATACCATCTGACTTTCGGAAAAGCATCATCCACACAATTCCGAAGACGGCAAGAGCTGACAATCAGCTTAACAGCTCATGCATCGAAGCTGCTTACAAGAATAATATACAGAAGAATGGAAAAGAAAAATGAGAATGCGCTAGGTGACGATCAGTTTGGCTTTAGGAAAAGTAAAGGGACGAGAGAGGCAGTTCTGACGTTACGGCTAATAATGGAAGCAAGGTTAAAGAAAAATCAAGACACTTTCATAGGATTTGTCGACCTGGAAAAAGCGTTCGATAATATAAAATGGTGCAAGCTGTTCGAGATTCTGAAAAAAGTAGGGGTAAGCTATAGGGAGAGACGGGTCATATACAATATGTACAACAACCAAGAGGGAATAATAAGAGTGGACGATGTAACACGTCCGTATTTATGTATCTCGATCCGATCCGGATCTGATAGCAGCCCAAATAATAATTAATTAATGTGACCGTGTACCTAATGGGGCTGGCAATCGGAATGGACTGCTACGGAGTTGTTACGTTCCATTTTGTCCTCAAATGCTGCAATAATGAAATGTCTGGTAACAAGAAGAACACCAACACAGCTTCACTTAATCAGGAACCTATATTCATCTCAAAAACACAAAAAGAAGGAGACAGCCACTGCCTTCGTCATACACTTTTAATAACGGCTAATCTCAGCACAGGCTTCCTCGCTATTCATTGTCGTCACACGCAAATTCAATCACTGCAATCCAACACTGCAATCCAACACTGCAATCCAAATGATGCCGGCGCGGTAGACTCGAAACCAAAATATATCGGCGCAGAAATATCACTGATCACGCTCGTAATTGTACTTCTTCACTTTCCCGTATTATTCTAACACAAAGGGATTAAACCACGTTGATGACCACTCCCTTTGTCGGTAAACCTCGCATTACAACAACTGCTGGCTTCCGCACAGCTCGGCCCGCCGCCCGGGAACAACTGACTCAACTCTCAACTCGCTCTCGCCGCTCGACACACTATCGATAGTTTGCCCTGTCGACCTGTGCCGAGTGCAAACTTATGGTAGGGGCCTACGGACCCCTTACAACGATCAAGAACGAAGTGCTCGTATTAAGAAGGGTGTAAGACAAGGCTGTAGCCTTTCGCCCCTACTCTTCAATCTGTACATCGAGGAAGCAATGATGGAAATAAAAGAAAGTTTCAGGAGTGGAATTAAAATACAAGGTGGAAGGATATCAATGATACGATTCGCTGATGACATTGCTATCCTGAGTGAAAGTGAATGAGAATTAAATGATATGCTGAACGGAATGAACAGTCTAATGAGTAGACAGTATGGTTTGAGAGTAAATCGGAGAAAGACGAAGGTAATGAGAAGTAGTAGAAATGAGAACAGCGAGAAACTTAACATCAGGATTGATGGTCACGAAGTCAATGAAGTTAAGGAATTCTGCTACCTAGGCAGTAAAATAACCAATGACGAACGGAGCAAGGACGACATCAAAAGCAGACTCGCTATGGCAAAAAAGGCATTTCTGGCCAAGAGAAGTCTACTAATATCAAATACCGGCCTTAATGGACTGTAGGAAAACCGGAACAGAAGAGAATCGAAGCATTTGAGATGTGGTACTATAGACGAATGTTGAAAATTAGGTGGACTGATAAGGTAAGGAATGAGGAGGTTCTACGCAGAATCGGAGAGGATAGGAATATGTGGAAAATACTGATAAGGAGAAGAGACAGGATGACAAGACATCTGCTAAGACATGAGGGAATGTCTTCCATGGTACTAGAGGGAGCTGTAGAGGGCAAAAACTGTAGAGGAAGACAGAGATTGGAATACGTCAGGCAAATAATTGAGGACGTAGGTTGCAAGTGCTACTCTGAGATGAAGAGGTTAGCACAGGACAGGAATTCGTGGCGGGCCGCATCAAACTAGTCAGTAGACTGATGACAAAAAAAAAGGGCTGCAACAAAGGATCGTCACCTTGTTCTGTCTTCTTCTAGTATCTTCATTTCTTCCCATCCTATTTCTTCCTTCTGCTTCAACTGACCGTCTCCATGTCATTTTGGGCCTGCCTCCTCTCCGTCGTCATTGCGGGACCCTGTCAAGTGCTTCTCTCGCAATATGTTCATTTGGTCTTCCAGCTTGTGGATTAACTTTCTCACTTTCCATGTTTCATATCCATAAAGGAGCACAGATTTTACATTACTTTCAAATACTCGCAATTTGGTCCTCAGTGATATCTCCAGATAGAGTGTAGAGTTGTAAAAGCTCCTCTTGCTTTGTTGATACGGCTGGTAATGTCCTCTGTTGCACCGCCATCTGGTGTAATCGTGCTTGCAAGGTAGCAAAACTTATCCACCTTTTCAGTTATCTGGCTCCCAAGCTCTGCGGTGCTGTTATCATTTGCCCGCATGTCTTTAGTTTTTTGGGCGTTAATTTTCATCCCAACTTCCTTCGCTGCAAATTTCAGATCTTCTAGCTTATCTTTCATGTCGTTGAGGCTGCGGGATAGAAGGCAAATGTCATCTGCAAAATATAGGTCTTCTAGATGTGTGCCATTATTCCATTTTATTCCTCTCACTTTCTCTATTGCTTGCGCCATTACAAAATTAAGTACTATGTTAAAATTATCGGTGAGAGCATGCAGCCTTGCTTAACTCCTGTTTTCACTGCTATTGGATCTGAAAGGAGACCTTGGTGTAGAGTCTGGCATGTGTAGTTTTCATACACGCACTTGACAAGAGCTATTATTTCCTTGGGGATTCCAAAAGTTCGCAGTGAACTCCAAATTTTTGTGCTAGTTATACTGTCAAATGCCTTTTCAAAGTCTACAGACAGCATGTAAAGTAGTGACTGGTATTCATATGAATGTCCTGCTGTTATTCTCAGCCGGCCGCAGTGGCCGAGCAGTTCCAGGCGCTTCAGTCTGGAACCGCGCTACCGCTACGGTCGCAGGTTCGAATCCTGCCTCGGGCATGGATGTGTGTGATGTCCTTAGGTTCGTTAGGTTTAAGCAGTTCTAAGTTCTAGGGGACTGATGACCTCTGCAGTTAAGTCCCATAGTGCTCAGGGCTATTTTTTTTTTTTTTTTTTGGTTATTGTCAAGGTGTTTATCTGGTCAATGCTAGAGCGACCTTCCCTGAATCCTGCTTGTTCCCTTCTTATTTTCTTGTCTACATGTGCTTTTATCCTATTTAGGATTATACGTGAACGGATTGAAAGCAGAGTGGTGCCTCTCCAATGAACACAAACGGATAAGTCTCCTTTCTTGAGGAGCTTGATGAGCAAGCCTCTGTTCCAGTCATTTGGTACTTGTTTATTGATCCATATGGCTGTCAGGAGTGGATGTAAAGGACTAGCTAATTATTGAGTTTTTAATTGCATTT
This sequence comes from Schistocerca cancellata, assembly GCF_023864275.1. NCBI lineage: Eukaryota > Metazoa > Arthropoda > Insecta > Orthoptera > Acrididae > Schistocerca > Schistocerca cancellata. The sequence continues at coordinate 50,121,687 of NC_064637.1, read as the reverse complement.
CTTTAATAAGCCCATCAGGCACCATTCGTTGTAGTTGCTATTTGTTGTTGAAATCAGCCCTTCAGGCGTTATTGGTTGTGGTGTGGCAATTTCTTTAAATCACCCCTATAGGCGTTATTGAGCGTTGTTTGCTGTTCGTTAAAATCAGCCCTTCTGGCGTTTGCTTTGGGAATTTGTTGTATTTCCGTCTTAGTTTGGTTTTTATATTAGCCCTTCAGGCTGTGTGAGAAATTTTTTTTTTATCTGGCTAGGTTGTTGCCAGTGTTTTTTAAAATATCTCATAAATTATTAAAGACCACTAGTTTTTAGTGTCATGGCTTACTTAAATAAAGTAAAATAAAGTCTGTGTTACCTACCCATGAACTATGTGTAAATGAACAAAAACTGGCCCCTTACTTCCTTTTGCTATTTGGACGCGTGGCACCGGGTTGGATACCCATCTGTGTCTATCAAACGTGAATAGAGTCCACGTGTTGTGGTCCATCCTCATCACTTTCAGACAATTTCAGTAATCTGACTATTACAAATTTTATTTCTTACTGCTGGTACAATACAATTCTGGTTGAGGTAAAGTAGTCCCACTATAGTCGCTTATCTGGTCGCTACGTACTGTCATAGCCCGTGACGCTCTAAACCCACCCTGCGAAGAAACTGACAGACGCCAAACTGGATGACTGAGTGAGTGAGGCCCTCTGGTCAGCGGCGGCGGCCTGAACACATGTTAGTGAGATGGCGTTGGCGGCATGTTGCTTGTCGGTGTGTCTCTGGCCTCTGTCGTGATAGGCGCACTTGTTCCAGCGCCTACTAATCGATCTGTGGACTTCATCTTTACCAACCAGTGTGCTGACGACACGCTACGCCAGCACATAAAATGGTTTTGGAAGATAGCTGAGTAATCTGTATTACTAAAACAGGTACGCTCTGCGATGTTACCCGCGCTTAATGATGATGAGGGCGCATACTCCGAGGAGCGTAGGAGACGATGCAGGAGACCCGCACTGCTGTAGTAGGCAAGATCCTAGTAAAGGTGGTTGGCCATTACGTTCCTCCTACCGTAATGGGGCTGAATGATGATGATGAAGACGACACAACAACACCCAGTCATCTTGAGGCAGGAAAAATCCATGACACCGCCGGGAATCTAACCTGGAACCTCGTGCGTGGGAAGCGAAAACGCTACCGCAAGACCACGAGGTACCTGCGCTTAAATAATGATTTATAAAAAAATGTTAATGCTAAAATACACTTTCCACATGAATCTGCCATCACAAAAGTATCTCTTTAACGTCTTGTGGCGCGAAAGACTTGTGGCTGAGGAAACTGCGCGTCGAGGGAAACAGCTGAAGAACTAATTGTAACACGCCCGAATGTACAAACGGGGATGAGGGACCTTTAACTGGTTGTCGTTTCGTGACCGTGCGCCCTGTCCACACCACGTACCTAGTAATCCCATGGCGGTCGTACTGTTTTTCTCCACACTGCAGTTGGCTTGGCTGAAATTACCTATCGAAATTTGTAAGCGGGTTTACGGGAGCCACTCAACGTTAAACCACAACACTGTCCTATGTGTGGTATGAACATCTATATTCTGAGACGATATGGAAACCACAGGTTGCACTGTTTACACTCTAAACCGTAATTGTTTATCCCAGTTAACAATCTTGATGATTAACAGTCCAGAATATAATTCAGACGAGGGTACGCGTAACCGACACTACGCGGGTGATTGTTGATGATGCGGAAACGCGATGATCGAACGAAAGTACTTACGCTCGTCATACACACAGATATCTGGTAATAATCCTCCTTGTCACTACTGATGATATAACACTGTTGATAAAGGTAATTTTTCAGTTTTCAGTTGTTACTTGTATGAGGTGCATTCAAGTTCAAAGGCCTCCGATTTTTTTTCTCCAGACTGGAAAGAGATAAAAAACATGCGCATTGTTTTAAAATGAGGCCGTGTTCATTGTCAATACATCCCAGAGATGGCAGCACCGTACGGCAGATGGAATTTACCGCCAGTGGCGAGAATGAGAACTGTTTTAAATACTTAAAATGGCGACGTTTTCCTTACTTAAACAGCGTGCAATCATTCGTTTTCTGAATTTGCGTGGTGTGAAACCAATTTAAATTGATCGACATTTGAAGGAGACATCTGGTGATGGAGTTATGGATGTGTGGAAAGTGCGTTCGTGGCTGCGACAGTTTAATGAAGGCAGAACGTCGTGTGACAACAAACCAAAACAACCTCGGGCTCGCACAAGCCGGTCTGACGACACGATCGAGAAAGTGGACAGAATTGTTTTGGGGGATCGCCGAATGACTGTTAAACAGATCGCCTCCAGAGACGACCTGAAAATGCGAAAAGTGTCATCCAGGTGGGTGCCACGAATGCTCACGGACGACAACACGGCTGCACTTGTGGCATGTTGCCGAGCAATGTTGACGTGCAACGACAGCATGAATGGGACTTTCTTTTCGTCGGTTGTGACAATGGATGAGACGTCGATGCTATTTTTCAATCCAGAAACAAAGCGCCAGTCAACTCAATGGAAGCACACAGATTCACCGCCACCAAAAAAATTTCGGGTAACCGCCAGTGCTGAAAAAATGATGGTGTCCATGTTCTGGGACAGCTAGGGCGTAATCCTTACCCATTGCGTTCCAAAGGGCACTACGGTAACAGGTGCATCCTACAAAAATGCTTTGAAGAACAAATTCCTTCCTGCACTGCAACAAAAACGTCCGGGAAGGGCTGCGCGTGTGCTGTTTCACCGAGACAACGCACCCGCACATCGAGCTAACGTTACGCAACAGTTTCTTCGTGGTAACAACTTTGAAGTGATTCCTCATGCTCCCTACTCACCTGACGTGGCTCCTAGTGACTTTTGGCTTTTTCCAACAATGAAAGACACTCTCCGTGGCCGCACATTCACCAGCCGCGCTGCTATTGCCTCAGCGATGTTCCAGTGGTCAAAACAGACTCCAAAAGAAGCCTTCGCCGCTGCCATGGAATCATGGCGTCAGCGTTGTGAAAAATGTGTACGTCTGCAGGGCGATTACGTCGAGAAGCAACGCCAGTTTCATCGATTTCGGGAGAGTAGTTAATTAGAAAAAAAATCGGAGGCCTTAGAACTTGAATGCACCTCGTGCGAGCGAACGCATAACGTTCGCGGCGTGGCTGATTCTTGATGATACGGGAACGCGATGATCGAATGCACGTCCTGTCGCTCGCTACAAGACACTGGCACTTGACTCACCTGACTGCACTCTTTTATGGTAACTAATTTTTACTGATTCACATAAGTTCACTCTGGGAGACCGAACACGGCGCGGATGATCGATGCTGTGCGACACGCAACGAGAGAATACATAAATACGCTATCCACGGAACTGCTCTTTTTTTTTTCATTACTTCTTGACACACTTTCCTCTGAATCACTTCCATATTTCATCACTTTACTGTAACATCACTTGTAGCAACACATCAACATGAATATTAAAAAGGCCTCTGACATGCAGAGCTACACACAACACAACATAACAGTACCGTGTCCCGCGCTCGACTCCCAGACGCGGCTGCCCCCAAAGATACTCCACAACTAGGCCAGCGATATGACAATACGCTTACATAGTGTCGCTCACAACTAACTCGTTTATGTCAAGGGAAACGCTTTTACGTGACCGAGTAGCGAATTACAAAATGTACCAGTGGCGGGCGTGAATAATTTCGTGAGTGTTTGCGACGTGGGTAGCAAGGAAAAGAGCGTAAATGTCTCGGTGTGGATGGAGAGTCAGAAATCTTCTCCACTACGTCTCTGTAAACGACATTCCCAGGCTTGTTGTTCTCTGCATATACGTAGAGATTTCTGGTTCTCCACACACGCGAGCAGCCAATGTAGTTAGCAATGATTAAATTGAGCTCTGTGAAAAATTCTACTGGGCAGTTTACACTTTCAATTCCTCTCCTCCAGTCAATATTCATATACTTTTTTCCTTCTCTTCCTTACCCTATTATCACAATCCAGTTCCACATCATAATCACACTATTGTCTCCCTTAACTACTTGACTAATTTTTTTTTATCTCCTCATACATTTCTTCAGTCTCTACCATCTGTGAGGCTAGTTGGCATAAAAACTTGTACTACTGTGGTGGGTGTAGGCTTCATGACTACCTTGGCTACGATAATGGATTACCTATGCTGTTCATAGTAGCTTACCCGGATTCCTATTCTCCTGTTCATTATTAAACCCACTCCTGCATTACGTCTACTTGATTTTTGTATTTTTAGCCCCGTATTCATTTAACCAGAAGTCCTGTTCTTTATGGAGTCCTGTTCTTTATGGCACCGAACTTCACTAATCCTTACTATATCTAGCTTTAACCTACCCATTTTCCTTTTTAAATTTCCTGACCGACCTGCCAGATTAAGGGATCTGACATTCCACGTTCCGATCCGTAGGATGCCAGTTTATTTTCTCCTGACGACTACATTCTTGCGAGTAGTCCCCGCCCAGAGATCCGAATGAGGGACTATTTTACCTGTGGAATATTTTTCCTCCGGAATAGTTTACCCAACATGACGCCATCACTATTTAATCATAATGTAGAGCGGCATTCCCTCGGGAGTAATTACAGTTGTAGTTTCACCTTGGTTTCAGCCGTTTGCAGTATTACCAGAGAAAAATCGGTTTCGTTGATGCCATACGGCCAAATCATTCAATCGTCCACACTGCTGACCCTGCAACTACTGAGAAGGCTGGAGCTCCTCTTTAGAAACAACCACACGTACGTCGGGCCTCTCAACACATACCCCTCTATTGCGGTTGCACCTACAATATGGCTATCTACACTGAAGCGCCAAAGAAACTGGTATAGACATGTATATTCAAACACAGAGTTATGTAAACAGGCAGAAAACGGCGCCGCGGGCCAGGCGCAGTTGTTAGATCGGTTACTGCTGCTACAACAGCAGGTTATCAAGATTTAAGTGAGTTCGAACGTGGTATTATAGTCGCCGCACGAGCGATGGGACACATCATCTCCGAGGTAGTAATGATGTGGGGATTTTCGCGTACGACCATTTCACGAGTATACCGTGATTATCAGGAATCTGGTAAGACATCAGATCTCTGACACCAGTGGCGCCGGAAAAAGATCCTGCAAGAACGGGGCCAACGACGACTGAATAGAATCGTTCAATTAGTCAATTGTTCTTGCGAGAACTGAGAGGGCATTATAATACACACGCTGCTCCAACCATGCGCGTGTATATCGTCACATTCTAAGACAAGGGATGAATACCTGTTCTCTCGCATAACGAGAAACATAGGGAAAGTTTCTGCTGGAAAATTCAGCAAAGGCGTAATTAGTTTTATAGGAATTTCAGCGGGAGAGAGCGGCCTAGCAGACGACACCTCATCACAGCTTAAGGTAAATACCACGTGGAGACGCGTAAACTTGTTGGTTCACCAGCTTGCGTCCACTGTAAACTCGAGCGACCTTGGGTAATCTTTTGCTCAATTTGTCACACAACCAACCATCCACCGTAGACTCGTCATTCTAAAAGTAGTACGGAACTTTGAACCGGAATCGGACGATTTTCGTAGTACTGACCAACATCATAACGTAAGTGTAGGAACAATTTTGTAAAGGAACGTCTAGTTAAACTTTAATATTGTCATGTTTAGGATAATTTAACCTTCTGAGAGCTATCCTGACAACTTTTTTCTGTTGTCAGGTTGAAAACTGTGTAAAAGCGTGTATTTTTGTGCTACTATTGTGACATTAAACACGTCATTTCAACTTACACAGTTGTCTTCAATCCTAGAATAAGTAAACCGCAAATAGTGCACATTACACAGTTTCTTTGGCTCTTTGGTGTATCTATATTCTGTCAGTAACCATCGATCTTCGGACGCGATGCCTTCTTTCCACTAACAGCGGAAAATTAGGAGCACGTGTCGCAGTAGAACCTAACATAAGCCCTGCAGTAAACAGGGTGTTTCGGTACGAGCGTGCAAAAATGTAACAGGATGCAGAGGATGCTCCATTGAACAATATGAGGTTGGGAGCTTGGGCCAGAGAGTTCAGGTTAAGGAGATAATCGGAATAAAAGAACATTAATGTGTAGTTTTATATTTACATTAGTTACAGTAAACGGCTAATACCATCACTGACACAATGAACTTGTATCTTACGGCCATCAATCTCATGACATTGGCGAACAAGATTCTGACAAACCCAGAAAAATATCCCTGATGTGTTCTGAATCACATAATGGGCATCTACATTCAGATGGCCAGGTATAAGGTATGGCCCACATATTCACAGGAAAACTTACTTGATGGTGTGAATCTACTAGAGCCTGACGGTTTTTCTCACCCAACACGTGGTCATAACTGCCGTTTGAAATACCATCACGATCAAATGAGGCTTCGTCACTAAACAACACCATTTGGTGGAAAAATGGTCGATCAGTTCAATGTTGGAGTACCTGCAGACACAGTGCGACCCTTGCTGCAAAGTCAGTCACAAGCATTGCATGGACTCGTTCTCGGTGGTATGGGTATAATTGTTGTTCGTTGAGTACTCGCCACATGCTAGTATGTACAGTGTCCATTTAATGTGCAGTACGACGAATACTTGTAGTGGAGTCCGCTTGCAACACTTTCCAGAACCTCTTCTTCAAAATCAGCTGTGCGAGTGGTCCTCATGTGACCAGGTCCCTCGTTTCCCCTTTCCAATGAACCAGCCTCCCACATTCGTCGCTCTAGGAAAATACACTCTCTTCGCGATCGATGATACTTGTTAGGAAATTATACACTGTACAGCCATTCAGCAGTGAGAGCATTGGAATGTACTCCCCCATACACAAGGCGCATGCCAGCGAGTTCTGCTTAACTAAACCAGAACTGTTCCGCATTATTGAACTGCACATCTCTGAATAGCACTCAGTAATCAATGGGTCTGTCTTTGAGTCATGGGACAAAGTAAATACGACACAACAGAGCCACCTTATGGGCGAGTCAAGTAAAGAAAACCTGCGTCATGACCTCCTAGTAATCAGGTTCGTCCTGATTGTTTCCTTGTAGGAAATAAAGAATGTACATGTAAATAAACAGCATGTGTAAATTTATATGCATGTTAGTTGTAAATAAGCTGGAAAACATTCATGTTAGATAGAGCAGTAGACATGTTTACTTCAGTATCTCCTTAAGCTGGCTTCTCCAAGTGCAGATTCCCTACCTCAAATCGTTCAATGGAGCATTCCCTATGTCCTGTTACATTTTGGCACGGCTTTACGGGAACATCCTGTAGGTACGTTATAGTTTCCCTAGGTCACCGTCATGCTTGGCGACAATGCTTATCTGGTGTAGTGCAGAACAGCGATTAGTTCAGAACACAGTGTAACGCCACTCATCAGGAGCCCATGGTTCCTGGTCATGGCATCACCCAAGTGCAGCCGTTTGTGTCAGTTGTTGGTGGTCTACACATGGGACAGTAACTTCCTAGTGCCACTACTTCTAATCTCTGAACAATGGCGCAGGGTGAGACAGAATGTTTCATGGAGCCAATCACTTGTTCTCAGGTGGGAGGCAAAGATGTGAAGGGGTTACTATGTGGTCGGTGCACGACATGGTGATGCCGTGTTGTGTTTGCTATCCCTTGGCTGTCGCATCCACTACGGTCGCTGTCTACTCCTAGAGATGGGAAGAGGAACGCCTGATATTCCGGCACACCCGCCACACAGTATTGCTCTGCGGGTTGCCGTCGCGCCAGACGCCTGCAGCTGACCCTGCACCATCCGCTGCATTATGGAAGGCGTCACGGTCACTGGACACAGCCGGCACTATTTCGCATCCGCGAAGCTACGTGACGCCGGCCATCTCCTGGTATCCCTACGCCGGGTGGCTTGTATAGGACTGCTGCCCATAGGTCTCCGGCAGAGTATGCCGCCGAGTCTACCGCCGAGTGAACGAGTCACCGATCAGCACTTCAGGACGAAGACAACACGACCGCACCACCAATCGTTACCACAACTGATTCTGACCACAGAGAGTTATCGAATGTGACAAACAGTGTGCTTTCTCTTGCACCTTCGTAGAACCGTATTCGTAGTGCTCAGGACAATCTCTTGTGTTCTTTGTAGATGTTCAATTTCTGTTGTTCATGTTTTCTTGTTGCTTCCCTAGAGAAATAAATTCTTTAGTTGACGGCTACTTCAGAACTGTCTTCTTTGTGCATGCACCATCTTACAGTGGCCGAATGGAACCTTTAACAGCGAGTACAATTTCCCTCACATTGCCACACAGTCCAGCACTGAGCCACTGTCACGTCCAGATGCCCTACAAATCTGATTATTGGTTTATTAGACTAACCAGACAAATCGAGAGGCAAAACGAGGCCACTTTCAAACCCCATCAGATGCTGATAACACTGTCCCACATGAGTACACAGCACCTCCGTGTCTTTCCCAACGTTCACTTACCATTGACAGCACTCCTCATATACGCTATCAAGACTTGTAGAAACGCTAAGCACGAACAACATGAATGCAGCGCGGTGAGCACTTTACTCGTCACAGAAAATAGCAACTCTTATCATTTACAAGTGCACACATGGCTTGTAACTGTACGAAGTTACATTGATATGCAAGCATGTCAGGCAGTGTGTACGAAAACTGAATATAATTTTAACTATTAGAAAACTTTTTCTTGCAATATTTATCTTAAATGTGGGCTCCTACCAAAATGATATGTGGATGAACTATGAGTGCAGGCAAGAAAAGAACAGAAGCTTCTCAAATTTGAGGCTACAAGAGAATGCTGAAGTTAAAAGGAGTTGATCTGGTAACTAATGGAGAGATACTGAATAGGGGAGAAAAGTGAATTATACATGGTGTAATGGGTGTAAGTGTAGATATTACTATCGGTGACTGAGGAAAGTGTATTCAACAATGTTACATCACTGTTTACATCATTTGCAGACTAATTATTACAGCTGTTACAAGTCGCACCTTTTTAGGTTAGTTAGAACCTCCAAGTAGATATGGCAAGAGCAAACCGTTGCCGCTTATTTCTCCCTGGGCAACAGGTCAGGTGTTGAAGTGTGGATGCGTGGACACAAAATGCTTAGTCTACACTGACAGGCGGAATCCACTTTAAAACGTCATATTAGTATTTTTCCCCCTGCTTTAGTAAACCTATTTTTTAGGAGCAAATATAAGTGTGTTATTGGTGATGAAGTAGAGACTTCCATACACAAAACAAAGTCATGATGCGCAAAGCTTGGACGAAGAAGTTTAGTAATAGGAGTCATCTTTGTAAACGGATATCCGCCTTTTGTCTAATATTTCTCCCTAATCACTTGCTTCTTCACTTTTCTTACTCCTAGCCGTGATCTTTTGAGACACATGTATTAATATAATTTTGTTAAGTGAGAATGATCACTCCTTTTTGTTCAAACATTCGTCACATTCTTTTATTTTGTACCGCTGTTACCCTTGGTATTATTATTTATTTATTAGTAACTTACAATAAATTATAAATAAAGTAAATAAAACCCTTTACAGCGGAAGTGCGGGGAAGAGACTTATCGTATGAACAGAAATAACTGCTTAGCCGCCACTGCGCTGATCTCGCCGAGATGACTACGAATTGTAGTAACTGCTCAGAACTTGCTTGCTATTAAATTCACGACGTACGATGCCGCAGCGTGAATGAAATTGGCGCACATAAGATATTTTAATTTGTATGTTCCCGAAAATAAGGAGTGAAGCCAGTTATTCCTAGAGAGTGATATCTCGTGTTTTATAGGAATTCAATCAGTAGAATTTTTCGTCAGATCAGTTCACCCTCTGAAAAGAGTTGAAACTTAGTGGTGCACTTACAACCACGTAGAAAACATCAGGTAGTAAATTATGTGACGTGTTTGCGGGAGCAGAAAAAAAAGCAAACAACAAACTGACGTGTGTACATACACTGACGGAAAAAAGTCGGAACAGAACAAAATAATTTATGAAACTTCTTGGCAGATTAAAAATGTGTGCCGGACCGAGACTCGAACTCGGGACCTTTGCCTTTCGCGGGCAAGTGCTCTACCACCTGAGCTACGCAAGCTGCCTGCGAAAGGCAAAGGTCCCGAGTTCGAGTCTCGGTTCGACAGACAGTTTTAATGTGACAGGAAGTTTCATATCAGCGCACACTCCGCTGCAGGGTGAAAATATGATTCTGAAAATAATTTATGTAGAATAAGGAAATTTCAGGAGTTCATTTTACTGGGTAACATATTTAAGTGATTAACATTGTAAGAAAACAGGCTAATGTAAGTGCGAGACAAGCCATTGCAAATGTGAAATGCTGGTACATTAATTACCGGTGTTACCGACAGACAGTTGAATACAAACATGCAAACGCGCATGTACGAGGTGCATTCAAGTTCTAAGTCCTCCGATTTTTTTTCTAACTAACTACTCACTCGAAATCGATGAAACTGGCGTTACTTCTCGACGTAATCGCCCTGCAGACGTACACATTTTTCACAACGCTGACGCCATGATTCCGTGGCAGCGGCGAAGTCTTCTTTAGGAGTCTGTTTTGACCACTGGAAAATCGCTGAGGCAATAGCAGCACGGCTGGTGAATGTGCGGCCACGGAGAGTGTCTTTCATTGTTGGAAAAAGCCAAAAGTCACTAGGAGCCAGGTCTGGTGAGTAGGGAGCACGAGGAATCACTTCAAAGTTGTTATCACGAAGAAACTGTTGCGTAACGTTAGCTCGATGTGCGGGTGCGTTGTCTCGGTGAAACAGCACACGCGCAGCCCTTCCCGGACGTTTTTGTTGCAGTGCAGGAAGGAATTTGTTCTTCAAAATATTTTCGTAGGATGCACCTGTTACCGTAGTGGCCTTTGGAACGCAATGGGTAAGGATTACGCCCTCGCTGTCCCAGAACATGGACACCATCATTTTTTCAGCACTTTCAGTTACCCGAAATTTTTTTGGTGGCGGTGAATCTGTGTGCTTCCATTGAGCTGACTGGCGCTTTGTTTCTGGATTGAAAAATGGCATCCACGTCTCATCCATTGTCACAACCGACGAAAAGAAAGTCCCATTCATGCTGTCGTTGTGCGTCAACATTGCTTGGCAACATGTCACACGGGCAGCCATGTGGTCGTCCGTCAGCATTCGTGGCACCCACCTGCATGAGACTTTTCGCATTTTCAGGTCGTCATGCAGGATTGTGTGCACAGAACCCACAGAAATGCCAACTCTGGAGGCGATCTGTTCGACAGTCATTCACGATCCCCCAAAACAATTCTCTCCACTTTCTCGATCATGTCGTCAGACCGGCTTGTGCGAGCCCGAGGTTGTTTCGGTTTGTTGTCACACGATGTTCTGCCTTCATTAAACTGTCGCACCCACGAACGCACTTTCGACACATCCATAACTCCATCACGACATGTCTCCTTCAACTGTCGATCAATTTAAATTGGTTTCACACCACGCAAATTCAGAAAACGAATGATTGCACGCAGTTCGAGTAAAGAAAACGTCGCCATTTTAAGTATTTAAAACAGATCTCATTCTCGCCACTGGCGGTAAAATTCCATCTGCCATACGGTGCTGCCATCTCTGGGACGTATTGACAATGAACGCGGCCTCATTTTAAAACAATGCGCATGTTTCTATCTCTTTCCAGTCCAAAGAAAAAAATCGGAGGCCTTAGAACTTGAAAGCACCTCGTATTATGTTGTACGAGTGCCGGATGACAGTTTGTGGGACGGAGTTGCATGTCTGTTGCACTTGGTCGGTCAGTAGGGGGACGGTTTACGCTGTTTGCGGATGACGCTGGCATTTTCGTCCGAAGATGTACCTTATGTGCACGACTGGGACGGATCTGGTGATCGAGCAGGCCAAGGCAACATGTTGACACTCTGTAGAACATGTTGGCTTCCAAGAGTGGTATGTGGACGAGCGTTATCCTGTTGGAAAACAGCCCCTGGAATGCTGGCTGTTCATGAATTGCGGCAGAACAGGTCGAATAACCAGAATGACGCACCAGTTTGCAGTCAGGGTGTGTGGGATGACCACGAGAGTGCTCCTGCAGTCATACGAAATTGCACTCCAGACCATAACTCCAGAAGTAGGTCCAGTGTGGCTGGCAGGCAGACATGCTGGTTGCAGGCCATCAACAGGGGTTCTTCTAGCCAAAACACGGCCATTAATGGCACTGACGCAGAAAGCGCAACAGATCTTCATCTTGGCTCCCAGTAAGGCCTCGCTTGACAGCACTGAAGTCGCAATTGGTGGTGCTTTGGGGTCAGTGGAATACGCGATCAGTTCATCTGACTTGGAGCTGGCCTCTGAAGTAACCGATCTGTAACAGTTCGTTGTGTTAGTGTGGTGCCAGCTGCTGCTGATGCAATAAGACGCACCAGAGGCATACGCTGAACCCAATGATCTTCCCTCTTGGTAGTGCCAAGTGGCCACCCGGGGCCCGGTCTTTTTGAGACCGTACATTCTCGTGACCACCGATGCCACCACTCATGTACAGTGGCTACATTCCTGCTAACTCTTTCTGGAGTATCGCAGAAGCCTCTAGTAGCCCTGCTCCGCGACATCGTTCAAACTCAGTGACGTGCTGATAATGGCATCTTTGTCGGCTTAAAGTCATTCTTGACTAACATCAACTCGCCACGTCCATTCTGAAAGGTAACTAAAGCAACGACCGTTACAGCGCGTATTTAAAGCAAATGTGATTTGCATCCTCACAGTGGCACTACCAGCGCCACTCTTATGCGAACCGACGTCATGTTTCAATTGTAGAAACACGCATGCTAACTTTATGTCCCACATATGCTCCTTGATTTTGTAATTTTTTTTTCGTCATTGTGTTAAGGTACCACGCCATCAGCTTTACCGGTCTACCGATGGCAAGCGGGGTGCACTCAGCACTTGAGAGGCAACCTGAGGAACTACTTGACTGATCAGTTGTAGAATTTTGGAACACGTATTATGTTCGAGTATAACGACTTTTCTGGAGACTAGAAATCTACTCTGTAGTTATCAGCATGGGTTTCGAAAAAGACGGTCATGTGAAACCCAGCTCGCGCTATTCGTCCACGAGACTCAGAGAGCCATAGACACGGGTTCCCAGGTAGATGCCGTGTTTCTTGACTTCCGCAAGGCGTTCGATACAGTTCCCCACAGTCGTTTAATGAACAAAGTAAGAGCATATGGACTATCAGACCAATTGTGTGATTGGATTGAGGAGTTCCTAGATAACAGGACGCAGCATGTCAATCTCAATGGAGAGGAGTCTTCCGAAGTAAGAGTGATTTCAGGTGTGCCGCAGGGGAGTGTCATAGGACCGTTGCTATTCACAATATACATAAATGACCTGGTGGATGACATCGGAAGTTCACTGAGGCTTTTTGCAGATGATGCTGTGGTGTACCGAGAGGTTGTAACAATGGAAAATTGTACTGAAATGCAGGAGGATCTGCAGCGAATTGACGCATGGTGCAGGGAATGGCAACTGAATCTCAATGTAGACAAGTGTAATGTGCTGCGAATACACAGAAAGATAGATCCTTTATCATTTAGCTACAAAATAGCAGGTTAGCAACTGGAAGCAGTTAATACCATAAATTATCTTGGAGTACGCATTAGGAGTGATTTCAAATGGAATGATCATATAATGTTGATCGTCGGTAAAGCAGATGCCAGACTGAGATTCATTGGAAGAATCCTAAGGAAATGCAATCCGAAAACAAAGGAAGTAGGTTACAGTACGCTTGTTCGCCCACTGCTTGAATACTGCTCAGCAGTGTGGGATCCGTACCAGATAGGGTTGATAGAAGAGATAGAGAAGATGCAACGGAGAGCAGCGCGCTTCGTTACAGGATCATTTAGTAATCGCGAAAGCGTTACGGAGATGATAGATAAACTCCAGTGGAAGACTCTGCAGGAGAGACGCTCAGTAGCTCAATACGGTCTTTTATTGAAGTTTCGAGAACATACCTTCACCGAAGAGGCAAGCAGTATATTGCTCCCTCCTACGTATATCTCGAGAAGAGACCATGAGGATAAAATCAGAGAGATTAGAGCCCACACAGAGGCATACCGACAATCCTTCTTTCCACGAACAATACGAGACTGGAATAGAAGGGAGAACCGATAGAGGTACTGAAGGTACCCTCCGCCACACACCGTCAGGTGGCTTGCGGAGTATGGATGTAGATGTAGATGTAGATGTAGAAGGAGCGGCTCCGGTCTCGTAAACTCACATACGGCCGGGAGAGCGGTGTGCTGACCACATGCCCCTCCATATCCTAATCCAGTGACGCCTGTGGGCTAAGGATGACACGGCGGCCGGTTGGGACCGTTTGGGCTTCCAAGACCAGTTACGACGTAATTAAGTTTACTTTTTAAATTAAAATACCGCATATAAAAGTATCTGCACTTTTACCCGCTACTCCCTGTATAATAGAGGGAAGTATGGGTGTAAAATTGTAGAGAGAGTCCTGTCGAACTGGTCTTTAGACTAAGGTTCGCAATAAAACCGAGTCAAACGCCAGAGTGCAGTAATACAGTTACTAACACCGCCAACATGAGTTGAGTAATGTTTACTCTCGACCCACTAGAAACACTAACATCATACTCCCCTCGGTAGCTGAGTGGTCAGCGTGACAGTGTCAATCCTAAGGGCCCGGGTTCGATTCCCGGCCGGCTCGGAGATTTTCTCCGCTCAGGGACTGGGTGTTGTGTTGTCTTAATCACCATCATTTCATTCCCATCGACGCGCAAGTCGCCAAAGTGACGTCAAATAGAAAGACTAGCACCCGGTCTATCGGTGACTGAGGAAAGTGTATTCAACAAAGTTACGAGGGCTGTCCAGAAAGTAAGTTACGATTGATTGCGAAATGAAAATCACAGTGAAAATCTGAAATGTTTCACTTGTAACAGTTAGCTACACCTTTCAGCTACTTCTCTACGTAGTCTCCGCTCTGACTCAGACATTCGTCGTAGCGTTGTACCAACTTTCCAATACCCTCATCATAGAAGGCAGCCATCCAGTGCTCTCCGCCAATTCTCTACGCTGGCCTAAAGCTCGTTGTCTGTGCCAAAATGTTGTCTTCATAGCCAGCGATTCGTTTGAGCAGAGATGAAACTCAGTGGGAGACAATTACGGGCTTTATTGTGGGTAACCAAACATTTCCAATTGAAACGATGCAGGAACATCTTCATTGCCCCTGCAGAATGAGGCTGAGAATTGTCTTGAAGAAGAAACCGCACGACAGTTATGTAATGTTGGTTGCATAGCTTCAGGGGAAAATTCTCACCAGGCCCTCGTACTTGGCGGGAGACACTATTTTCTATAACATCTTTACGCGCTCACTAAGAGCTCAGGAATGAAAAGAGCGACATAGTTCTACCTAGAGTCATACTAGAGACACTGCCCAACACATCTTTGCAAAGCTTTATCGGATTTTCATAGTCGTTTCCATTTCGCGACCGATCGTAACTTACTTTCTGGACAGCCCTCGTACATCACTGTTTACATCATTTGCAGACTAATTATTACAGCTGTTACAAGTCGCACCTTTTTAGGTTGGTTAGAACCTGCAAGTAGATATGGCAAGAGCAAACCGTTACCGCTTATTTCTCCCTGGGCAACTGGTCAGGTGTTGAAGTGTGGATGCGTGGGCAGAAAATGCTTAGTCTACACTGACAGGGGGAATCCACTTTAAAACGTCATATTAGTATTTTTTCACCCTGCTTTAGTAAAACTATTTTTTTTAGGAGCGAATATAAGTGTGTTATTGGTGATGAAGTAGACACTTCCATACACAAAACAAAGTCATGATGCGCAAAGCTTGGATGAAGAAGTTTAGTAATTAGAGTCATCTTTGTAAACGGATATCCGCCTTTTGTCTAATATTTCTCCCTAATCACTTGCTTCTTCACTTTTCTTACTCCTAGCCGTGATCTTTTGAGACACATGTATTAATATAATTTTGTTAAGTGAGAATAATCACCCCTTTTCGTTCAAACATTCGTCACATTCTTCTACTTTGTACCGCTGTTACCCTTGGTATTATTATTTACTTATTAGTAACTTACAATAAATTATAAATAAAGTAAATAAAACCCTTTGCAGCGGAAGTGCGGGGGAGAGACTTATCGTATGAACAGAAATAACTGGCTTGGGCGCTGGCGGCCACTGCACTGATCTCGCCGAGATGACTACGAATTGTAGTAACTGCTCAGAACTTGCTTGCTATTAAATTCACGACGTACGATGCCGCAGCGTGAATGAAATTGGCGCACGTAAGATATTTTAATTTCTATGTTCCCGAAAATAAGGAGTGAAGCCAGTTATTCCTTGAGAGTGATATCTCGTGTTTTATAGGAATTCAATCAGTAGAATTTTTCGTCAGATCAGTTCACCCTCTGAAAAGAGTTGAAACTTAGTGGTGCACTTACCACGTAGAAAACATCAGGTAGTAATTAATGTGACGTGTTTGCGGGAGCAGAAAAAAAAGCAAACAACAAACTGACGTGTGTACATACACTGACGGAAAAAAGTCGCAACAGAACAAAATAATTTATGAAACTTCCTGGCAGATCAAAACTGTGTGCCGGACCGAGACTCAAACTCGGGACCTTTACCTTTCGCGGGCAAGTGCTCTATCAACTAAGCTACGCAAGCTGCCTGCGAAAAGCAAAGGTCCCGAGTTCGAGTCTCGGTTCGACAGACAGTTTTAATGTGCCAGGAAGTTTCATATCAACGCACACTCCGCTGCAGAGTGAAAATATGATTCTGAAAATAATTTATGTAGAATAAGAAACATTTAATAAGTTCATTTTACTAGGTAACATATTTAAGTGATTAACATTGCAAGAAAACAGGCTAATGTAAGTGCGAGACAAGCCATTGCAAATGTGAAATGCTGGTACATTAATTAACCGGTGTTACCGACAGACAGTTGAATACAAACATGCAAACGCGCGTGTACGAGGTGCATTCAAGTTCTAAGGCCTCCGATTTTTTTCTAATTAACTACTCACTCGAAATCGATGAAACTGGCGTTACTTCTCGACGTAATCGCCCTGCAGACGTTCACATGTTTCACAACGCTGACGCCATGATTCCATGGCAGCGGCGAAGGCTTCTTTAGGAGTCTGTTTTGACGACTCGAAAATCGCTGAGGCAATAGCAGCACGGCTGGTGAATGTGCGGCCACGGAGAGTGTCTTTCATTGTTGGAAAAGGCAAAAAGTCACTAGGAGCCAGGTCAGGTGAGTAGGGAGCATGAGGAATCACTTCAAAGTTGCTATCACGAAGAAACTGTTGCATAACGTTAGCTCGATGTGCGGGTGCGTTGTCTTGGTGAAACAGCACACGCGCAGCCCTTCCCGGACGTTTTTGTTGCAGTGCAGGAAGGAATTTGTTCTTCAAAACATTTTCATAGGATGCACCTGTTACCGTAGTGCTCTTTGGAACGCAATGGGTAAGGATTACGCCCTCGCTGTCCCAGAACATGGACACCATCATTTTTTCAGCACTGGTGGTTACTTGAAAATTTTTTGGTGGCGGTGATTCTTTGTGCTTCCATTGAGCTGACTGGCGCTTTGTTTCTGGATAGAAAAATGGCATCCACGTCTCATCCATTGTCGCAACCCGCGAAAAGAAAGTCCCATTCATGCTGTCGTTGCGCGTCAACATTGCTCGGCAACATGCCACACGGGCAGCCGTGTGGTCGTCCGTCAGCATTCGTGGCACCCACCTGGATGACACTTTTCGCATTTTCAGGTCGTCATGCAGGATTGTGTGCACAGAACCCACAGAAATGCCAACTCTGGAGGCGATCTGTTCAACAGTCATTCGGCGATCCCCCAAAACAATTCTCTCCACTTTCTCGATCGTGTCGTCAGACCGGCTTGTGCGAGCCCGAGGTTGTTTCGGTTTGTTGTCACACGATATTCTGCCTTCATTAAACTGTCGCACCCACGAACGCACTTTCGACACATCCATAACTCCATCACCACATGTCTCCTTCAACTGTCGATCAATTTAAATTGGTTTCACACCACGCAAATTCAGAAAACGAATGATTGCACGCTATTCAAGTAAAGAAAACGTCGCCATTTTAAGTATTTAAAACAGATCTCATTCTCGCTACTGGCGGTAAAATTCCATCTGCCATACGGTGCTGCCATCTCTGGGACGTATTGACAATGAACGCGGCCTCATTTTAAAACAATGCGCATGTTTCTATCTCTTTCCAGTCCGGAGAAAAAAAAATCGGAAGCCTTAGAACTTGAATGCACCTCTTATTATGTTGTACGGGTGCCGGATGACAGTTTGTGGGACGGAGTTGCATGTCTGTTGCACTTGGTCGGTCAGTAGGGGGACGGTTTACGCTGTTTGCAGATGACGCTGGCATTGTCGTCCGAAGATGTCCCTTATTTGCACGATTGGGACGGGTCTGGTGATCGAGCAGGCCAAGGCAACATGTTGACACTCTGTAGAACATGTTGGCTTACAACAGTGGTATGTGGACGAGCGTTATCCTGTTGGAAAACAGCCCCTGTAATGCTGGCTGTTCACGAATTGCGGCAGAACAGGTCGAATCACCAGAATGACGCACCAATTTGCAGTCAGCGTGTGTGGGATGACCACGAGAGTGCTCCTGCAGTCATACGAAATCGCACTCCAGACCATAACTCCAGAAGTAGGTCCAGTGTGGCTGCCAGGCAGGCATGCTGGTTGCAGGCCTTCAACATGCGTCCTTCTAGCCAAAACACGGCCATTAATGGCACTAAGGCAGAAGGCACAACAAACCTTCATCTTGGCTCCCAATAAGGTCTCGCTTGACAGCACTGAAGTCGCAATTGGTGGTGCTTTGGGGTCAGTGGAATACGCGATCAGTTCATCTGACTTGGAGCTGGCCTCTGAAGTAACCGATCTGTAACAGTTCGTTGTGTTAGTGTGGTGCCAGCTGCTGCTGATGCAATAAGACGCACCAGAGGCATACGCTGAACCCAATGATCTTCCCTCTTGGTAGTGCCAAGTGGCCACCCGGGGCCCGGTCTTTTTGAGACCGTACATTCTCGTGACCACCGATGCCACCACTCATGTACAGTGGCTACATTCCTGCTAACTCCTTCTGGAGTATCGCACAAGCTTCTAGTAGCCCTGCTCCGCGACATCGTTCAAACTCAGTGACGTGCTGATAATGGCATCTTTGTCGGCTTAAAGTCATTCTTGACTAACATCAGCTCGCCACGTCCATTCTGAAAGGTAACTAAAGCAACGAGCGTTACACCGCGTATTTAAAGCAAATATGATTTGCATCCTCACAGTGGCACTACCAGCGCCACTCTTATGCGAACCGACGTCATGTTTCAATTGTAGAAACACGCATGCTAACTTTCGTTTATGTCCCACATATGCTTCTTGATTTTTTTTTTTCGTCATTGTGTTAAGGTACCACGCCATCAGCTTTGCCGCAGTGGTAACACCGGTTCCCGTCAGATCACCGACATTAAGCGCTGTCGGGCTGGGCTAGCACTTGGATGGGTGACCATCCGGTCTACCGATGGCAAGCGGGGTGCACTCAGCGCTTGAGAGGCAACCTGAGGAACTACTTGACTGAGAAGTAGCGGCTCCGGTCTCGTAAACTCACATACGGCTGGGAGAGCGGTGTGCTGACCACATGCCCCTCCATATCCTAATCCAGTGACGCCTGTGGGCTAAGGATGACACGGCGGCCGGTCGGGACCGTTTGGGCTTCCAAGACCAGTTACGACGTAATTAAGTTTACTTTTTAAATTAAAATACCGCATATAAAAGTATCTGCACTTTTACCCGCTACTCCCTGTATAATAGAGGGAAGTATGGGTGTAAAATTGTAGAGAGAGACCTGTTTGGACAGGAGTTACCACTAGCTTGGAGATCTATGTCGAACTGGTCTTTAGACTAAGGGTCGCAATAAAACCGAGTCAAACGCCAGAGTGCAGTAATACCGTTACTAACACCGCCAACATGAGTTGAGTAATGTTTACTCTCGACCCACTAGAAACACTAACATCATACTCCCCTCGGTAGCTGAGTGGTCAGCGTGACAGTGTCAATCCTAAGGGCCCGGGTTCGATTCCCGGCCGGCTCGGAGATTTTCTCCGCTCAGGGACTGGGTGTTGTGTTGTCTTAATCACCATCATTTCATTCCCATCGACGCGCAAGTCGCCAAAGTGACGTCAAATAGAAAGACTAGCACCCGGCGAACGGTCTACCCGACGGGAGGCCCTAGTCACACGACATTTACTAACAACATTTTCCTTCCAGCCGGCCGTTATGGCCGAGCTGTTCTAGGTGATTCAGTCTGGAACCGCGTGCATTTTCGAATCCTGCCTCGGGCATGGATGTGTGTGATATCTTTTGGTTAGTTAGCTTTAAGTAGCTCTAAGTTCTATGGGACTGATGACCTCAGATGTTAAGTCCCATGGTGGTCAGAGCCATTTAAACCATTTTCCTTCCTGGTCACGTGAAGTGGCAGATTTGTGTTCTGACGCGCATTCAGACAGATTTATAATAAGTACACTACTGGCCATGAAAATTGTTATACCACGAAGATGACGTGCTGGAGACGCGAAATTTAACCACCAGGAAGATGATGCTGTGATATGCAAATGTTTAGCTTTTCAGAGCACCTACACAAGACTGGCGCCCGTGGTAACAACTACAACGTGCTGACATGAGGAAATTTTCCAACCGATTTCTCATACACAAACAGCAGCTGACCGGCGTTGCCTGGCGAAACGTTGTTGTGGTGCCTCGTGTAAGGTGGAGAAATGCGTACCATCACGTTTCCTACTTTGATAAAGGTCGGATTGTAGCCTATCGCGATTGCGGTTTATCGTATCGAACATTCCTGCTCGCGTTGGCCGAGATCTTATGACTGTTATCAAACTATGGAATCGGTGGGTTCAGGAGGGTAATACCGAACGCCGTGCTGGATCCCAACAGCCTCGTATCACAGACAGGAGCGTCTGCGATGGTGTACTCGACGACGAACCTGGGTGCACGAATGACAAAACGTCATTTTTTCAGATGAATCCAGGTTCTGTTTACAGCATCACGGTGGTCGCATCCGTGTTTGACGAGATCGCGGTGAGCTCACATTGGAAGCGTGTATTCGTCATCGCCATACTGGCGTATCACCCGGCGTGATGGTATGGGTTGGCATTGGTTACACGTCTCGGTCACCTCTTGTTCGCATTGACGGCACTTTGAACAGTGGACGTTACATTTCAAATGTGTTACGACCCGTGGCTCTACCCTTCATTCGACCCCTGCGAAACCCTACATTTCAGCTGGATAATGCACTACCGCATGTTGTAGGTCCTGTACGGGCCTTTCTGGATACAGAAAATGTTCGATTGCTGCCCTGACCAGCAGATTCTCCAGATCTCTCACCAACTGAAAACGTCAGGCCAATGGTGGCGAAGCAACTGGTTCGTCACAATACGCCAATCACTACTCTTGATGAACTGTGGTATCGTGTTGAAGCTGCATGGGCAGCTGTACCTGTACACGCCATCCGAGCTCTGTTTGACTCAATGCCCAGGCGTATCAAGGCCGCTAATACGGCCAGAGGCGGTTGTTCTGGGTACTGATTTCTGTGAATCTATGCACCCAAATTGCGTGAAAATGTAATCACATGTCAGTACTAGTATTATATATTTGTCCAATGAATACCCGTTTATGATCTGCATTTCTTCTTGGTGTAGCAATTTCAATGGCCAGTAGTGTATTATGTGGAAATGCTTAACTGGTAAGTTCCTAGGTGCTACAGAAATGTGTAAACGTTTCGTTCCTTTTAAACAGTGGCAGTGTTCGGCGCAGTTCTGCTTTACGGAATTCGCCGCCACAGAAATTTTAATGAGCAGCGGAGGGGGATCTCGCTGCTTTGGCGCAAATGAATCGGTAAGTGACTTCCAGGCTACGAAATATTTAACGGTTTATTCCGGGTCTGGAAACCCCTAACAGGGGCTTATAGGTGCGCAGCGTCAGACAAGTCCCGGCTGAGAAGGTAACATAATGTAAAAGGTACTTCCCGCCATCAGAAGCCTCTCTCAGTGCGATTCGTGCCTATTCTGAAAGGATCTTTTGATATTTGCGCGGATAATTTGGAAGAAGCTTCTGCTTTCATTACAGTACGCGACCCTCTGCCCCAAAGAAAATAAATGCGACGATTATCGGTAAACGGTTTTCCCGGTCGATAGCAATTACTGAACCGCTGAAGTGAGCTTTCTTGTATTTAATGCGCGGTGTCATTATTTGCGAATCCGTAATGAGCATTTAATTGGAGGGTTTGGTTTCATTCAGAGCATTTGTAAAGGAACCGCGCCTTGCGCCAGCTGTTAAAAGCGTTTCGGTAGCGGAGAGCAGTCGCTGGAGGAATTTCTCACCACGTCCGGCCTTTCTGCTAAAGTTTAAAACACCCGCCCTTTCGCTTCTGGAGGGCGCACCGCTGCTGTAAATACTAATTAGCGAAATTCGTCTTCACTGACACCTTGTTATTGGCACAGAACAAGAGGAAAACAATCGGCAAATACATCGACGATGGTGAAAAGCCGTGGGAAGGCGCTACGTTTTGTGAAGGACTATTGTTTTAGCAACGTAACTGTGTGGTGGTTCTTTATATATTGGTTTTTACTTATTATGAAAAGTTGGAGTTAGTGGTATTCTGCCTGCTTCACAACTGGAGAATTATTTACGTCAGTGACTGAGTTGTGGTGCATCTCGCAGGTAGTTTGCCCGACACGATGTTTTTATAGTAAAAGACACCATCAGAGGGTGGTATGGGACTATAAGTCCCACCGCCACACCTCTAAAGTGAATTGCAGTGACGCAATCACTGCCCTGTGGAAATTTACTGCGTCCCACCGCCACACCTCCAAAGTGAATTGCAGTGACGCAGTCACTGCCCTGTGGAAATTTACTGCCTCACCAACACAGTTAGACCGCAATAGACCGGTGATGCTGTATTGTAACATCACCCCGGACTACAAGTCCATTAAAAAAAAAAAACAAAAAAAAACCACCTTCTCACAGTCAGCACGGTACGGGACTACAAGTCCCACTGTCACACCTTCACCTGCCCATGTTAGGCAAAATTTCTGCCTGACTCATGTAGCACTATCACCGTCAGAGGGTGGTACGGGACTACAAGTCCCACCGCCACACCTCCAAAGTGAATTGCAGTGACGCAGTCACTGCCCTGTGGAAATTTACTGCCTCACCAACAGTTAGACCGCAATAGACCGGTGATGCTGTATTGTAACATATCACCCCGGACTACAAGTCCATTAAAAAAAAAAAAAAAAAAAAAAAAAAACCACATTCTCACGTCACGGTACGGGACTACAAGTCCCGCCGCCACACCTCCAAAGTGAATTGCAGTGACGCCCTGTGGAATTTACTGCCTCACCAACACAGTTAGACCGCAATAGACCGGTGATGCTGTATTGTAACATATCACCCCGGACTACAAGTCCTATTAAATAAAAAAAAAAAACACCTTCTCAGTTATCAGTTATATAACTAATTTTTGCTATTGAAATTGAGTATTATTAATGGTATTTAAATTTTGTGACAACACAAGGTTGGGGAAATTCTCGCTCTTTCGTTAATCGGGGATCAGATAAATTCACTGAACTCGTCTTACTCAAATATAATTCAATATTGGAAAAACTGATTATTTTTATTATTGCGAAAGAAGAACTGCTGATCAAGAGCAACCTCCTACATTTACATATATTTTTATTTCTGAAAATTAGCAATTATTAAGATATTTATTACGACTCTGGACCGTTATCATTCAGAACAATGTCCCTGACATTTGCGCCAATGTTCCCCTATAAAATTTGCATAAAAACATTAATTTTGGCCGGCCTTTGTGGCAGGGGTAAAATACAGGGAGCGGAAGGCTATTTACAATTTGTACAGAAACCAGATGGCAGTTATAAGAGTCGAGGGACATGAAAAGGAAGCAGTGGTTGGGAAGGGAGTAAGGCAGGGTTGTAGCCTCTCCCCGATGTTATTCAATCTGTATATTGAGCAAGCGGTAAAGGAAACAAAAGAAAATTTCGGAGTAGGTATTAAAATCCATGGAGAAGAAATAAAAACTTTGAGGTTTGCCGATGACATTGTAATTCTGTCAGAGACAGCAAAGGACTTGGAAGAGCAGTTGAACGGAATGGATGGTACCTTGAAGGGAGGATTTAAGATGAACATCAACAAAAGCAAAACGAGGATAATGGAATGTAGTCGAATTAAGTCGGGTGATGCTCAGGGAATTAGATTAGGAAATGAGACACTTAAAGTAGTAAAGGAGTTTTGCTATTTGGGGAGCAAAATAACTGATGATGGTCGAAGTAGAGAGGATATAAAATGTAGACTGGCAATGGCAAGGAAAGCGTTTCTGAAGAAGAGAAATTTGTTAACATCGAGTATAGATTTAAGTGTCAGGAAGTCATTTCTGAAAGTATTTGTATGGAGTGTAGCCATGTATGGAAGTGAAACATGGACGGTAAATAGTTTGGACAAGAAGAGAATAGAAGCTTTCGAAATGTGGTGCTACAGAAGAATGCTGAAGATTAGATGGGTAGATCACATAACTAATGAGGAAGTATTGAATAGGATTGGGGAGAAGAGAAGTTTGTGGCACAACTTGACCAGAAGAAGGGATCGGTTGGTAGGACATGTTCTGAGGCATCAAGGGATCACCAATTTAGTATTGGAGGGCAGCGTGGAGGGTAAAAATCGAAGGGGGAGACCAAGAGATGAATACACTAAGCAGATTCTGAAGGATGTAGGTTGCAGTAGGTACTGGGAGATGAAGAAGCTTGCACAGGATAGAGTAGCATGGAGAGCTGCATCAAACCAGTCTCAGGACTGAAGACCACAACAACAACAAACATTTGTGGCCGGGCGGTTCTTGGCGCTTCAGTCTGGAACCGCGCGACCGCTACGGTCGCAGGTTCGAATCCTGCCTCGGGCATGGATGTTTGTGATGTCCTTAGGTTAGTTAGGTTTAAGTAGTTCTAGGGGACTGATGACCTCCGATGTTAAGTCCCATAGTTCTCAGAGCCATTTGAACCATTAATTTTGCTGCTTCATGAATATAGGAACTGGTACACAATTTTACCACATTTTTAAGTAATATTTGACTGTATTTAGGCTAAATATTACATGAAACTTACACGTTCTCGTGCCTCGTCACAAAATGGCTTCTTACACTACTCAGAAACAAAAGGGAAGAGAGAGAGATTTTTTCCCAAAAGAACAGAGATTGCAATTACATTCGCAGATCATATTAATTGATTACAGAGTGTTTGTTATTTGTTCCACGATAATATTTATTTCGTTACGACGTCGGTTTTGGTATATTTGCGAAGTTATTCAATATCATTTTTGTCACGTTATGTGGCGTACGGCCATAACTGCCCACGTTGCGTAGTTAGTATTGGAGAACCGGATCCTCTATTAGTGACTAGCCCAATGCAGTGTTTACTTTTTTCGGACTTACATAAATTTGCTTCATTTTACTTCTTCGAGGTACAATCAAATGATTTCTGAATGATTTATATTTATTTTGTGCCAATATTAGTTCTCAAAACTTTTTAAGTTATGTTTAACATTTCTTATAAATAAAAGGGTGTCATTGTTTCAGCAGCTGCCAAATAAGCTTTTAAAGACAATAAAAAGGTTTTTGAAAATTCGCTGAAACAGAATTGTTGGAGATGGCATAAAATCTTTCTGAAACTGTTAACCTTAACAAGGGAACATCCCTAGGTATAAAGAAACGATCTTGCTGATACTTTGCGGGTATGTAAATGGATCAAAATAATACAAAACATATTTTTTCGTTTTTGCCCAATTTCACCTTTAAGGAGTGAAACACGCCACAAAGCCTAATTTGCCGTGCTTTATTTATAGGGAACGTCTTCGAAACCATTATATGCAAAAAAAAAAAATGTTTCATATAATTAACCTTCTTGAAAACTGTATAATCAATTTTTGTAATAATTTGAAATTTTGCAAAATACCCCATCACTATCAATTAACGTTGAAAAATAAAAACTTTCGTTACAGTACAAGTTAAAGAAACCTGCACGCCACATCCATCGATGTGTAGTAAAGCTGACATCTCAAATATCATTTTTGGAGAACAAACTGTAGACAATTGGCTGAAAATACTCCACCACCATTATTTAATATTGAAAAATGAAATGTTTTGTTATGACACAAGTTAAGGACGTTTGCACGCCACATCCATCGATATGTAATAAAGATAGTGTCTGAAATACCATATTTTGAAAATAAACTGTAGACAATGTGCTGAAAATCTTCTTGTAGAGTTCTTCCAAATTACCAGGTGAACAAGTTTCTTGTCCTCTGGCACAAAGCTTGAAACATTTCTTTCACACTCACCACTCCAAGTGCTAAAGAGTAATACAAATTTTCTTCTGCAATGGGGAATAAAACTTCTGTCAAATATTTTTTGATATGGTCAGATTTTACTTTACCAGATTTCGATGCCGATACAATATACTTGAAGCATCAAAAAGAGATTCTCGTGTTCTCGGTCCAAACTGCCCACTAGTTTCTTTTAAAACTATAAAAAGATGGCTGATCAGTGTGAAAAAATCGTTTTGACCTCATACACAAATACAGTAAACTTTTTCATCCCGTGATCCCAAAGGGCTCGATGACACAGGTACAGCTGTAGGACATACATAGCTGTCAATTTTGGAAGAAGTGTTTGAATATATTTTTAAATCTGGGTTGTTGAATGATTATAACGTTAATCTCCACTTGAGAAACAATATAATGACGCTGTGGACGCTAGTACATAATTAATTCTCTTCGTCAAGGCTTACCAACATAGTGAAATATCACTGATACTAAGCAACTTATTTGGAGGATCACCTGCAATAATTTAAAATCACATTGAATTTTGTTTCATATTGTCTTCTCCGTTGTGTAAATAGGTGAAGAAGTTTCGTTCATTTTTGTCCATGAGATGAATAAGTATGTTTTCAGCATTTCTTTACAGCTTACCATTATTATTAAAATGTAAATTAATTTAAAACATAAAACAAAAATAAATAAAGCAAATAATTAGAATAATAATGAATGTCTAGACATTTTATATTGTGTTGTTGAAAACACACCAACAGCACATTGCGTTCAGCTTACTTTCCGAAAATGTAATTTCAGCAACCAGTTTTATTACACTGAATGGATATGGCGTGAAAGCCGCTTAAATTTGTGATGTAACAGAAGTTTTCATTTTTCAATATTAATTAATGATGGTAGAGAATTTTGCAAAACTTCAAATTTTTCATAACAGAGTCTACTGTTTTCAAGAAAGTTAGTTACATTCCAACTTTTAAATTAACACATTTTTTTATGCATCATGGTTTCGGATATATTCATTCTGAACCTATACATACCCACAGCACACAACACCCAGTTATCACGAGGCAGAGAAAATCCCTGACCCCGCCGGGAATCGAACCCGGGATCATCATCAGTTATTTTGCTCCCTAAATAGCAAAACACTCCTTTACTCTCATTCCCTAATCTAATTCCCACACCTACTCCCGAGTTAATTCGACTACACTCCATTATCCTCGTTTTTCTTTTGTTGATGTTCATCTTATATCCTCCTTTCAAGACACTGTCCATTCCGTTCAACTGCTCTTCCAAGTCCTTTACTGTCTCTGACAGAATTACAATGTCTTCGGCGAACCTCAAAGTTTTTATTTCTTCTCCATGGATTTTAATTCCTACTCCGAATTTTTCTTTTGTTTCCTTTACTGCTTGCTCAATATACAGATTAAATAACATTGGGAATAGGCTACAACCCTGTCTCACTCCATTCCCAATCACTGCTTCCCATTCATTCACCTACTACGTTTCCTTCTCTTCCTTTTTCTACCATCGAATTGGAGTCGGCAATGACTATTAAATTTTCGTCTGCTTTCATTATCTGAATAATTTCTTTTATCTCATCATACATTTCTTCAATCTCTTCGTCATCCGCGGAGCTAGTTGGCATATAAACTTGTTCTACTGTGGTAGGCGTGGGCTTTGTGTCTGTTTTGCTACAACAATGCGTTCACTATGCTGTTCATTGTCGCTTACCCGTGCTCCTATTTTTCTATTCATTATTCAACGTCCTCCTACATAACACTATTTGACTTTGCATTTATAACCCTGACTAGTAGTCCTGTTCCTCCTGCCACAGAACTTCACTAATTCCCACTATATCTCGCTTTACCCTACCCATTTCCCTTTTTAAATTTTCCTACCTGCCCGATTAACGTATATGACGCTCCACGCCAGTGTTCTTTCTCCTGAATAGCAGCCGCCTGGAGATCCGAATGGGGGACTATTTTACCTCCGGAATATTTCACCCAAGAGGACGCCATCATCATTTAACCATAAAGTAAAGCTGAATGTCCTCGGGAAAAATTACAGCTCTAGTTTCCCGTTGGTTTCAGTTGTTCGCAGTACCAGCACAGTAAGGCCGTTTTGGTTAGTGTTACAAGGCAGATCAGTCAATCATCCAGAATGTTCCCCTGAAACTACTGAAAACGGTGCTGTCCCTCTTCAGGAACCATGTTGTGGACTGACAAGACATCCAGTCCACAGTGACGGGTAACCGAAAGGCACGCGCTTACACACGCCGGCTGGCGTTATGTCTCAAACAGGATACGTAATGAATGCTATAAAGAAAAGTACGTTGCTTCTGGAATACTTAACTTTAATCCATCATTTGTATACGGCATTCTTGATGATACAAGTGAGACTCTCTAGATATGGTTAATGGCGCCTTGCTAGGTCGTAGCCATGGACTTAGCTGAAGGCTATTCTAACTATCTGTCGGCAAATGAGAGAAAGGCTTCTTCAGTGTAGTCGCTAGCAAAGTCGTCCGTACAACTGAGGCGAGTGCTAGTACGTCTCTCTAGACCTGCCGTGTGGTGGCGCTCGGTCTGCGATCACTGACAGTGGCGACACGCGGGTCCGACATGTACTAATGGACCGCGGCCGATTTAAAGCTACCACCTAGCAAGTGTGGTGTCTGGCTGTGACACCACAAACCACACGTTTGTTTGGTCTCTCAGCAGATACCCCTCCCTTGCGGTTGCACCTATGGTATGGCTATCTCTATCGCTGAGGCACGCAAGCCTCCCCACCAACGGCAAGGTCCATGGTTCTGCATTATGCAATGAGAATCCCGCAAATACATTGTCAAAAATCATCCCAGAAACACTGCAAACAATTCTTAACGCTTTGATAAGAAATGCATAAAGATAATGTGTACCTTACACATATTTACTCAGTAACTGGTTAGGATAATCTTATTATCCGGTTTTGGGTGCAGCACGAACAGTAAAGCATTACTATATAGTGTGTCATATTTTGGTGGTAATCATGTCTGTATATTTATTTATTTATTGTGATCGTCTCTCAATTATTTGTCATCATAATGCAATGAAAGGCAGCTCAAATATACGAGGGTTATTTTTCATCATAATACAATGAAAGGTAGCTCAAATATACGAGGGTTGGAACTTTAATAGTGGCAACTATTTATTTACAGCTCATACAAAATAGATAATTGTTTCAAAGTTTTTCTGACCTTCGAAGTAGTCACTAGCGTTGTGTATAACCAGTTGCCAGCGATGTGGAAGTCGTAGGATACTCTTAGCAGTGCCAGTTGTGTTGAGAGTGCGAGCGGCGCAGTCTATTGCCTGACGAATTTGTAGCAGTTCTGGTGCGAATGCCGTGAAGTGTTTCCTTCAGTTTAGAAATCAAGCTGAACTCACGAGGGCCTAAGTCAGGGGAGTGCAGTAGGCACTATAGCAGTTAGCATGAGTCAAACAAATCAGTATCAGCTTGCACTGTACGTGCTTGAGCATTGTCCTGCAAAATGATGGCCAGGTCCTGCAGAAAGTGTCATCACTTCCGTCTCTAAGCTGGTCGTATGTTGTGTTCCAAAAAACAACAGCATAGAGACAGAAGTGATGACACTTTCTGCAGGACCTGACCTTCATTTTGCAGGACAATGCTCAATCACGTACATTGCAAGATCTTACTGATTTGTTTGACTGATGGGGCTGCTAAGTGCTATACCACCTACTGCACTCCCCTGACTTAAGCCCTCGTAAGCTCAGTTTCTAAACTGAAGGAAACACTTCACGGCTTTCGCTTCAGAAGTACTACACATTCGTCGGGCAATAGACTGTGCCGTTCTAAACTGTCAAAAATGGCTCAAATGGCTCTAAGCACTATGGGACTTAACATCTGACGTCATCAGTCCCCTAGAACTTAGAACTATTTAAACCTAACTAACCTGAGGATGTCACACACATCCATGCCCGAGGCAGGATTCGAACCTGCGACCGTAGCAGCCTCGTGGATCTGGACCGAAGCGCCTAGAACCGCTCGGTCACGGCGGCGGCGCTCGAACTGTCACCACAACTGGCACTGCTAAGAGAATCCTACGACTTCCACATCGGTGGCAGCGGTTATACACAATGCTCGTGACTACTGTGAAGGTCAGTAAAACTTTGAAACACGTATCTATTTTGTACGAGCTGTAAATAAATAGTTGCCGCTGTTAAAGTTCCAACGCCCGTACATACAAACACAGTATGTAGTTCTATTTTTATGTGGATAGCACAGATGGTCAGCTTTGGCTTTGCTGAAGGAATAATCCCAGCACCTGTCTGAAATGATTTAAAAAAACTTAAATAAGCATGGCTGGACATAGCAGACTTCATCCCCACGCATATGAGGCAAGTCTCTCAATAACTGCACTACATCATTAGACTGGCCCCTATTGTACAACATTCTTGCAATAATACACATTTTGTACCAGGTGACTTATAAAATGAGAACTAGTTTATCACTTCATCCTCTATGGACACCAACGAATAACAAGTGAACCAAAGACATGCTTCTGTGCTCCATGTACTCCCTCCAGTTTGTTCAGAAAAGTGGCCCCATTCCTGTAAACATTCAGCTTTGCCTCATGCATCTCTTCATATCTACCTGAAAAATTGAGTTGTCATTGCACCATGATGAATGATATGCTGAGCTTGGGAGTATGATATTACTGTCATACGCTTTAGGCCTAGGTGCATGATATTTGTGTAAGAGCAGTATATTGTGATCATGTGATGCAGCAGGGATTCGTAGTTGCCCCCTTTCGTTACTAATTGTGCTGTAATTGTTAATTATGTAGTATGTATTACTCATGTAGTATGTTTCAGCTGCCTCTTAAGTAAGGTGTATTTTATAGCCGGCCAGAGTGGCCGAGCGGTTCTAGGCGCTACAGTCTGGAACCGCGCGACCGCTACAGTCGCAGGTTCGAATCCTGCCTCGGGCATGGATGTGTGTGATGTCCTTAGGTTAGTTAGGTTTAAGTAGTTCTAAGTTCTAGGGGACTGATGACCTCAGATGTTAAGTCTCATAGTGCTCAGAGCCATTTTTGTATTTTATACATCTTTCTCATCTCCATGTATAATTGATCTTACATATTCATTCCCTGTTAGAAAATGCTGTATTGAATTTTTTTTATTTTTCCCTGCAATTCGACCATATCAGACAAACAGTAATTTACAAAATTTGCCAGGTCCTGAGGATCTTCTGGTACTTTACTCCTATTTAAATTTGTACTTTAGGATCAGGTACGCCTTTTCCAGTTATATGTTTGTAACATCCCACACAGATTTTATGTTCACCATAGTATATTATTTTCTCACTGAATGATTTTTTTGTGCAACAGTACCAGTATCTACAGTGTTTCTTTTGTCAAATAACGAAGTTCTTCTGTAAAGAAGTTAAGAATTATACAGCTTTGGAAAATTACCTAATACCTGCAATTATGCATTTGTTTTCCTTAGCTGCTGCTATTGAAATAAGTTCGATCAAGGAACATCTGCAGTGTTTTCTGTATAACTACGTCCCCAGTTTGATATGCCAGTGCCGAAAATGAGGTATATATTTGAAGTTATGAGAATATCCTTTTGTAGCCTGCCAGATTTGGCAATTTTACCAAACCCGTGTTTAGCTGACAGTAATAACAAGAGATGCCAAAATCTTTCTATAAACCCGTTACACTTTTGCCTGCCTAAGACAAATGTTAAACTTTTAGATGCCCTAGTGCAGTGTTCACCGTTTTGCCACGGCAAAAGTGTTCAGAATGTTTAGGAAGTGTTTACTAATTTCACCATCAACATTTGTGCTAATAATCATTTGTACATAAATTATGTTATGTTTGGGGCTGGGACTCTTTTCATTCCTTTAGTTAACATACTAAAGAAAGTGTCCACATTATCAACGTCTGGTCAGTACATGTGCAAAGTAATTAACTTCCCATAATTATATAGTTCGGTTAGTTCTATGGTTGCTAAGTCAAAATTTTTGTCTGAACCTTATGTGATCGGATCTTCTCCCACTTTAAAATGGTTGTCTGGACAATAAAACTTCATATGTACATACGCCCAACTCTGAATGGTTTCCGAGATAAAACACGTTTAATGTACACTCCTGGGAATGGAAAAAAGAACACATTGACACCGGTGTGTCAGACCCACCATACTTGCTCCGGACACTACGAGAGGGCTGTACAAGCAATGATCACAGGCACGGCACAGCGGATACACCAGGAACCGCGGTGTTGGCCGTCGAATGGCGCTAGCTGCGCAGCATTTGTGCACCGCCGCCGTCAGTGTCAGCCAGTTTGCCGTGGCATACGGAGCTCCATCGCAGTCTTTAACACTGGTAGCATGCCACGACAGCGTGGACGTGAACCGTATGTGCAGTTGACGGACTTTGAGCGAGGGCGTATAGTGGGCATGCGGGAGGCCGGGTGGACGTACCGCCGAATTGCTCAACACGTGGGGCGTGAGGTCTCCACAGTACATCGATGTTGTCGCCAGTGGTCGGCGGAAGGTGCACGTGCCCGTCGACCTGGGACCGGACCGCAGCGACGCACGGATGCACGCCAAGACCGTAGGATCCTACGCAGTGCCGTAGGGGACCGCACCGCCACTTCCCAGCAAATTAGGGACACTGTTGCTCCTGGGGTATCGGCGAGGACCATTCGCAACCGTCTCCATGAAGCTGGGCTACGGTCCCGCACACCGTTAGGCCGTCTTCCGCTCACGCCCCAACATCGTGCAGCCCGCCTCCAGTGGTGTCGCGACAGGCGTGAATGGAGGGACGAATGGAGACGTGTCGTCTTCAGCGATGAGAGTCGCTTCTGCCTTGGTGCCAATGATGGTCGTATGCGTGTTTAGCGCCGTGCAGGTGAGCGCCACAATCAGGACTGCATACGACCGAGGCACACAGGGCCAACACCCGGCATCATGGTGTGGGGAGCGATCTCCTACACTGGCCGTACACCACTGGTGATCGTCGAGGGGACACTGAATAGTGCACGGTACATCCAAACCGTCATCGAACCCATCGTTCTACCATTCCTAGACCGGCAAGGGAACTTGCTGTTCCAACAGGACAATGCACGTCCGCATGTATCCCGTGCCACCCAACGTGCTCTAGAAGGTGTAAGTCAACTACCCTGGCCAGCAAGATCTCCGGATCTGTCCCCCATTGAGCATGTTTGGGACTGGATGAAGCGTCGTCTCACGCGGTCTGCACGTCCAGCACGAACGCTGGTCCAACTGAGGCGCCAGGTGGAAATGGCATGGCAAGCCGTTCCACAGGACTACATCCAGCATCTCTACGATCGTCTCCATGGGAGAATAGCAGCCTGCATTGCTGCGAAAGGTGGATATACACTGTACTAGTGCCGACATTGTGCATGCTCTGTTGCCTGTGTCTATGTGCCTGTGGTTCTGTCAGTGTGATCGTGTGATGTATCTGACCCCAGGAATGTGTCAATAAAGTTTCCCCTTCCTGGGACAATGAATTCACGGTGTTCTTATTTCAATTTCCAGGAGTGTACATTGCTATTAATTTTCTGTTTTGTTCCGTACATTGCCATTGCTTACAGCGAACCACATTAGTGTAGAGGAATTCGATACAGACAAGTAGATGTGGGGCACTTGTGGTCCATCAAGATAGGAAACTATCTCAAACTGACCTACAAAAATTACTTAATCTACAGCGCATGCGCGTCGAGCGAGGTTTCCAAACTCCTCCCTCGCTCTTCACATTATTCGCCATGTTGTTGTTGTTGTGGTCTTCAGTCCTGAGACTGGTTTGATGCAGCTCTCCATGCTACTCTATCCTGTGCAAGCTTCTTCATCTCCCAGTACTTACTGCAACCTACATCCTTCTGAATCTGCTTAGTGTATTGATCTCTTGGTCTCCCTCTACGATTTTTACCCTCCACACTGCCCTCCAATGCTAAATTTGCGATCCTCTGATGCCTCAGAACATGTCCTACCAACCGGTCCCTTCTTCTTGTCAAGTTGTGCCACAAACTCCTCCCCAATTCTATTCAATACCTTCTCATTAGTTATGTGATCTACCCATCCAACCTTCAGCATTCTTCTGTAGCACCAAATTTCGGAAGCTTCTATTCTCTTCTTGTCCAAACCGTCCATGTTTCACTTCCATACATGGCTACACTCCATACAAATACTGTCAGAAACGACTCCCCGACAATTAAATCTATACTCGATGTTAACAAATTTCTCTTCTTCAGAAACGCTTTCCTTGCCATTGCTAGTCTACATTTTATATCCTCTCTACTTCGACCATTATCAGTTATTTTGCTCCCCAAATACCAAAACTCCTTTACTACTTTAAGTGTCTCATTTCCTAATCTAATTCCCTCAGCATCACCCGACTTAATTCGACTACATTCCATTATCTTCGTTTTGCTATTGTTGATGTTCATCTTATATCCTCCTTTCAAGACACTGTCCATTCCATTCAACTGCTCTTCCAAGTCCTTTGGTGTCTCTGACAGAATTAAAATGTCATCGGCAAACCTCAAAGTTTTTATTTCTTCTCCATGGGTTTTAATACCTACACCAAATTTTTCTTTTGTTTCCTTTACTGCTTGCTAAATATACAGATTGAATAACATTGGGGAGAGGCTACAACCCTGTCTCACTCCATTCCCTACCATTGCTTCCCTTTCATGTCCCTCGACTCTTATAACTGCCACCTGGTTTCTGTACAAATTGTAAATAGCCTTTCGCTCCCTGCATTTTACCCCTGCCACCTTTAGAATGTGAAAGAGAGTATTCCAGTCAACATTGTTAAAAGCTTTCTCTAAGTCTACAAATGCTAGAAACGTAGGTTTGCCTTTCCTTAATCTTTCTGCTAAGATAAGTCGTAAGGTCAGTACTGCCTCAGGTGTTTCTACGGGATCCCAACTGATCTTCCCCGAGGTCGGCTTCTACCAATGTTTCCATTCGTCTGTAAAGAATTCGTGTTAGTATTTTGCAGCTGTGACTTATTAAACTGATAGTTCAGTAATTTTCACATCTGTCAACACCTGCTTTCTTTGGTATTGGAATTATTATATTCTTCTTGAAGTCTGAGGGTATTTCGCCTGTTTCATACATCTTGCACACCAGATGGTAGAGTTTTGTCAGGACTGGCTCTCCCAAGGCCGTCAGTAGCTCTAATGGAATGTTGTCTACTCCCGGGGCCTTGTTTCGACTTAGGTCTTTCAGAGCTCTGTCAAACTCATCACGCAGTATCGTATCTCCCATTTCATCTTCATCTACATCCTCTTCCACTTCTATAATATTGTCCTCAAGTACATCGCCCTTAGCCATAGAGAACCTTTTTCGTAGGAAATGTAACGCAGTTTAACACTTTTTCGCTAGAATCTGCGGTTTTTGAGTTACTCAAGAAAAACGTACAAAACTACTATGTTTACATGTGATTATCATCTAGAAGAGGAAAACCGAATTCCAGGAACCGATTTTCACTGTTGTCTTTACGTGTTAAAAGTCTGAAGCCGATTTGCTAACCCTCTCAAAACTGGAGTCTGAAAAATAGCCGTTCGAGATTCTGATTTAGTCAACATGATGGCCATTTCTCTTCAGTCAAATATCACATGTGCGGACAGCATCGTGCTCAATCTTTTCCTTCGCTGTACAAAATACACTCCTGGAAATTGAAATAAGAACACCGTGAATTCATTGTCCCAGGAAGGGGAAACTTTATTGACTCATTCCTGGGGTCAGATACATCACATGATCACACTGACAGAACCACAGGCACATAGACACAGGCAACAGAGCATGCACAATGTCGGCACTAGTACAGTGTATATCCATCTTTCGCAGCAATGCAGGCTGCTATTCTCCCATGGAGACGATCGTGGAGATGCTGGATGTAGTCCTGTGGAACGGCTTGCCATGCCATTTCCACCTGGCGCCTCAGTTGGACCAGCGTTCGTGCTGGACGTGCAGACCGCGTGAGACGACGCTTCATCCAGTCCCAAACATGCTCAATGGGGGACAGATCCGGAGATCTTGCTGGCCAGGGTAGTTGACTTACACCTTCTAGAGCACGTTGGGTGGCACCGGATACATGCGGACGTGCATTGTCCTGTTGGAACAGCAAGTTCCCTTGCCGGTCTAGGAATGGTAGAACGATGGGTTCGATGACGGTTTGGATGTACCGTGCACTATTCAGTGTCCCCTCGACGATCACCAGTGGTGTACGGCCAGTGTAGGAGATCGCTCCCCACACCATGATGCCGGGTGTTGGCCCTGTGTGCCTCGGTCGTATGCAGTCCTGATTGTGGCGCTCACCTGCACGGCGCCAAACACGCATACGACCATCATTGGCACCAAGGCAGAAGCGACTCTCATCGCTGAAGACGACACGTCTCCATTCGTCTCTCCATTCACGCCTGTCGCGACACCACTGGAGGCGGGCTGCACGATGTTGGGGCGTGAGCGGAAGACGGCCTAACGGTGTGCGGGACCGTAGCCCAG
This sequence comes from Schistocerca cancellata, assembly GCF_023864275.1. Classification (NCBI taxonomy): domain Eukaryota; kingdom Metazoa; phylum Arthropoda; class Insecta; order Orthoptera; family Acrididae; genus Schistocerca; species Schistocerca cancellata. Next base: position 50,084,657 of record NC_064637.1, on the reverse strand, counting down.
CTTCATGGAGACGGTTGCGAATGGTCCTCGCCGATACCCCAGGAGCTACAGTGTCCCTAATTTGCTGGGAAGTGGCGGTGCGGTCCCCTACGGCACTGCGTAGGATCCTACGGTCTTGGCGTGCATCCGTGCGTCGCTGCGGTCCGGTCCCAGGTCGACGGGCACGTGCACCTTCCGCCGACCACTGGCGACAACATCGATGTACTGTGGAGACCTCACGCCCCACGTGTTGAGCTATTCGGCGGTACGTCCACCCGACCTCCCGCATGCCCACTATACGCCCTCGCTCAAAGTCCGTCAACTGCACATACGGTTCACGTCCACGCTGTCGCGGCATGTTACCAGTGTTAAAGACTGCGATGGAGCTCCGTATGCCACGGCAAACTGGCTGACACTGACGGCGGCGGTGCACAAATGCTGCGCAGCTAGCGCCATTCGACGGCCAACACCGCGGTTCCTGGTGTGTCCGCTGTGCTGTGCGTGTGATCATTGCTTGTACAGCCCTCTCGCAGTGTCCGGAGCAAGTATGGTGGGTCTGACACACCGGTGTCAATGTGTTCTTTTTTCCATTTCCAGGAGTGTATTTCTGCGTGCATACTAGCCGAAAGTTTTTAAAACCAGGGCATATACTGGCAATCCAAATACGTTTAAAAAAACAGTTTTACATTTACATGTGAGCGTAAATCGGTCGTGAAACTGGAAAACCGGCATCTAGAATCGGACTTCCAGAATCTATTTTGGAGTGTTTACATGATAAACCAGAGTGGAACTGGGAAACTGGTTTACGAAATCAGATTTGTAAACAAGCGACTGACATTAAAGGTGTTCTTATACGAGGTGTATTCAAGTTCTAAGGCCTCCGATTTTTTTTTCTAATTAACTACTCACCCGAAATCGATGAAACTGGCGTTACTTCTCGACGTAATCGCCCTGCAGACGTACACATATTTCACAACGCTGACGCCATGATTCCATGGCAGCGGCGAAGGCTTCTTTAGGAGTCTGGTTTGACCACTGGAAAATCGCTGAGGCAATAGCAGCACAGCTGGTGAATGTGCGGCCACGGAGAGTGTCTTTCATTGTTGGGAAAAGCCAAAAGTCACTAGGAGCCAGGTCAGGTGAGTAGGGAGCATGAGGAATTACTTCAAAGTTGATATCACGAAGAAACTGTTGCGTAACGTTAGCTGGATGTGCGGGTGCGTTGTCTTGGTGAAACAGCACACGCGCAGCCCTTCCCGGACGTTTTTGTTGAAGTGCAGGAAGGAATTTGTTCTTCAAAACATTTTCGTAGGATGCACCTGTTACCGTAGTGCCCTCTGGAACGCAATGGGTAAGGATTACGCCCTCGCTGTCCCAGAACATGGACACCATCATTTTTTCAGCGTTGGCGGTTACCCGAAATTTTGTTGGTGTCGGTGAATGGGTGTGCTTCCATTGAGCTGACTGGCGCTTTGTTTCTGGACGGAAAAATGGCATCCACGTCTCATCCATTTGCACAGCCGACGAAAAGAAAGTCCCATTCGTGCTGTCGTTGCACGTCATCATTGCTCGGCAACATGCCACACGGGCAGCCGTGTGGTCGTCCGTCAGCATTTGTGGCACCCACCTGGATGACACTTTTCGCATTTTCAGGTCGTCATGCAGGATTGTGTGCACAGAACCCACAGAAATGCCAACTCTGAGGCGATCTGTTCAACAGTCATTCGGCGATCCTCCAAAACAATTGTCTCCACTTTCTCCATCGTGTCGTCAGACCGGCTTGTGCGAGCCCGAGGTTGTTTCGGTTTGTTGTCACATGATGTTCTGCCTTCATTAAACTGTCGCACCCACGAACGCACTTTCGACACATCCATAACTCCATCACCACATGTCTCCTTCAACTGTCGATGAATTTCAGTTGGTTTCACACCACGCAAATTCAGAAAACGAATGATTGCACGCTGTTCAAGTAAGGAAAACGTCGGCATTTTAAGTATTTAAAACAGTTCTCATTCTCTCCGCTGGCGGCAAAATTCCATCTGCCATATGGTGCTGCCATCTCTGGGACGCATTGACAATGAACGCGGCCTCATTTTAAAACAATGCGCATGTTTCTATCTCTTTCCAGTCCGGAGAAAAAAAATCAGAGGCCTTAAACTTGAATGCACCTCATATCTGAAAGCATTCGGAATAGGGTATATATCGATATGAAGTCTTCTTTCTCCAGAATCACCATTACTGTCATCCATCAAAGCATCTTCTTTTCCCCCTGTCTCACCCTGTATATAAAATAATGCTGATTTTTAGCTACAGTTAACAGGCAAAGGTGAAAATGGTGGAGTCTTCATCGCCACTGTAGTATCTTCATTGCCACTGTATAGGCTTGCTTCCATAGGGAAGCGAGCGAGAGGATGTTATGTGTGGCTGGCATCCTCTATCTACAACATAAATGCACATGTGGATTGATACAGTTCTTTATTTACATGAACTGAATACATAACTAGAAAAGAGTTCATGGGTGGTGGTACAAGCTTTTCACAAATAATCCACTTACAGACAATATCATTAATCTTGCTACAGTCAAATTGTGGAGAATATGGACTGGCATAGCCTGTGCAGAACTAAACTGCTCTGCGAGTGGACAGCATACGCCAAAGTGGATGTTCGAATCAGTCAGTGAGGTCTCCGTTCAGCAGGGGCGACCTGAATACATGCTGTCGAGAGGCTGTTGGCGGCATATTGCTTGTTAGTGTGTCTTTGGCCTCTCTTGTGATAAGCATGATTGATCCAACATCTACTATGGATCTTCACTCTACACCTTAGCTGACATGTGCGTTGCCGACAACTTACTACCAGCACAAAAATGTTATCTTCCAAAAATATTACAAAGCTGAACTCAGTACAAAAATTTATGTGTTATGAGAGATTGTAATGGTTGACCAAGTGGGTTGCAAACGAGCATTTCGATACCTATTCTCAAATTAGGGCAACAGGTGAAAACGTGACCATATTTTTGTCAATTTGGAAACGATATGGCAGCATTCAGATGACACGAATAAGAGAATTAATCAACAATTAAATGCCTAAAAAACGAAATATGTCATAAACTGACTGTAATTGCTATCACGAGAATAAATTACAGTGGCAAGTGCTCATACCATCAAACGTCCCCAGATTGCGGGACGAGGGAAAACTAGAGAATTGGTCTGAATTGTGATTGCAACTTTTTTATGTATGTATAAGTTGCCTTGTTACATATGCGCCCTATAACATAATGAAACCCATTGTTTGACCGTTATTTTTATTGCTAAGGTGCATAGTGCATTAAAGACAGGTAGTGGAGGTATTATGAACAAGTCACCACATCGCTGTCAGATCGAAAAAGATCGACCAGAAATTTTTCGAGCTGTGATGTAAACTGTTCGAGCAGTTCGAGTCATGCTGAAGCACAGCAGTGCTTCGAATGTAAACTATAATTAATAATAAATAAACAAGTACAGCAATGTGTTGTAGCATGCAGTTCCTAACCTTTATTATTGTCTTTATTCTAGAGTGACAAGACAATTCTGACTGTAAAATTCTGAGTTAACTAATGAATTTCGTTGTTTTCTATCAACGAACTGCACCTGTACATCTCTGTAAAAGGAGAGCAATTCGTGGCGAAACTCCTTCAGAGATACACGTCCTCCATCTGCAGAAATGTGAGCAGAGAAGAAAGATGTCCGACGGCACGCGAATCCCAGGAAATTGATTACATGAAAAATTCCCAGCAATTCTACAAAGCCGGGCAGCAAATCCGCAGCGTCCGTTAAGCGGAGAAAATAACTGCAGCACGTAACAGAGGGCGAAAAAAAAAAAATATATCCCGTCGGCGGATAATGCTTGCCATTCTGGAAGAGTTGCTTACACGGTAGACGGCCGACATTAACAAGCAAACAGAATAAATAACGGCAGAGCGGCAAATGGCGCGTGACAAATGACCGCGCTGCTGGCCGCCAGGCTTTTGTTTCAGCAGAGATGATAGATCACAGCGACGGTGGCGCCGCGTGCGTTGCATTTTTGTGACCGCAGGCGCTACCGGTAGGCCAGGCCCTCGGAAGGCAGAAATGCGGAAGGAGAGATAAATGTGCCTCCATTTCGAAAAGGAAAGGAGCGAAGAAGTAGCCAAGTGAACGTTGAATGGAATAGGAACGTAGAAATGCCTGTCATAAATGGGTTTTGGCTTTTGTACAGAGGTTGCGTGTAAACCTGTTTTTTAATATATATATATATATATATATATACTGAAGCGCCAAGGAAATTAGTATAGGCTTGTGTATTCAAATACACAGATATGTAAACAGGCAGAATATGGCATTGCAGTCGGTAAAGCCTTTATAAGAAAAAAAGTGTCTGCAGCCCTTCCACAAACTGATGCAGATTCCAATGCTGGGCCATCAACAAGTGTCAGCGTGCAAACCATTCAACAAAACATCGAGTGGGGCTTTCGGAGCTGAAGGCCCACTCGTGTAACCTTGGTGACTGCACGACAGAAAGGTTTACATCTCTCTTGGGACCATCAACACCGACATTGGACTGCTGATGAGTGGAAACATGTTGCCTGGTCGAACGATCTTCGTTTCAAATTGTATCGAGCAGATGGACATGTACAAGTATGGAGACAACCTCATGAATCCATGGACACTGCAAATCAGCAGGGGACTGTTCAAGTTGGTGGGATATCTGTAATGGTGTGGGGCGTGCGCAGTTGGAGTGATATGGGATCCCTGATAAGTCTAGATGCGACTCTGACAGGTGACACGTTCGTAAGCAACCCGTCTGATCATGGGCATCCACTCATGTCCATTGTGCATTTCGTCGGACTTGGGAAACTCCAGCAGGACAATGCGACACCACACACGTCCAGAATTGGTACAGAGTAGCTCCAGAAACACTCTTCTGAGTTTAAACATGTCCGCTTGCCACCAGACTCTGCTGAAACGAACATTACTCAACGTATCTGGGATGCCTTGCAACGTGCTGTTCAGAAGAGATCTCCATGTCGTCGTACTTTTACGGAGGTATGGACAGACCTGCAGGAATCATGGTGTGAGTTCCCTCCTTCACTACTTGATGCATTAGTCGAGCCCATTCCATGTCGTGTTGCGGAACTTCTGCGTGCTCGCGGGGGGCCTACACGACTTTAGGCAGGTGTACCAGTTTCTTTGGCTCAAAGTATATACAGGGCGGTCCATTGATCGTGACCGGGTCAACTGTCTCACGAAATCAGCGTCAAACGATACAACTACAAAGAACGAAACTTGTCTAGTTTGAAGGGGAAAACCAAATGGCGCTGTGGTTGGCCCGCTAGATGGCACTGCCGTAGGTCAAACGTATATCAACTGCGTTTTTTTAAAATAGGAACCCCCATTTTTAATACGTAATAGTAATACGTAAGGAAATATGAATGTTTTAGTCGGGCCGCGTTTTTAGCTTTGTGATAGACGGCGCTGTAATAGTCAAAAACATATGGCTCACAATTTTAGACGAACAGTTGGTAACAGATAAGTTTTTTAAATTGAAATACAGAACGTAGGTACATTTGAACATTTTATTTCGGTTGTTCCAATGTGATACGTGTACCTTTGTGAACTTATCATTTCTGAGTACGCATGCTGTTACAGCGTGGTTACCTGTAAATACCACACTAATGCAATAAATGCTCAAAATGATGACCGTCAACCTCAATGCATTTGGCAATACGTGTAACGACATTCCTCTCAACAGCGAATAGTTCGCCTTCCGTAATGTTCGCACATGCATTGACAATGCGCTGACGCACGTTGTCAGGCGTTGTCGGTGGATCACGATAGCAAATATCCTTCAACTTTCCCCACAGAAAGATATCCGGGGACGTCAGATCCGGTGAACGTGCGGGCCACGGTATGGTGCTTCGACGACCAATCCACCTGTCATGAAATATGCTGTTCAATACCGCTTCAACCGCATGCGAGCTATGTGCCGGACATCCATCATGTTGGAAGTACATCGCCATTCTGTCATGCAGTGAAACAACTTTTAGTAACATCGGTAGAACATTACGTAGGAAATCAGCATACATTGCACCATTTAGGTTGCCATCAATAAAATTGGGGCCAATTATCCTTCCTCACATAATGCCGCACCACACATTGACCCGCCAAGGTCGCTGATGTTCCACTTGTTGCAGCCATCGTGGATTTGCCGTTGCCCAATGCCTAATAGCGCATATTATACCCGTTTACGTTACCGCTGTTGGTGAATGACGCTTCGTCTCTAAATAGAACGCATGGAAAGAATCTGTCATCGGCCCGTAATTTCTCTTGTGCCCAGTGGCAGAACTGTACACGACGTTCAAAGTCGTCGTTATGCAATTCCTCGTGCATAGAAATATGGTACGGGTGCAATCGATGTTGATGTAGCATTCTCCCGATTCTCGCGCAATTTGTCTGCTACTGATGTGCGGATTAGCCGCGACAGCAGCTAAAACACCCACTTGCGCATCATCATTTGTTGCAGGTCATGGTTCACGTTTCACATATGGCTGAACACTTCCTGTTTCCTTAAATAACCTAACTATGCGGCTAACGGTCCGGACACTTGGATGATGTCGTCCAGGATACCGAGCAGCATACATAGCACACGCCGGTTGGGCATTTTGATCTCAAAAGCCATACATCAACACGATATCGATCTTTTCCGCAATTGGTAAACTTTCCATTTTAACACGGGTAATGTATCACGAAGCAAATACCGTCCGCATTGGCGGAATGATACGTGATACCACGTACTTATACGTTTGTGACTATTACAGCGCCATCTATCAGAAAGCGCAAAAAGTGGTCCAACTAAAACATTCATATTTCTTTACGTACTACACGAATATATAATAAAAAATGGGGGTTCCTATTTTAAAAAACGCAGTTGATATCCGTTTGACCTGTGGTAGCGCCATCTAGCGGGCCAACCATAGCGCCATCTGGTTTCCCCCTTCAAGTTAGACGAGTTTCGTTCTTTGTAGTTTTTTCGTTTGATGCTTATTTCGTGAGATATTTGGCCCAGTCACTATAAATGGACCACCCTGTATATACACTCAAATTTGCGAATAGTAGGGGAGAGTGTTGTTTTGTGTGCCTAGGAATACATCATATTCCCAGAATAGCGTTTAAATAGAGAGGCTGTTTCAGGTATTACGTGACGGAATGGGCAATAGATAGAACCTTAAGCGACTCCTGACATTTTTTGCTCTTTTTGTTGTTCTTAGACATGAGATTGTGTTGTTCATTCACATAAACATGAACTACTTCAATGGGTCATTATTTCCCTTCGAAAGCTCATAGAAACGGGAAAGTTGTTTTAATGAACTCAATAGCTAAGTGAGAAACGGAAGTATCTCTTTTTGTTGGCAAATTGGTTGCTGTTTCCTGCATAATGCTGAGCTGCTCGGCTCATGTTACCTCGTTCGTAGCCTCGTCGGACCTGGCTTGTGAAATCTGATTGTGTGTTGTTTCGGGTCCCGTGTACTTCGGGTCCCCTGAGAATAACAGGGAAATTATTTATTCGTCTGCAGTTTTTAGCTAGCAGAAACATTCAGTACACACTTCGAGAGCAGGTTTTCTATTGTGAAAACGCAATGCAAGGGAGACTCATTGGCTACAAAACAATGGGAAGTCGGAGAGACTTCAGTGTGCACAAAGGCAAAAATTTCATCGATTGTAACGAAGCTGGAGAGAAATAATGTACCAAACAGCGTCAGTGGTAAAGACAGACCATCATTGTGTGCAAAGGTTATTGATAATGTTCTAAGAAGAAAATGACTCTGAGCACTATAGGGCTTAACATCTGTGGTCATCAGTCCCCTAGAACTTAGAACTACTTAAACCTAACTAACCTAAGGACATCACTCACATCCATGCCCGAGGCAGGATTTGAACCTGCGACCATAGCAGTCCCGCGGTTCCACACTGAAGCGCCTAGAACCGCTCGGCCACTCCGGCCGGCATAATGTTCTAAGACACTTGGAGTACTCTGCAAAGGGAATGGTTGTGTCGAGTGAGCTAGGAGACTGGCATTTCATGTGGCACATGTCGAGGCTGCGAAGAAGTCGGCATTGCGACCATACCGAGTGTATATCTTTGCAAGTATTGGAAGAAACTGGTCATGAGAAAAGAATGTGTTACGGTCGATGGTTTCATTGGTTTCTTATTCAACGTCCGTACATTCTCTCCATACATTGGTTGATAAAGGATACATGGTTCCATCTGTCGGGTTACATCAACACACAAAACTGCAGATAAATAAAAATGCCGTGTGGCTAAGACCTCTCGTCGGGTAGACCGTTCGCCTGGTGTAAGTCTTTCGAGTTGACGCCACTTCGGCGACTTGCGTGTCGATGGGGATGAAATGAACACCCAGTCCATGAGCGGAGATAATCTCAGCCGGGAATCGAACCCGGGCCGTTAGGTATGACATTCCGTCGATCTGACCACTCAGCTACCACGGGCAGACAAAACAGCAGATATCACTGCATGACGGTAAGATTGGAGCGTAGTGAACGGCGTCTGTTTCCAGGATCGTTCGCCCCATTTTCTTTGACACGACAGCAGGCACTACAGTTTATACGGGGCCTCCGACATGCAGGGAGTTTCCGTAAGAGTGTGTGAAGATTTAACAAGACAAAGAGGATGCTCCACAGAACAATTTTAGGTAGGGAACCTGGGGTTGGAGAAGCCATCTTAGAAAGACATAGGAATAAAATCACATTACTGTGTACTTTTTTTATTACATTAGTTACAGTTAACTACGAATACCATCACTGACGCAATGAACATTTGTACTGTATCTTACAAAATGTCCGAAACTGATGGCCATCAACCTCAATGAAAGCATGACATCGGCGAACAAGATTCTCAGCTCAGCCGAAATTTTTGCGAAGACCCTAACGGTGTTCCGAAAGTATAGGCTAAACTCGGTTGGCGGAGGCGTGTTTGTTGCTGTCAGAAGTAGATTAACTTGTCGCGAAATTGAAGTAAATACTTCCTGTGAGTTAGTATGGGCAGGGGTCATTGTTGGCAACCGGAATAAAATAATAATGGGATTCTTCTACCGACCTCCCAATTCAGATGATACAATTGCTCAAAGGTTCAAAGAAAACTTGAGTTTGATTTCAAACACGTACCCGAATCATACGATAATAGTTGGTGGTGACTTTAATTTACCCCTCGATATGATGGCGAAACTACATGTTTAATTACGGAGGTACGCATAAAATATCATCCGAAATTGTGCTAAACGCATTCTCTGAAAATTATCTCGAGCAATTAGTTCATGGGCCCACGCGAATAGTAAACTGTTGTGGAAACACACTTGACCTCTTAGCAACAAATAATCCTGAGTTAATAACGAGCATCAAAACCGGTTCAGGGATTAGTGAACACAGGGCTGTCGTAGCAAGATTGAATATTGTAATCCCCAAATCCTCGAAAAATATACCTATTTGAAAAAGCAGATAAAAATTCACTTGACGCCTTGCTAAGAGACATCTCCACTCATTCCAAATTAATAATATAAGTGTATGTAGTCAAATTAAGTCGGGTGATGCTGAGGGAATTAGATTAGGAAATGAGACACTTAAAGTAGTAAATGAGTTTTGCTATTTGGTGAGCACAGTAACTGATTAAGTTCGAAGTAGAGAGGACATAAAATGTAGACTGGCAATGGCAAGGAAAGCGTTTCTGAAGAAGAGAAATTCGTTAACATCGAGTATAGATTTAAGTGTCAGGAAGTCGTTTCTGAAAGTATATGTTTGGAGTGTAGCCATGTATGGAAGTGAAACATGGACGATAAATAGTTTGGACAAGAAGAGAATAGAAGCTTTCGAATTGTGGTGCTACAGAAGAATGCTGAAGATTAGATGGGTAGATCACATAACTAATGAGGAGGTATTGAATAGGATTGGCGAGAAGAGGAGTTCGTTGCACAACGTGACTAGAAGAAGGGATCGGTTGGTAGGACACATTCTCAGGCATCAAGGGATCACCAATTTAGTATTGGAGGGCAGCGTGGGGATAAAAATCGTAGAGGGAGACCAAAAGATGAATACACTAAGCAAATTCAGAAGGATGTAGGTTGCAGTAGGTACTGGGAGATGAAGAAGCTTGCACAGGATAGAGTAGCATGGAGAGGTGCATCAAACCAGTCTCAAGACTGAAGTCCACAACAACAACAACAGCAATATAAGTGTAAACCAGATGTGGCTTAAATTCAAAGAAATAGTTTCGGCACCAATTGAGAGATTTATACCAAATAAATTAACAAACGACGGAGCTGATCCTCCTTGGTACACAAAACGGGTTAGAACACTGTTGCAGAAACAACGAAACATACATGCCAAACTAAACCAGACGCTAAATCCTCAACATTGGCGATCTTTTACATAAGCTTAAAATTTAGCGCAGTCTCCCATGCGAGGTGCTTATAATAATTTCCACAACGAAACTTTGTCCAAAATGATTCTGGTCGCACGTGAAGTATGTTAGCGGCCAGAAACAATCAATGCCTTCTCAGCACGATAGCAATGGAGATGACATCGATGACAGTGCTGCCAAAGCAGAGTTACTAAACACAGCCTTCCGAAATGACTTCACAAAATAAGAGGAAGTAAATATTCCAGAATTCGAATCGAGAACAGCTGCCAACATGAGTAACGTAGAAATAAATATCCTCGGAGTAGTGAAGCAACTTAAATCACTTAATAAAAGCAAGTCTTCTGGTCCATACTGTATACCAATTAGGTTCCTTTCGGAGTATACTGATGCATTAGCTCCATACTTAACAATCACATACAACATTTCGCTCGACGAAAGATCCGTACCCAAAGACTGAAAAGATGCAGAGGTCACACCAATATTCAAGAAATATAGTAGGAGTAATCCACTAAATTACAGGCCCACATCGTTAACGTCGATATGCGGCAGGATTTTAGAACATATATTGTGTTCGAACATAATGAATTAACTCGAAGAAAACGGTCTATTGACACACAGTCAACATGGGTTTAGAAAACATCGTTCGTGTGAAACACAACTACACTCCTGGAAATTGAAATAAGAACACCGTGAATTCATTGTCCCAGGAAGCGGAAACTTTATTAACACATTCCTGGGGTCAGATACATCACATGATCACATTGACAGAACCACAGGCACATAGACACAGGCAACAGAGCATGCACAATGTCGGCACTAGTACAGTGTATATCCACCTTTCGCAGCAATGCAGGCTGCTATTCTCCCATGGAGACGATCGTAGAGATGCTGGATGTAGTCCTGTGGAACGGCTTGCCATGCCATTTCCACCTGGCGCCTCAGTTGGACCAGCGTTCGTGCTGGACGTGCAGACCGCGTGAGACGACGCTTCATCCAGTCCCAAACATGCTCAGTGGGGGACAGATCCGGAGATCTTGCTGGCCAGGGTAGTTGACTTACACCTTCTAGAGCACGTTGGGTGGCACGGGATACATGCGGACGTGCATTGTCCTGTTGGAACAGCAAGTTCCCTTGCCGGTCTAGGAATGGTAGAACGATGGGTTCGATGACGGTTTGGATGTACCGTGCACTATTCAGTGTCCCCTCGACGATCACCAGTGGTGTACGGCCAGTGTAGGAGATCGCTCCCCACACCATGATGCCGGGTGTTGGCCCTGTGTGCCTCGGTTGTATGCTGTCCTGATTGTGGCGCTCACCTGCACGGCGCCAAACACGCATACGACCATCATTGGCACCAAGGCAGAAGCGACTCTCATCGCTGAAGACGACACGTCTCCATTCGTCCCTCCATTCACGCCTGTCGCGACACCACTGGAGGCGGGCTGCACGATGTTGGGGCGTGAGCGGAAGACGGCCTAACGGTGTGCGGGACCGTAGCCCAGCTTCATGGAGACGGTTGCGAATGGTCCTCGCCGATACCCCAGGAGCAACAGTGTCCCTAATTTGCTGGGAAGTGGCGGTGCGGTCCCCTACGGCACTGCGTAGGATCCTACGGTCTTGGCGTGCATCCGTACGTCGCTGCGGTCCGGTGCCAGGTCGACGGGCACGTGCACCTTCCGCCGACCACTGGCGACAACATCGATGTACTGTGGAGACCTCACGCCCAACGTGTTGAGCAATTCGGCGGTACGTCCACCCGGCCTCCCGCATGCCCACTATACGCCCTCGCTCAAAGTCCGTCAACTGCACATACGGTTCACGTCCACGCTGTCGCGGCATGCTACCAGTGTTAAAGACTGCGATGGAGCTCCGTATGCCACGGCAAACTGGCTGACACACGGCGGCGGTGCACAAATGCTGCGCAGCTAGCGCCATTCGACGGCCAACACCGCGGTTCCTGGTGTGTCCGCTGTGCCGTGCGTGTGATCATTGCTTGTACAGCCCTCTCGCAGTGTCCGGAGCAAGTATGGTGGGTCTGACACACCGGTGTCAATGTGTTCTTTTTTCCATTTCCAGGAGTGTAGCTCTTTATTCACATGAAGTGCTGAGTGCTATTGACAAGGGATTTCAGATCTATTCCGTATTTCTGGATTTCCAGAAGGCTTTTGACACTGTACCACACAAGCGGCTCGTAGTAAAAATTGCGTGCTTATGGAATATCGTCTCAGTTATGTGACTGGATCTGTGATTTCCTGTCAGAGAGGTCACAGTTCGTTGTAATTGACGGAAAGTCAACGAGTAAAACAGAAGTGATTTCTGGCGTTCCCCTTGGTAAGTGTTATAGGCCCTTTGCTGTTCCTTATCTATATAAACGATTTGGGAGACAATCTGAGCAGCCGTCTTCGGTTTTTTGCAGATGACGCTGTCGTTTATCGACTAATAAAGTCATCAGAAGATCAAAACAAACTGCAAAACGAATTATAAGAAATATCGGAATGGTGCGAAAAGTGGCAGTTGACCTTAAATAACGAAAAGTGTGAGGTCATCCACATGAGTACTAAAATGAACGCGTTAAACTTCAGTTACACGATAAATCAGTGTAATCTAAAAGCCGTAAATTCAACTAAATACCTAGATATTACAATTACGAACAATTTAAATTGGAAGGAACACACAGAAAATGTTCTGGGGAAGGGTAACCAAAGACTGAGTTTTATTGGCAGGACGCTTAGAAAATGTAACAGACCTACTAAGGAGACTGCATACACTACGCTTGTCCGTCGACTTTTAGAATACTGTTGCGCGGTGTGGGATCCTTACCAGATAGGACTGACTGAGTACATTGAAAAAGTTCAAAGAAAGGCAGCACGTTTTGTATTATCACGAAATATGGGAGAGAGTGTCACAGAAATGATACAGAATTTGGTATAGACATCATTAAAAGAAAGGCGTTTTTCGTTGCGACGGAATCTTCTCACGAAATTCTGCTCCGAATGCGAAAATATTTTGTTGACACTGACTTACATAGGTAGGAACGATAACCAAGATAAAATTAGGGAAATCAGAGCTCGTACGGAAAGATATAGGTGTTCATTCTCCCCGCGCGCTAAACGAGATTGGAATAATAAAGAATTGTGAAGGTGGTTCGATGAACCCTCTGCCAGGCACTTAAATGTGATTTGCAGAGTATCCATGTAGATGTAGATGTAGAAGCACCCTGAAAAATATCCCTCGTGTGTTTCGAATTACATCACGGACAGCTACAATTCTGGCAACTAATTCCGTCACTAGGGTCTCATACACGCCTGACTTTAGATATCCCCAGAGGAAATAATCAAATGGTTTCAGGTCATGTGACCTCGCAGGCCATGGAACAGGACCTCTCCTTCCAGTCCAGTTAACAGGGAATACAGCATTGAGATGGTTGCGAACATCCACACCCTCTCACAAAGCAGCCACGGCTACGTTCTTCAACAACTCAGGCAAAACTCTTTGCACGAATCTCAAGTACAGGTGGCCATTCAGACAGTGAGGTAGAAGATATGGCCCAGTGAGACTGCCACCTAAATGGCAGCTCAGATACTGAAACTAAAACGCACTTGAAGGTGCGACTGTACTACAGCGTGAGGGCTTTCCTCATCCCCTCACACGGCTATACCTGCTGTTAGAAATACCATCACGTCCAAATGAGGCTTCCTCAGTTAACAGCACGATTTGGAGGAAATCTGGTAGATCAATCCTTTGTTGGAGCACCCACTGACACACTGCGACCCTTGCTGCAAAGTCAGTCAAAATCATTGCATGGACTCCTTGTACGAGGTGCATTCAAGTTCTAAGGCCTCCGATTTTTTTTTCTAATTAACTACTCTCCCGACATCAATGAAACTGGCGTTACTTCTCGACGTAATCGCCTTGCAGGCGTACACATTTTTCACAACGCTGACGCCATGATTCCATGGCAGCGGCGAAGGCTTCTTTAGGAGTCTGTTTTGACCACTTTAAAATCGCTGAGGCAATAGCAGCACGGCTGGTGAATGTGCGGCCACGGAGAGTGTCTTTCATTGTTGGAAAAAGCCAAAAGTCACTAGGAGCCAGGTCAGGTGAGTAGGGAGCATGAGGAATCACTTCAAAGTTGTTATCACCAAGAAACTGTTGCGTAACGTTAGCTCGATGTGCGGGTGCGTTGTCTCGGTGAAACAGCACACGCGCAGCCCTTCCCGGACGTTTTTGTTGAAGTGCAGGAAGGAATTTGTTCATCAAAACATTTTCGTAGGATGCACCTGTTACCGTAGTGCCCTTTGGAACGCAATGGGTAAGGATTACGCCCTCGCTGTCCCAGAACAAGGACACCATCATTTTTTCAGCACTGGCGGTTACCCGAAATATTTTTAGTGGCGGTGAATCTGTGTGCTTCCATTGAGCTGACTGGCGCTTTGTTTCTGGATTGAAAAATGGCATCCACGTCTCATCCATTGTCACAACCGACGAAAAGAAAGTACCATTCATGCTGTCGTTGCGCGTCAACATTGCTCGGCAACATGCCACACGGGCAGCCGTGTGGTCGTCCGTCAGCATTCGTGGCACCCACCTGGATGACACTTTTCGCATTTTCAGGTCGTCATGCACGATTGTGTGCACAGAACCCACAGAAATGCCAACTCTGGAGGCGATCTGTTCAACAGTCATTCGGCGATCCCCCAAAACAATTCTCTCCACTTTCTCGATCGTGTCGTCAGACCGGCTTGTGCGAGCCCGAGGTTGTTTCGGTTTGTTGTCACACGATTTTCTGCCTTCATTAAACTGTCGCACCCACGAACGCACTTTCGACACATCCATAACTCTGTCACCACATGTCTCCTTCAACTGTCGATAAATTTCAATTGGTTTCACACCACGCAAATTCAGAAAACGAATGATTGCACGCTGTTCAAGTAAGGAAAACGTCGCCATTTTAAGTATTTAAAACAGTTCTCATTCTCGCCCCTGGCGGTAAAATTCCATCTGCCGTACGGTGCTGCCATGTCTGGGACGTATTGACAATGAACGCGGCCTCATTTTAAAACAATGCGCATGTTTCTATCTCTTTCCAGTCCGGAGAAAAAAAATCGGAGGCCTTGGAACGTGAATGCACCTCGTAGTTGATATGGGTGTAATTGTTGTTCGTAGAGTACTTGCCATATGTTAGTAGCCGGCCGGAGTGGCCGAGCGGTTCTAGGTGCTACAGTCTGGAACCGCGCGACCGCTACGGTCTCAGGTTCGAATCCTGCCTCGGGCATGGATGTGCGTGATGTCCTTAGCTTAGTTAGGTTTAAGTAGTTCTACGTTCTAGGGGACTGATGACCTCAGAAGTTAAGTCCCATAGTGGTCGGAGCGATTTGAACCATTTTTGAACATGCTAGTATGTGCAGCGCCTATTTCCCGTGCAATACGACGAGTATTTCCAGCGGGGTCTGCCACAACAAGTTCCAGCACGCCCTATTCAAAATCTGGCGTGCGAGTGGTCCACATGTTTCTTTTTACCAATGAACCAGTCTCCCGCATACGTCGAACGAGAGAGATCAAGCACTCATTGAGGCGGATGAAGCCTGGTAGGGGAACCGATCCCTGTATATCCTTTCAGCAGCGAGAGCATTGCAACGTACTTCCTTACACACAAAGTGCATGTCGGTGAGTTCTGCGAAACTGTACCGGTATTTATCCATCGTATTGTACCGTAAGTTCTGGATAGCGATGAGTAATGAGCGGGTCTGTCCTTGATTCATAGCACGTTGTGTCACGAGACGATGTGGATACGATACAACAGACAAGTAAAGTAAACAAAACCTGCATCACGACTTGCTAGTAACCAGGCTCGTCCTTCTTGTTTCCTTGCAGTAAATAAAGAATGTACATGTTTAAACTTATATGCATGTTAGTTGTAAATAAGCGCCGGCCGCGGTGGCCGAGAGGTTCTAGGCGCTTCAGTCCGGAACCGCGCGACTGTTACGATCGCAGGTTCGAATCCTGCCTAGGGCATGGATGTGTGTGATGTCCTTAGGTTAGTTAGGTTCAAAAAATGGCTCAGAGCACTATGGGACTCAACTCCTGAGGTCATCAGTCCCCTAGAACTTAGAACTACTTTAACCTAACTAACCTAAGGACATCACACACATCCATGCCCTAGGCAGGATTCGAACCTGCGACCGTAGCGGTCTCGCGGTTCCAGACTGTAGCGCCTAGAACCACACGGCCACTCCGGCCGGCGGTTAGTTAGGTTTAAGTACTTCTAACAAGGGAACCTCCCCATCGCAGCCCCCTCAGATTTATTTATAAATTGGACAGTGGATAGGCCTTGAAAAACTGAACACAAGTCAATCGAGAAAACAGGAAGAAGTTGTGTGGAACTAAGAAAAAATAAGCAAAATATACAAACTGAGTAGTCCATACGCAGATAGGGAAAATCAAGGATAGTGTGAGCTCAGGAGCGCCGTGGTCGCATGGTTAGCGTGTGAGGCTGCGGCACGAGAGGTCCTTGGTTCAAGCCTTCCCTCGAGCGGAAAGTTTACTTACTTTATTTTCGCAAAGTTATGATCTGTCCGTTCGTTCATTGACGCCTCTGTTCACTGTAATAAGTTTAGTGTCTTTGTTTTGCGACCGCACCGCAAAACCGTGCGATTAGTAGACGAAAGGACGTGCCTCTCCAATGGGAACCGAAAACATTTGATCGCAAGGTCATAGGTTAACCGATTCCTCCACAGGAAAACACGTCTGATATATTCTATACGACACTGGCGACGACACGTGCGTCACATGACAGGAATATGTTGTCGACCCACCTAACTTGTACACTTGGCGAATGGGTAAAACGATTCTTGTATCTTGCCCGATTTAGGGTTTCTTGTGGATGTGATAATCACTCCCAAAAAACTGTGTTTCGATGTTTGTTTAGGTGTAGCGTCCCCATACTACGGCGCAGTTATCTCGCATCGGACGGACGGACAGATAATAATTGCCTGAAAATAAAAAATTAAGTTTTTCACTCGAGGGAAGACTTGAACCAAGGACCTCTTGTTCCGCTGCTACTCACGCTAACCACGGGACCACGGCGTTCCTGAGCTCATACCACCTTGATGTTCCCTATTTTGCGCATGTGGACTACTCGGTTGTATATTTTGCTTATTTTTTTCATAGTTCCACACAACTTCTTCCTGCTTTCTGAATTGATCTGTGTTCAGTTTTTCGAGGCCTATCCACTATGCCAACTTATAACTAAATCTGAGGGGGGTGCGATGGGACGTTCCCTTGTAAGTTCTAGGGGACTGATGACTGTAGATGTTGAGTCCCATAGAGCACTGAGCCACTTTGTAAATAAGCTGGAAAACAGTAATGCCAGACAGAGCGGTAGACAAGTTTACTTCCCTGTCTCCTATAGCTGCCTTCTCCAACCCAAGGTTCCATATTTCCAATTGTTGAATGGAAGCATACCCTATGCTCTGTTACATTTTTTCACCCTCTTACCCTCTGTATATGTGGAGTAACCAGGTGACATCGAACTTATAGTAGGTTAATTCCGACAAGATGGAGCAACTTGTCAGAAGTCTACGTTTGCATGCAACTTGCAACCAGTTACTTTGATCACCGAATAATGTCAAAAAATTTGGGGCGTCTCCTGTCACCTGACCAAAGGCCCAGGAATTTTTCGTGCGAGGATCTTAAAGGCCAAATCCACAAACATAGACAGCGGACGGCTGTAGGAGCCCGTGAGGCCACTGCACACTAAACGAGCGGCATTCTCAAGGGAACACTTCTTAGAACGTCGCGGAATACGGCGAAACGAGTACAGCTGTACATCGATACTGTGGAGGGCACATCCAACATTTGCTGCGAGTAGTTTGTACGTATGTAATCTCCTAAATGTGTTTCATTATCTCGCAAAATTGCAAGTTTGTAATATTATTGGTTCAAATGTAATGCCTCATTAAGGTAGTTCAGGTTTATAAGAATCAAACTGTATTACGAGTTCTACATATTTAAGTGCTGCATCATATATTACAGCTATCTGGATGATACATTTAATTCTTCAGTTACAATGTATTCTGGTGAGTAAAATCTTGTCTATTTTTAAAACTACTTATGTTGCGTACTGTTAAACCTTGTATTGTATTGTACTGTATGTTAACTGGGGACCTAGAAACGACGGAGAGGCTCCACAGCCGCAGTGGTCCACAACCCCACGACGACTACCGCAGTCCACTTCACCCCTCCGCCGCCCCACACCGAACCCAGGGTTATTGTGCGTTTCGGCCCCCGGTGGACCCCCCAGGGAACGTCTCACACCAGACGAGTGTAACCTCTATGTTTTTGTGGTAGAATAATGGTGGTGTACGCGTACGTGCAGAACTTGTTTGAGCAGCAATCGCCGACATAGTGTAGCTGAGGCCGAATAAGGGGAACCAGTCCGCATTCGCCGAGGCAGATGGAAAACCGCCTAAAAACCAGCCACAGAGTGGCCGGCTCACCGGACTTCGACACGAATCCGCCGGGTGGAGTCGTGCCGGGGACCATGCGCTCCTTCCCGCCCGGAAAGCCGTGCGTTAGACCGTACGGCTAACCGACTGTTAAACCTTACTTCGTAACTCGTGCACCATCTTCTACCTAGAAATGGTCTTCTACTATGAAACACATATTATTGGCAAATCAACTGAGTTTCTGTAATGATTCAAGTATTTTCCATGACTCGAAAATGGAAATTAGTATCAGATGCCAATAGATACTATTTCGAAATGTTATTTTTTGACAATACGTCTTATTAATTTGCTTTCGCTTGCTGATTAATCTTGTATTGTATAGTGATAATGTGATAAATATACTGTTGAACAGATTACTGACAAAATTTTCTCGTTTGCACTACTTTTAATTTTGAATGGAAAGTTTGTTTCTTGCTGCATGACCATTCTAGTACCTCGGAACAGTTTTTCACATTTAGCAGATTCTAACTTTTCTGCAGTTATTTTTGTAATTTCAGAAAAATGACTGTAGCACAGATAGAGGGAAGACTATCATTTCCAAATCGAGTAACAAAATATATTAAACTGGTATTACAGTTCTGCCTAGTGCGACAGTCAGTATTGCGAGATTCAACACTCTCCCCTGCTACGTTCGCACTGAATAAATTTTAAGCAGCTGTTGTCGCTGCTCGGAACTTTGAACAATGCTCTACACGAGGGCAAACACCACCCACTATAACGAGTACTGCATACTGCTGAATGAGACAGAATGTATAATGTAGTATGATAATCATAACTGTAGGTTTGAAGGTTTATACACACGTTTGGCTCTTCAATTTAAATGGTTCAAATGGCTCTAAGCACTTTGGGACTTAACATCTGAGGTCATCAGTCCCCTAGGACTTAGAACTACTTAAACCTAACTAACCTAAGGACATCACACACATCCATGCCCGAGGCAGGATTCGAAGCTGCGACCGTAGCAGCAGCGCGGTTCCGGACTGACGCGCCTAGAACCGCTAGGCCACAGCGGCCGGCTCTTCGATTTAACTCTCCTGTTTATTTCCTAAACAATTTTAGGACGGTGATGAACAGTTCTCTGGACATCGCAATGGCTCATTCCACACATTGGTTTTAGTGCATGATAGTCAGTATTGATCCGAGTACATTTTTATATACAAGTAATCTATTATTTAGTTTCGATTGTCAGACATTAGTTGCTTATATTCGGGATCTTGATAAGACGTAACAAAATAAACCAAAATTTAGTGATAGTGGGAATGGGTTATTTTTTGTTGTAAAATAAGAACCACATAGACAGTTCTTCCCACTGAATGGAGCATCTGGCGCAGCAACCGTGGGTAGTATTTCGAAAGACTGTTTTTCTTTCGAAATAGTACACAGACATTGCATTGCAAAAGAAACAAATTTTTCGAGTCTTATTCCAGGGCTGATTATTAAAACAAAAAATATTTCGGTTCCATTTTAAATAATCCAAGGATTTCGAAGCATTTCGTGAAAACAGAATGCTTGTTCGAGCTTCAATAAAAAATGGCGTGTCTATGACGTCGATTGGAAAGAATAGCATACAATATTTCTGGTATTGTTTTATTTTGATCTACATCTACATCTTAATACACGCTCCGCAAGACACGGTATGATGGGTGGCGGAGGGTATGCTGAAACTTCCTGGCAGATTAAAACTGTGTGTCGGACCGAGACTCGAACTCGGAACCTTTGCCTTTCGCGGGCAAGTGCTGTACCAACTGAGCTACCTAAGCACGACTCAGGCTCCGTCCTCACAGCTTTACCTCTGCCAGTATCTCGTCCCCTACTTTCCAAACTTTACAGAAGCTCTCCTGCAAACCTTGCAGAACTAGCACTCCTGAAAGAAAGGATATTGCGGAGACATGGCTTAGCCACAGCAGCCGGCCGCGGTGGTTTAGCGGTTCTAGGCGCTCAGTCCGGAGCCGCGCGACTGCTACAGTCGCAGGTTCGAATCCTGCCTCGGGCATGGATGTGTGTGATGTCCTTAGGTTAGTTAGGTTTAAGTAGTTCTAGGTTCTAGGGGACTGATGACCACAGATGTTAAGTCCCATAGTGCTCAGAGCCATTTGAACAATTTGGCCACAGCGTGTGGAATGTTTCCGGAATGAGACTTTCTTTCTGCAGCTTTAATCTTCCAGGAAGTTTCATATCAGCGCACACTCCACTGCACAGTGAAAATTTCATTCTGGATTTTCTTTCCTGTTACATTCAGAAAAAGAGCGAAGGAACGCCTCCGTACAAGCCCTAGTCTCTCTAGTACTAACTTCGTGGTCCTTGCGCGAAATGTACTATATAGAACCGTTCTGCAGTCAGCTTCAAATGCCGGTTCTCTAAATTTTCTCAACAGTGCTCCTCGAAAAGAACGTAGCCTTCGCTACATGAATTCCCATTTGAGTTCCCGAAACATCTGCACAACACTTTTTCGAACCTACCGGTAACAATTCTAGCAGCTCGACTCTGAATTACTTCGATGTCTTCCCTTAATCCGACCTGGTGCGATTCTCAGACACTCAACAATAGCTCGTACTAGTGTCCTATATGCCGTCTTGTTTACAGATGAACCACACTTTCTTAAGTTTCTCCAAATAAACTGAAGTTGACCATTCCCTTTTCCTGCTACAATTCTTAAAGGCTCATCCCATTTCATATTATTTTGTAGCGTGACGCCTAGATAATTAATCTTGGTGACTGCCTCAAGCGGGACAGTACTAATACCGTATTCGAACAATAGGGCTTCGTTTTTCGTACTCATATGCATTAAGCTACACTTTTCTGCATTAAGACTAGCCGCCATTCATCAAGCCGACTACAAATTTTGTCTAAGTCACGTTATATCCTCCAACAGTCACTCAACGACCACACACTCTCCTACAGCACAGCATCAGCAATAAATAGACGCCTTCTTCTGATTACGCTATCCGCCAGATCATTTATGTAATTATGGTGGTCCATTGATGGTGACCGGGCCAAATATCTCACGAAATAAGCATGAAACGAAAGCACTACAAAGAACGAAACTCGTCTAGCTTGAAGGGGGAAACCAGATGCCGCTATGGTTGGCACGCTACATGGCGCTGCCATAGGTCAAACGGATATCAACTGCGTTTTTTTAAATAGGAACCCCCATTTTTTTTACAGATTCGTGTAGTATGTAAAGAAATATGAATGTTTTAGTTGGACCACTTTTTTCGGTTTGTGATAGATGGCGCTGTAATAGTCACAAACGTATAAGTACGTGGTATCACGTAACATTCCGCCAGTGCAGACGGTATTTGCTTCGTGATACATTACCTGTGTTAAAACTGACCGTTTACCAATTGCGGAAAAGGTCGATATCGTGTTGATGTATGGCTACTGTGATCAAAATGCCCAACGGGCGTGTGCTATGTATGCTGTTCGGTATCCTGGACAACATCATCCAAGTGTCCGGACCGTTCACCGGGTAGTTACGTTATTTAAGGAAACAGGAAGTGTTCAGCCACATGTGAAACGTCAACCACGACCTGCAACAAATGGCGATGACCAAGTAGGTGTTTTAGCTGCTGTCGCGGCTAAGCCGCACATCAGCAGCAGACAAACTGCGCGAGAATCGGGAATCTTAATAACGTCGGTGTCGCGAATGCTACATCAACAACGATAGCACCCTTACCATATTTCTATGCACCAGGAATTGAATGGCGACGTCTTTGAACGTCGTGTACAGTTCTGCCACTGGGCACAAGAGAAATTACTGGACGATAACAGATCTTTTGCACGCGTTCTATTTAGCGACGAAGCATCATTCACCAACAGCGGTAACGTAAACCGACATAATATGCACTATTGGGCAACGGAAAATCCACGATCGCTGCGACAAGAGGAATATCAGCGACCTTGGCGGGTTAATGTATGGTGCGGAATTATGGCAAGAAGGATAACTCGCCCCCATTTTATCGATGGCAATCTAATTGGTGCAATGTATGGTGATTTCCTACGTAATGTTCTACCGATGTTACTACAAGATGTGTCACTGCATGACAGAACGGTGATGTACTTCCAACATGATGGATGTCCGGCACATAGCTCGCGTGCGGTTGAAGCGGTATTGAATAGCATATTTCACGACACGTGGATTGGTCGTCGAAGCCCCAAAGCCCCATACCATGGCTCGTACGTTCACCGGTTCTGACGTCCCCGGATTTCTTTCTGTGGGGAAAGTTGAAGGATATTTTCTATCGTGATCCACCGACATCGCCTGACAACAAGCGTCACCACATTCTCAATGCATGTGCGAACAATACGGAAGGTGAACTACTCGCTGTTGAGAGGAATGTCGTTACACGTTTTGCCAAATGCATTGAGGTTGACGGACATCATTTCGAGCATTTATTGCAATAATGTGGTATTTACAGGTAATCACACTGTAACAGCATGCGTTCTCAGAAATGATAAGTTCACAAACGTACGTGTATCACATTGGAACAACCGAAATAAAATGTTCAATCGTACCTACGTTCTGTATTTTAATTTAAAAAAAAAACCTACCTGTTACCAGCTGTTCGTCTAAAATTGCGAGCCACATGTTTGTGACTATTACAGCGCCATGTATCACAAAACGAAAAAAGTGGTCCAAGTAAAACATTCATATTTCTTTACGTACTACACGAAGATGTAATAAAGAATGGGGGTTCCTATTTAAAAAAAAACGCAATTGATATCCGTTTGACCTATCGCAGCGGCAACTAGCGGGCCAACCATAGCGCCATCTGGTTTTCCCCTTCAAGCTAGACAAGTTTCGTTCTTTGTAGTTTTTTTTTTTCGTTTGAAGCTTATTTCCAGAGTTATTTTGCCCGGTCACGATCAATGGACCACCCTGTATACATCAAATGAATTCTCAGTTGCAAATAAGGGCTACCAGTAGTTGTGGAATGGAATGACGGCGATGACAATTTGTGCCTGACCGGGCCTCGGAGCCCGCATCTCGTGGTCGTGCGGTAGCGTTCTCGCTTCCCACGCCCGGGTTCCCGGGTTCGATTCCCGGCGGGGTTAGGGATTTTCTCTGCCTCGTGATGGCAGGGTGTTGTGTGCTGTCCTTAGGTTAGTTAGGTTTAAGTAGTTCTAAGTTCTAGGGGACTGTTGACCGTAGATGTTAAGTCCCATAGTGCTCAGAGCCATTTGAACCATTTTTTTGGGCCTCGGACCCGGTTTTCCCGCTCATCGCTAGCAGTCGCCTTACCATTTGACAATCCGTTTACGACTCACAGCCAGACCCGAACTGCCATGTCTCATCAACCATTCGTGTACGAGCACTTGCGACGAGCGGGAAATCTGTGTTCGAGTCCCATTCCGCGACAAATTTTCATCGCCGTCATTCTTCCATTCCACAGCTACTGGTAGCCCTTATTCGCAATTGCGAATTCATTTGATGTGTTTCGTAACGGATGTGGTCGCCACAGTGTTCATTTGGACATGCATGCATGTCCAAATAAACTTTGCCTCGTGTTCAGGGTAGCACAGGTACTGCAATATCCTATTTATGTGTATACACTATGTGATCAAACGTATCCAGACATTCCCAAAAACATAGGTTTTTTTATATTAGGTGCATTGTGCTGCCACCTACTGCCTGGTACTCCATATAAGCGACGTCAGTAATCATTAAACATCGTGAGAGGGCAGAATGGGGCGATCCACGGAAATCACGGACTTCGAAAGTGGTCAGGTGATTGGGTGTTACTTGTGTCGTATGTATGTACGCGAGATTTCCACACTCCTTAACATCCCTAAGTCCACTGTTTCCGATGCGATAGTGAAGTGGAAACGTGAAGGGACACGTACAGAACGAAATCGCACAGGCCGACCTCGTGTGACAGAGACCGCCGACTGTTGACGGGGGTAGTAATGTGTAATAGGCAGACATCGATCCATACCATCTTACAGGAATTCCAAACTGCATCAGGATCCACTGCAAGTACTGTGAAAGTTAGACCGTGTAATGGTACTTGAATTACGTAACCATTATGGCACCTCAACTCAACCTCTCGATACCAGCGATATTCTACTGTGTTTCTGTTAACTACTTAACATATATCGCTGAGACAACATTCACATTTGATTTCATTTGTGATACATCCATATGTTTATATTGCAATGATATTATTCTTATGTGTATTCTTTCATTTGTCACTATGATCTTTGGCCGTACTTGTAACTCTGATTTTTGGGTGCGTAAGCGATTATTAGTTAGTTGTTAGAGAGACGGACCGTGAGAGAGTCAAGTCTTGGACGTCATGTTGGAAAGACGCGTATTGTAGCCAGTTTATAAAATGTGAACTTTAACAGCGAGAAAGATGTTTTCAACTATGTTTTGTATTGTGAAGTGATGTTTTGTGTGTTACGCGCCATTGCAACAAAATCAATGAAAAAGAAGTGTAACTTATAGTCGGAGTGCTGATTATTTTTTTACATCACCATTGTGCTAACTGTGAAAGGTTTAATGTTCAAGAATGGTTTGTGAAGCGCATCTACAAAACTTTTGAATATAGCAGAATAAAACCTAGGCCTCTTTGCATCCGAGCTTGGAATAATCACCACCTAGATTTTCGACGATTGAGCCATGATTTTACAACGTGACCAGTGTGAGAAACACGAAAAGATGAGTGCCTAGTTTATTCATTATTACATGAAATGACTTTATTAACTGTGCTCTAATGACGCCTGCCACATAATAACTATGTTGTTGCCCGAAAATGCAGTATTTAGCAGCGTGAGCAACACCGCACTCATTAAATTTTGACCTTTGTTGTGGTAGGGTCGTTAGAACGGGAGGTATGAAAACGTGGATTTCATGGGTGAGCGGCTGCTCATAAGCCACACATCACGCCGGTAAATGGCAAACGACGCCTCGCTTGGTGTAAAGAGCGTAAACAATGGACGATTGAACAGTGGACAAACGTTGTGTGGAGTGATGAATCACGGTACACAGTGTGGCGATCCAATGGCAGGGTGTGGGCATGGCGGATCGCCGTTGAACGTCATCTGCCAGCATGTGTAGTGCCAACAGTAAAATTTGGTGGTGTTGTGGTGTTGTGGTCGTGTTTCTTATGATTGGGGCTTGCAGCCCTTGTTGTTTGGCGTGGAACTATCACGGCTCAGACCTACATTGATGTCTTAAACACCTTCTTCCTTTCTACTGTTAAAGAGCAATTAGGGGATGGGGATTGTGTCTTTCAGCACGATTGAGCACTTGTTCATAATGCACGGCCTGTTAGGAGTGGTTACACGGCAATAACATCCCTGTAATGGACTGGCCTGCACAGATTCCTGACCTCAATCCTACAGAACACATTTGGGATGTTTCGGAACGGCGAGTTCGTGCCAGGCCTCACCGACCGACATCAGTATCTCCCCTCAATGCAGTACTCCGTGAAGAATGGTTTGCCATTCCCCAAGAAACCTTCCAGCTCTTGATTCAATGTATGCCAGCGAGAGTGGAAGCTGTGATCAAGGTGTGGACAACACCATATTGAATTCCAGCATTAACGATGGAGGGCGCTACGCACTTGTAAGCCATTTTCAGCCAGGTATCCGGATACTTTTGATAACACTGTATACAGATCAACCAGTAAACCCCTCATCACCAATTCTTTAAAGAATCGAACTTCCACGCACGTAACAGTTTCAAAAGCCTGATTATTTCACTGAGGGGTTAGTGCGTTAAATATTTAACGTTAAAATGTGCCCGAGATATATTTTAGAAGAGCGGTGAAATTTTGTTTAAAGTTTTCTCGATGTCGTCAAGTGCTCCTGTTCTCAAATACTGGATGAATACTGTCTGGGTGATATGCGTTGCCTCATGACGTATACTCACTTTATTACTGTAATACTTGCGTCATTATGTCAAAACTTCAAAGTAACATTATACATCTTAATGTGTAGATTTTGGTGGAATTTTAATTTTGTATATTTCGTCAATAATTATATAAAGTATTAAAAATCAGATTTTTGTTCTTCCTGGAAGGCGTTACAGAGACAACTTGCTATTAGGGATGGGCACCATGGGCCATGACCCAGCTATACACACATTGGCAAACGTTTGCATCTCCCCTTCATTTTGAAAATGATGGTGTGGAGAACAAAAATTGGCTCTGAGGCAAGTGTATATACTCATTTGGAGTGTTCCCAGATCACCATATCATACACGAAAAAAGACTTTTTGTTACGGCGAAATCGCCTTTTTCCCATAGGGTATGGGGCTTCACAGCACCCCTGAGCAATGTTAATACGTGGTGGAAAGTCCTCTTGCTCGAATGCAGCCTTGAATCCTTCGTGGTACACGATCTATGAGATCATCCGGCCAGGTCTAGTCCAATTCGTATCACTCTTCAATGGCGATTCTGCATAAGTCACGTAGAGTACTTGAGCGTGTGTTGTGTACTGTGTACTGTACCGAGGACCTAGAAACGACGGAGAGGCTTCCTCCTGCCATAGCCCTCGATGGTTCACAACCCCACAACAGGCCACAACAGTCCACTCACCCCACCGCCGCCCCACAACGAACCATGGGTTATTGTACAGTTCGGCCCTCAGTGGACCCACCCCTCTCCCCCCTCCCCCTCCCTCTGGCGATGTCTCATACCAGACGAATGTAACCCCAAATGTTTGCATGGTAATCATGGTGTACGCATACGTGGAGACAGTGTTTGCGCAGCAATCGCCGACATTGTGTACCTGAGGAGGAGTAAGGGGAACCAGCCCGCATTCGCCAAGGCAGATAGAAAACCGCCTAAAAGCCATCCACAGGCTGACCGGCACTGATCCGCCGGGCGGATTCGTGCCGGGGACCGGCACGCCTTCCCGCTCGGGAAGCAGCGTGTTAGACCGCGCGGCTAGCCGGGCGGCCCCACGTAGGGCACTTGGGCGTTGACGAAATCCAAAAACAAAAAAAAATGGTTCAAATGGCTCTGAGCACTATGGGACTCAACATCTTAGGTCATAAGTCCCCTAGAACTTAGAACTACTTAAACCTAACTCACCTAAGGATATCACACACACCCATGCCCGAGGCAGGATTCAAACCTGCGACCGTAGCAGCCTCGCGGTTCCGGACTGCAGCGCCAGAACCGCACGGCCACCGCTGCCGGCAATCCAAAAACAGTTCGTTTCAGTCGATACCACTCGTGTTCGATTAGGTTCATGATGGGGAACAGGCTGGCTTCTACATGCTGGTGACCCTAACGTGCCTAAGGAACGTGCTCACGAGAACAGCCCTCTACCAGTTGCAGAATTTCGCTCGTGTGCCATACACTCTTGAGACGGCCCTCAACAAGCACTAGAGCTGTACAGAGGACACCCCGGAAAATCGCTCCACCACCATCCTGTTGCACGTCTGGGTGGCGTTCGATGTTATCCTGTGGTTTCCAAACACGCCATTCCTTTTTATCAGTGTACAAAAATAGGTACGGATTTTGTGCACAAATGACACCAGGGCCAATCATGATGTCCCCATATTATATCTCTTAAAAGAAAAATAATGTATACTATTTATTGTGAGGCTAACACTCACCTAGTAAATTTGTTTGTCCTTTGATTTATCGTGATCTGTTACTGATTTTTAGTGGAGTTAGTTTTTACTTTTAGCTTTCAAAAAAAATACAAAAGAGATATAATAAGCAAAATAATGAATTTCGTAGGTTGTCAATTACGTATTATATCTGGTTTTATCGAGCGCCAGGCTCCCTACAAATTATTCTAAATGCAATAGCGTAGTAGTACTCAGCTCTGAAATTATTACTGTCACAGAAAATAGACAAGTTTTAATAAAATTATTTCACTGGATTACTTCAATTAATCTCACTGAATATTTTTACTTAATTTCTTCCGCTCCGGCTATCAGACATTGTGCTGTGAAAAAATATTTTTAAATGTACCGCGTAATGGCGGCTAATTGTTAACAGTCAGAGATTACTGTTACTCGCTCCGCAGCAGCTGGAAACATGCTAAATAATTTTCATTAAGTATTCTTTTCATAAGATAAATGTGCCGTAGGTTCTTGAAATAACACACGGAGATCACTTTATACTAATATATTCGTACCAGGACACAGTTTACACCATTAAATATTTGCTATTACGTTACGACAGAAACAAAATGCTAGCACCGCACAATAGCTTGCGTACCTTATTCCAGCTAACACCAGAACGAACAGAACAAAACAGACTAGACAGAAGA
This sequence comes from Schistocerca cancellata, assembly GCF_023864275.1. Taxonomy (NCBI): domain Eukaryota; kingdom Metazoa; phylum Arthropoda; class Insecta; order Orthoptera; family Acrididae; genus Schistocerca; species Schistocerca cancellata. The sequence goes on along the minus strand of NC_064637.1, from coordinate 50,055,490 downwards.
ATGAGCATTGCATTGTATTTTATACTCTTACAAAGATAATCACATTATAATCTCATACAATAAAAATGTCTTTTCTGTGTTTATCGATATATATATATATATATATATATATATATATATATATATATATATATATATATATATATATATATACTCATGGAAATTGAAATAAGAACACCGTGAATTCATTGTCCCAGGAAGGGGAAACTTTATTGACACATTCCTGGGGTCAGATACATCACATGATCACACTGACAGAACCACAGGCACATAGACACAGGCAACAGAGCATGCACAATGTCGGCACTAGTACAGTGTATATCCACCTTTCGCAGCAATGCAGGCTGCTATTCTCCCATGGAGACGATCGTAGAGATGCTGGATGTAGTCCTGTGGAACGGCTTGCCATGCCATTTCCACCTGGCGCCTCAGTTGGACCAGCGTTCGTGCTGGACGTGCAGACCGCGTGAGACGACGCTTCATCCAGTCCCAAACATGCTCAATGGGGGACAGATCCGGAGATCTTGCTGGCCAGGGTAGTTGACTTACACCTTCTAGAGCACGTTTGGTGGCACGGGATACATGCGGACGTGCATTGTCCTGTTGGAACAGCAAGTTCCCTTGCCGGTCTAGGAATGGTAGAACGATGGGTTCGATGACGGTTTGGATGTACCGTGCACTATTCAGTGTCCCCTCGACGATCACAAGTGGTGTACGGCCAGTGTAGGAGATCGCTCCCCACACCATGATGCCGGGTGTTGGCCCTGGGTGCCTCGGTCGTATGCAGTCCTGATTGTGGCGCTCACCTGCACGGCGCCAAACACGCATACGACCATCATTGGCACCAAGGCAGAAGCGACTCTCATCGCTGAAGACGACACGTCTCCATTCGTCCCTCCATTCACGCCTGTCGCGACACCACTGGAGGCGGGCTGCACGATGTTGGGGCGTGAGCGGAAGACGGCCTAACGGTGTGCGGGACCGTAGCCCAGCTTCATGGAGACGGTTGCGAATGGTCCTCGCCGATACCCCAGGAGCAACAGTGTCCCTAATTTGCTGGGAAGTGGCGGTGCGGTCCCCTACGGCACTGCGTAGGATCCTACGGTCTTGGCGTGCATCCGTGCGTCGCTGCGGTCCGGTCCCAGGTCGACGGGCACGTGCACCTTCCGCCGACCACTGGCGACAACATCGATGTACTGTGGAGACCTCACGCCCCACGTGTTGATCAATTCGGCGGTACGTCCACCCGGCCTCCCGCATGCCCACTATACGCCCTCGCTCAAAGTCCGTCAACTGCACATACGATTCACGTCCACGCTGTCGCGGCATGCTACCAGTGTTAAAGACTGCGATGGAGCTCCGTATGCCACGGCAAACTGGCTGACACTGACGGCGGCGGTGCACAAATGCTGCGCAGCTAGCGCCATTCGACGGCCAACACCGCGGTTCCTGGTGTGTCCGCTGTGCCGTGCGTGTGATCATTGCTTGTACAGCCCTCTCGCAGTGTCCGGAGCGAGTATGGTGGGTCTGACACACCGGTGTCAATGTGTTCTTTTTTCCATTTCCAGGAGTATATATATATATATATATATATATATATATATATATATATATATATATATATATATATAGTATATTTTTACAGTTAAATCAATGATAAATCAATGTTTGCAATTCATTTTGAGTCACATACTGTCAGTTTTATTTATGTTTCACCTTGATAAGGGTGAATATTGCAAAAGGGACACTACACGCACTCTGCATGACTTCTTGCCCATTTGTAACGGCGCTGGGTAGCTGCGCGGTCAGGGGCGCCTTGCCACGGTTCGTGCTTGTCCCCCAGTCGGAGGTCCGAGTACTCCTTCGGGCATGGGTGTGTGTGTTGTCCTTAGCGAGTTAGTTTAAGTTAGATTAAGTAGTGTGTAAGCCTAGGGACCGATGACTTCAGCAGTCTGGTCCCATGGAAACTTACCACAAATTCCAAATTTCCATTTGTAACGGAGTTGATAACGTCGTGTACGACTTGGTACTCGTCACGCTCGACTGGATTTGAGATTCCCATCGCGCAGTAAGTTTCTTTGACTCAAAAGTCGTCGATATCGATCACCATACGGACTTGTCGAACGTTGATGGTACGTGCGGTGTAAGTCCGCAAAACTACTGAAACGATTCTGTAGTCCCCTTTCATTACATTTGCTTTCTTGTGATACAGGACTCTCTGGCATGAGTGAGTGAATGAATGTGGGTGTGTTTCATTTTGGTTTAGTCTGCTGCAGAGAATCAGCGGTAGTCGCACAGAATTGCCAACCCTTGTAGTTTTCAAGTCGGCAAAGAGGTTTGCTTCCCTTGTGAGAAAGTTACCGGTGTTAAGCCCGGTCCACACGCAACGATCTGTCTGCGTAGTCATCGGCGCAGATGTCTGTACGTGCAAAGATCGCTGCAAATGTGATGTGTTCACACGACACAAACCCCAATGTGCTACTCGCCCGCCATCTGTCGGTGTAGAAAAGAAATATCAGTGGCAAGCGACTACGCTCCCCGTAAACTTGAAAAATTTAATTCAGTTGTTTTGAAATATAGAAATGGAGGAAGTTCTGTTGTGGTCTGTGTTCGCAACTTGTGTTGCAAAAAACATTCAGACCAACCGCAGGAAACAGAGAAAGCGGTCAAAATGGTGTAGACAGTGGCTGCTAAAGCGAAAGCAGTTTTCTCATGTAAATTTACTGCGAGAGATGCAGGGCGAACCTGTTTTGTTTTACATTACTTCGTGTTCCATTTCCTCGCACATTGACACTCCAATTTCATCTTCGATTGTACTCCTGCTTGGTGTTGGAGTTTCTTGATCACTAAGAAAGCCAAGCAGATCAAAATACCATAACGTTGGCTGGTATACTTGATCCACACCTACACCAGATCTTCTAGATTTCTGAACTTTGGATAACTCTTTTCGGTAAAGAGTTCGCTGACAGACTTAATTTACTTGACTTGCCTTCGTGAACTCATCCTTCAGGACAGCGTAAATAGCTTCACATGTGTTGGGTATTATTTCGCTCAACACTTGTTTCGATATCGCAGTTGAAAATTCAAAATCCTTGTAGCTCCTTCCTGTTGCTAGGAATCTTAATGTTACTGCCAGCCGTTCACGAGGAGAAATTGCCCTTCTCAGACAAGTATTTTTTCTCATAATATGGGGGGTTACAAGCTTTAAGAGATAATTATAAGTTTCGACACCCATCAGCAAATAACTTCGCCAGTTCGCAACGATTTTTTTTATTAGTTTCTCTGTTTGCCAAGGCGTCAACTGACCGCAATTTTTCAATTAGAGCATTGTATGCCGCTGTCTTTTTGTGTCGGTCAGTATATTCTTTACTTTTAATCTTCCACAAACATTGGTGGTTTCTATATATTTCAATGCATTCACTTACAAACTCCCGAGAACGCTGACGAGTATCAGCCATTTTAATGCCCCGTGCGCACAAATACAAACACTAGACTGAGGAAACAGCTGTTTCGCGCCAGATTTCCGACGATCTCCTGCCCACACGGTCCAACTTGTCTGCACAGATGTGGTTTGAACCCACGGATTTGAGAGGTTTCGCTCAGACCTCCAACTCCAACTTCCAGGTTTGCACACACCTCAGGTTGTTCTGCCGAGAAGACGGTCTGTATTAACTTCCGGCGCTACAAAGAGTTTCTTCCACCGTCCTTACGACTCGGTCCCGTTGCTCTCCCATTCGTGGAGACAACAAAATTTTTAGGTCTTACATTTGACAGGAAACTTAGCTGGTCTCCACATGTGTCATATTTGGCTGCCCGTTGTACCCGTTCTCTAAATGTCCTCCGTGTTCTCAGTGGTATGTCGTGGGGAGCGGATCGAACCGTCCTACTTCGTCTATATCGGTCGATCGTCCGCTCCAAGCTGGATTATGGGAGCTTCGTATACTCCTCTGCACGGCCATCCATCTTACGCCGCCTCAACTCCATACAACATCGGGGTTTACGTCTTGCGATCGGAGCGTTTTATACTAGTCCCGTCGAGAGTCTTCATGCTGACGCTGGTGAGTTGCCACTCACCTACTGGCGCGATATACTGCTTTGTCGGTATGCCTGTCGGCTACTGTCAATGCCCGACCACCCGCCTTATCGTTCCTTTTTTGACGACTCTCTCGACCGTCAATACGGGTTGTATGTCTCTGCCCTGCTACCCCCTGGAGTTCGCTTTCGTCGCCTCCTTCAACACCTTGATTTTTCACTCCCTGCAACCTTTCGAGTGGGCGAGAGCCACACGCCACCTTGGCACCAGGCTGATCTCGCGTTTCATCTTGTAAAGATTCATTTGCCGGGTCGCAGCAAGGAACACAAGGTTTTTGCAAACTTTCAGTTTGATTCCTAATGCAGACTTGACTTTGAACCGTAAGAAGAACGCAGCACAAAGTTGCTGCGTATGTTGAAGCGCGGTGTGAATGTTTGTGTGCCTGCAACTGCGTGTGGTGTGTATGCATTCTAATTTTTACCAAATCTTGGTAATTTTTACTTCTTTGTGAATTTTCTTTGTCTCATTACTTTGCGTGGTTTAATGTTGCTAAAATGTGGCCACGGTACGTAGAAATTGTGTCTCCGCAAACCATGTGGGCAGACGAGTCTGTTGTGAAACGTATAGCGTTTCACAAGCAATTCTACTTAGTTACCAGGCAAGAGCAGTTCTATAGATGCCTTACATCAATGTTTTAAGGAATAAATAATTTTACCCCCAATCTTATCCAGTGTACCGATGTTAGGTCTCCGTTACCTACGCCATTTGCCTTGTAGTTTTCCTTGTTAGCCCATCCACGGCGTTTCCATGGGCACAGGTCCAATAATTAGTGCTCCCTTTTTATTTTAAACAAATGCTTTAGAATAGATCTTGTTTTCAGGAATGTTGCTGCAAGCTGTTCTTGTGCAGTGTCCACGCCCTCTTTACTTTATTTTAATATTTGGTTCACGTGAACAATGCCGGGATCATATCAATAATTACATCCCATTGTTTATCAGTGACTTTATAATGAATGTTCTTTTATGAGTTTTTCTTATGAATAAATTAAGTAATTTTCCGACTCAGCTCAACCTCTTATTCGTCGTGTGGCTACAGTTGGTGGCGACCCGATCTTTTACGTTGACTGCAATGTCAGACAGCATTTTCTTATTCAAAGTGCGCTTGACGCACCTTACACATAGCGACCCTTTATTCACGCTACTTACACTACCTATCAACGGGAGCCAAGTTCGCACCCCATCACTTCGACCCTGGTGCACAAGTCTAGCAACTCCCCCGGTTCGCAGTCTTTCTGCAGATAACGTGATGATGCGGACCCGACAATTGTTCGCAATTTTCTTTCGTGGATGGGTCCCGTAGGAACATTCCACAAATACACACACACACACACACACACACACACACACACACACACACACACACATCACCTTCGTGGCACGATGGACGTCCACGCCACAGTTCCACAGAGGTCTCTAATGATTTTCTTCTGGTGAGCTGGTTTCACCTGAAATGCTGTAATTCATTCGAGCCCATCCTTTTATCCGTAGGTAGCGCTCATGGAAACTGCGTGTGTGGTTACAGACATCAGGAGTCACCTTCCACCGACACAGTAGCAACACACTGTAGCCATGATAAAACTCTTCAGTCCGAAATTACATCAATGATGTTATTCTGTAAGCCCCAGTTTGCACACCACATATATAGTGGCAGTCCTGTCTCATGAGCCAGTTCTTTAATGACTCACAGCTGTCAGACCACTGACTACCATAAATAAATTTGCACATTTGGGAATAGATCGAATGAAGAATGAAGAAAAACAGCTGACAGAGAACACACATTCAAACAAACAAATGCCGCACTAAATTGTATTTTTAAGTGAAAAGACGAATTCAAAAGTACTTCGAAAGACGTGCTCTTCATTCACCATTCAGTGCTCGTATGTCGTGTTTCTAATCCTAGCATTCTGGTACTCGATAAAATAATAATTGAGGTAATATTAATAATTTCTATGGGTTGCCTGAGTTATTTGACGATTTTTACAGCTTGTCTCACACTGATCTGTGAGAGGAGCTTGGCGCTAGAAATTTTCTTTACTTATGGGCCAGGGCAGCAGTCTTCCTAGCAGCCATGATGGCTTCCCGTTCCCCATCCCTTTTTTGATCGCCAGGGCAGCACGCGGTGTCGTTTGAAAGTTCAGTAGTGGCCAAAGTTTCTCCTGTTCTCAGATCCCTAACCTGCCTTACCAACCTTGTAACCGCTATTTCTGCACAATTTTAACGTCGCGAGGTCGCCTCCCTGTAAAATTCCGGGTCCGCAGCTCGTGGTCGTGCGGTAGCGTTCTCGCTTCCCACGGCCGGGTTCCTGGGTTCGATTCCCGGCGGGGTCAGGGAATTTCTCTGCCTCGTGATGACTGGGTGTTGTGTGCTATCCTTAGGTTAGTTAGGTTTAAGTAGTTCTAAGTTCTAGGGGACTGATGACCACAGATGTTAAGTCCCATAGTGCTCAGAGCCATTTTTTTTGTAAAATTCCGGCACTATGATTGGCCAGTTCAGGTGCGCGCCTGTTTTTCGCGGGCGGGCGCCAACCGCCCTCCGCGGATGGGTGGTGGACAAAGGGGCAGTTCTACTGTGACCGTACCGGAGACCGGAGGTGCCGCTTTCAGGAGATGAAGTTCGGTAAGCATGAGCGCCGACGTGCACTGTAGATTCGCGCCCTGCGGCCCAGAGGGAACCTCATAGGTCATTGTGAATAGTTTGGCGTCTTGTGGGTTTTATTGCTTTAGTACGGGAGGCTACCGAGCGATTCACGCACAGTAGCATCTCCGTAGTCTTTGGCTAATTCCCGGTGATGGTCGTTGCATGCCTGCAACCCCTTCCTTTAGGAAATTGGACCCCATTTGATGATACAGCGATCGTTACTAAAATTCCTTTCCTTCTGCTATCGTGGCTTGTTATGAACTTACAGGGTGTTTCAAAACTGACCGGTATATTTGAAACGGCAATAAAAACTAAACGAGCAGCGATAGAAATACACCGTTTGTTGCAATATGCTTGGGACAACAGTACATTTTCAGGCGGAAAACTTTCGAAATTACAGTAGTTACAATTTTCAACAACAGATGGCGCTGCAAGTGATGTGAAAGATATAGAAGACAACGCAGTCTGTGGGTGCGCCATTCTGTACGTCGTCTTTCTGCTGTAAGCGTGTGCTGTTCACAACGTGCAAGTGTGCTGTAGACAACATGGTTTATTCCTTAGAACAGAGGATTTTTCTCGTGTTGCAATTCCACCGCCTAGAACACAGTGTTGTTGCAACAAGACGAAGTTTTCAACGGAGGTTTAATGTAACCAAAGGACCGAAAAGCGATACAATAAAGGATCTGTTTGAAAAATTTCAACGGACTGGGAACGTGACGGATGAACGTGCCGGAAAGGTAGGGCGACCGCGTACGGCAACCGCAGAGGGCAACGCACAGCTAGTGCAGCAGGTGATCCGACAGCGGCCTCGGGTTTCCGTTCGCCGTGTTGCAGCTGCGGTCCAAATGACGCCAACGTCCACGTATCGTCTCATGCGCCAGAGTTTACACCTCTATCCGTACAAAATTCAAACGCGGCAACCCCTCAGTGCCGCTACCATTGCTGCACGAGAGAAATTCGCTAACGATATAGTGCACAGGATTGATGACGGCGATATGCATGTGGGCAGCATTTGGTTTACTGACGAAGCTTATTTTTACCTGAACGGCTTCGTCAATAAACAGAACTGGCGCATATGGGGAACCGAAAAGCCCCATGTTGCAGTCCCATCGTCCCTGCATCCTCAAAAAGTACTGGTCTGGGCCGCCATTTCTTCTAAAGGAATCATTGGCCCATTTTTCAGATCCGAAACGATTACTGCATCACGCTATCTGGACATTCTTCGTGAATTTGTGGCGGTACAAACTGCCTTAGACGACACTGCGAACACCTCGTGGTTTATGCAAGATGGTGCCCGGCCACATCGCACGGCCGACGTCTTTAATTTCCTGAACGAATATTTCGATGATCGTGTGATTGCTTTGGGCTATCCGAAACATACAGGAGGCGGCGTGGATTGGCCTCCCTATTCGCCAGACATGAACCCCTGTGACTTCTTTCTGTGGGGACACTTGAAAGACCAGGTGTACCGCCAGAATCCAGAAACAATTGAACAGCTGACGCAGTACATCTCATCTGCATGTGAAGCCATTCCGCCAGACACGTTGTCAAAGGTTTCGGGTAATTTCATTCAGAGACTACGCCATATTATTGCTACGCATGGTGGATATGTGGAAAATATCGTACTATAGAGTTTCCCAGACCGCAGCGCCATCTGTTGTTGAAAATTGTAACTACTGTAATTTCGAAAGTTTGTCTGCCTGAAAATGTACTGTTGTCCCAAGCATATTGCAACAAACGGTGTATTTCTATCGCTGCTCGTTTAGTTTTTATTGCCGTTTCAAATATACCGGTCATTTTTGAAACACCCTGTACGTTGGGGCAGGCTGCTGAACTCGAATCTTCCTTCCCCCCACCCCCATTTGGTTGTATTATTGTTCTATTCTCAACTGTTTAATAAATGAGTCCGTTAATCTTACATTCTCTCTCTTTCATTACGTGAACTCACCCCTAGTGTAACAGAATAATGCGGAACTATAACGGTTGCTATAAGGTCGTGCAGGTCTCGCGCCACTAACGATAGTATAAAGGTTCCATATCGCGCGCCTGCCACGACCATTGCGCTCATGGCACCGATAACAGTTGTAATCATGTTCAGTTATTCCCCATTGATAAACTCGGAAGTGTTCACGGCTCAGTGTGAGTACCTGAGCACTAAATCCACTCGATGTGGTGGAAGTAGCGGCCTCTGTTTTGCCTTGCTGGTTTAGACAAAAAATATCAAAAATCACAGCCCCTACAGCAAGCAATAATAACCTGAAAATAACGAGCCACCGCTTTTAACTTCTCAAAAAAATGGTTCTGAGCACTATGGGACTTAACATCTGTGGTCATCAGTCCCCTAGAACATAAAACTACTTAAACCTAACTAACCTAAGGACATCACACACATCCACGCCCGAGGCAGCATTCGAACCTGCGACCGTAGCAGTTGCGCGGTTCCGGACTGCGCGCCTAGAACCGCTAGACCACCGCGGCCGGCTTAACTTCTCAGTGTGTTTATTCTGGATGAAAGATTTATTGTGTGACAGTGATTCCAAATGAGGACCCAGAATGCAGCTCTGTATGTACTTCACAAATGTCCGTCGAACAAATGAGAAATTTATGAAGAGGAAAATTCTCTCAGGCTCTTCGACATAGAGCGTTGTGCCCTTTGGCCAAGATCGGAGGAGCTAGGCAGGCCGATGGCCACACCATATTATCATTGTGCTGGTGAGTAACAAGAGGTGGACAAGTGGTCTGCATTGCAAACGACATGATAGCCAAAAACCTGAGTAAACACACTGAATGTATAATGGTTCAAAAATGTGTGTGAAATCTTATGGGACTTAACTGCTAAGGTCATCAGTCCCTAGGCTGACACACTACTTAACCTAAATTATCCTAAGGACAAACACACATTGTAAGAGGTCCGAGCAGATGTAATTTCGATGTATTGCTCATGCGCTGCCTGCAATAGGCAAGGTATAAGAGAATCTCTGACCAGAGAGCAGTGTTGACTGCAGTAGGAACTGTGTAGCTGTAGCAGTAAGTTGTTGCTAGTCTGCAGTCTGCCCTGGTCTGGTCTGGTGTATCGTGTTGGCTGGCCCGGTCGCGGTGCAGCGATGTCGGAGCCTGAGTATTGATGTATAAGGTAAAAAGCAGCCTCGCGCATATGTAGTAATGTTATCTCAAGTCCCATGTAAATGTTTAAAAAATCTCGTAATAATGATCTTCCTCATAAAAAGTAACTTTTAACAACCATTCATTTCAATTTAAAGAATTTACTAATTTCTGCCATCCATGATCATCCCGATTATTGCAATAGAAAAATCAGTTGCTTCCTTTCATAAATGACAGACAGGTCGGCCAGCATTGCACAGAGCTGTGCCGGAAAAATTTATTGTATGAGCAGATATATCCGGCGACTTCATTGAGGTAAGAATTTTTCCTTTTTTTTATTCTGAATTATCTTTCAGGGCCATGACGCAGCACTGCTGTTGTCCAAAATTTACCAGGTTAAATTCACAGTGAATTATTGAAAAGTCATAAGTGAGCGACAATTTAATTGAGAGGTTAGTTACATTGTTTTATTACCAGGTTACTGGATTTATTTTTTTATTGGGATGTTTTACTGAATGTGAAAGACATAATTATAATTTTTACTGTTGAGAGGTTTAGGAATTTTTCTGTTTTGAGTTTACGCTAAATATGAATGAATTTTGAGCTTAGATTAAATGAGAAAGAATTTTGTAGGGAGGTTACACTAAATTAGAATCATACTCATATTATTTATTATATTTTTGTGGGGAGGTTACACTTTTATTACATTTTTGTGGGGAGATTACACTTTTATTATATTTTTGTGGGGAGGTTACGCTTTTATTATATTTTTGTGAGGAGATTACACTTTTATTATATTTTTATGGGGAGGTTACACTTTTATTATATTTTTGTGGGGAAATTACACTTTTATTATATTTTTGTGGGGAGCTTACACTTTTATTATATTTTTGGGGGGAGATTACACTTTTATTAATTTTTGTGGGGAGGTTACACTTTTATTATATTTTTGGGGGGAGATTACACTTTTATTATATTTTTGTGGGGAGGTTACACTGAATTAGAATCATACTCATATTATTTATTATATTTTTGTGGGGAGGTTACACTTTTATTATATTTTTGTGGGGAGATTACACTTTTATTATATTTTTGTGGGGAGGTTACACTTTTGTTATATTTTTGTGGGGAGATTACACTTTTATTATATTTTTGGGGGGAGATTACACTTTTATTATATTTTTGTGGGGAGGTTACACTTTTGTTATATTTTTGTGGGGAGGTTACACTTTTGTTATATTTTTGTGAGGAGGTTACACTTTTGTTATATTTTTGTGGGGAGATTACACTTTTATTATATTTTTGTGGGGAGGTTACAACATACCCATGCCCGAGGGAGGACTCGAACCTCCGCTGGGACCATCCGCACAGTCTATGACTGCACCGCTTTAGACCGCTCGGCTAATCCCGTGCGGCGGTGTATAATGGTAGAGGATGGAGTAGAAGTAGGCAGATATCACAGAAAATTGGTTTACATACTAACACCTCTACGTCTGTCAATGTGTATGTATGTCTTGCGTGATGGATTTCAAGTGGCCTACATTGCAAGCAGCATGAAACCCGAAACCTGAACATAAAGCCTAGGATTTATAGGGGTAGACGATGGATTGGAAATAGGCACATATCTTTGGAGTACATATCTCGAAAATGTAAACGTTTCTTGGTAACAAGAATTACAGACCCATGTCACTGACCTCAATTTGCAGTAGGAGTTTGGAGCATATACTGTACTCGAACATTATGAATCACCTTGAAGAAAATGACTTATTGATACATAACCAACACGGATTCAGAAAATATCGTTCTTGTGCAACACAGCTAGGTTTTTATTCCCATGAAGTAATGAGTGCTGTCGACAAGGAATCTCAGGTCGATTTCGTATTCCTAGATTTCCAGAAGGCTTTTGATACCGTTCCTCACAAGCTACTATTAATCAAATTGCGTGCATATGGAGTATCGTCTCAGTTGTGTGACTGGATTCGTGATTTCCTCTCAGAGAGGTAATAGTTCGTAGTAACAGACGGTAAATCATCGAGTAGAACAGAAGTGATATCTGGCGATCCGTAAGGTATTGTCATAGGCCCTCTGCTGTTCTTGATTTACGTAAATGATCTAGGTAATAATCTGAGCAGCCTTCTTAGATTATTTGCGGATGACGCTATAATTTACCGTCTAGTAAAATCATCAGACGATCAATAACAATTACAAAATGATCTAGAGAGAATTTCTGTATGGTGCGAAAAGTGGCAATTAGCTCTAAACAAAGAAAAGTGTGAGGTCATCCACGTGGGTACTAAAAGAAATCCGATAAATTTTGGGTATACGATAAATCGCACAAATCTAAGGGCCGTCAATTCGACTAAATACCTAGGAATTACAATTACGAGCAACTTAAATTGGAAAGACCACAAACATAATATTGTGGGGAAGGCGAAGCAAAGATTGCGCTTTGTTGGCAGAACACTTAGAATATGCGACAAACCCTCTAAAGAGACAGCTTACAGTACACTTGTCCGTCCTCTGCTGGAATATTGCTGCGTGGTATGGGATCCTTACCAGGCAGGATTACTTTTTCCCACGCGCCATTCGAGAGTGGAATGGTGCAGAAGTAGTATGAAAATGGTTCGATGAACCCTCTGCCAGGCACGTAAGTTTGAATTGCAGAGTAACCATGTAGATGTAGATGTAGAGAGGGAAGAGACGAAGGTAGAGAGACAGTGAGTGATAGTGATTGAAATGGACCAAAACAGATATAATGTGAGTGAGTGGATGATATAAGAAACAAAGATGGATGGATTAATCAAGGCTAAATTCACCGGGAAAAATGTCAATGAAGCGAGTGAATGAGTGAGGAACGAGAGAGAACAAACGAAACGGAGTGGTGTGGATGAGAGAAACATAAAAGAGTCGAAAGGGATGTGAGGGAGGGGTGGGGAAAAAACGAGCAGGTGGTTTAACATCCAGTCAATATGATAATTATTAAAATGGCATTCACGAAGCGTCCGACCTGCAACAGTTTGCATAGCAATAAACAATATCGGCTATCTGATGGCGGGGTCACGTTTCACCGCAGGCGAAATGAATTTCTGTTTTCGGAACGGAAATCACAAACGCATGGCGTGCCATTGTCATACATGGCGTCAGAACGGCGGTATTTGTAGTCCGTGCCGCGCCGAATACAATATCGCCTGTTTTCGTATGCCGGGGCACGCAGCACAGGCGTTGCTGTTGAGATCGATGACACTCGGTCATCACCAGTTTAAGAGCGGACTTACCTCTCGTTAGAGGTAGCAGCTGTAGCCGGTTGTCATTAATGTAATCATTACGGCATCAGGCGACAATGTATTGTATGTTGGCGTACTGAAAAATGTGCAGGGTGTAATCAAAACCAGTCTTCATGATATCAGATGATGGAAAAGAAATATGTATTCTTAACCAGCGTTTTTATGCTGATTTGAAAATTCCTCTGAGTTTTCTTCAGTTACGTACAGCTCATTTTTAGGTATACAAATTTTACTAGCCAGCAAGCTGGGTAGTCGAAAACGCTCTTCTTTTTTACTATGAGGGTGAGTCAAATGAAAACCTTAAACTTGTAATAACAAATCGAAATTTCGCGCCGTTATCCTGTAAGTTGGTAAGCGTGCTACAAACAGCGTGCAGAATGGCCTGTAGGCGGCAACATAGTGCAGATGCACACATACCGTCGCAGTATCAGCATAAAAATGGCCGCCCCACTTACGACTTGCACCAGGGAAGAACAGCGTTCTGTTATTTGGGTTTTGCGTAGTGAAGGTGTGAAACCTATTGAAATTCATCGACGGCTGAAGGTTCAGTACGGTGATGCATGTTTGTCACAGCAGCAAGTCTACGATTGGAGTAGGAAGTTCACAAATGGTGTGACTTCAGTGGAAGGAGCTCCTCGTCCAGGTCAGGCACAACGAGTTTGTGACTCCACAGAACATTGCAGCAGTTGAAGCCATAGTGAAGGGAAACCGCCGAGTGACACTGAATGACATTGCAGCATGTTTACAGATTAGTCATGGGTCAGCACACCACATTGTGCACGATGTGTTTCAGTTTGACAAAGTGTCTGCAAGATGGGTGCCACGGCAACTGACTCCTGAAATGAGAGAACGACGTGTTGATGCTTGTGAAGAACTTCTTCGGCGCTTTGAACGAGAAGGTGATGGCTCCCTTGCAAGAATCGTTACTGGGGACGAAACCTGGGTTCAGTTCCACCAACCGGAAACGAAGAGAGCGACTAAGGAATCGCGCCATTCCTCATCACCAAAACCAATGAAGTTTCGAACAGAACCATCAGCAGGGATGGTTATGCTGACTCTCTTTTGGGACGAAAAAGGCATCATTTTGGAGCATTACTTGCCTAGAGGGACCACTGTCACCAGTGCATCATACATAGATCTCCTAAAAAATCATCTGCGGCCTGCAATCAAATCAAAGCGACGTTGATTGCTGTCAGCAGGTGTCCTTTTGCAACATGACGATGCAAGACCCCACACTGCCCGTACAACAGCTGCAACAATCACACACCTGCATTTTGCGTGTCTTCCTCATACACCATACTCACCAGACCTTTCCCCAAGAAATTTCCATATGTCTGGACCACTCAAAGACGCAATGGGAGGAAAGAAGTTCCGTTGTGATGAAGAGGTACGCCACGCGGTGCACGAGTGGTTGCGCGGACTACCAAAAGAAATTTTTTCTAAAGGAATTTATGCACTTTGTAAGCGCTGCAGGACTCGCATTGAGCGTGGGGGAGATTATGTTGGAAAGTGGTACAGCTTTGTACCACTTCTGCATAATAAATAATATTTAAAAATATATTTAAGGCTTTCATTTGACTCACCCTCGTAGAAAGGGGTAAGCTGGCCAAGCGTAAGCACTGGAGTGTAAACATTTGATCAAATCACAGACATTTAGCGCCTGGGACAGAAAAAAATACTACATGAACTGCATTTAGACCACAAAATTTTTTGTCTCCGCCACAACATATCAAGCAGGAGATTATGTAGCAGTTTGTAAGGGCTCTTCCACCAGATGGATTCCGACTGAAGTGTCTTGCCATGAAGTTTCCCTATACCAGACGAGAAACATTGAAAGCTAGAAAATTTTTCGGTCCTGAAATTCACAAATAGATGAAGGTTCACAAATCTGAGAATACGCTGAATGTTCGAGAAAAGTACGCATGTGAAACATCCCCTTAGAACAATTTATACACGACTGTGCTTAACCTGACACACAATATTATTTAGCGCAACGCAATCTGACTTTCAAAAATCCCTACAAAAGAATGGCCCTGACTAACATTAAACTATACCTTTCACAAATAACTTACCTCACAAAAATCTTCATTACTCGAACTACTGCAATACAGCGAGCGCCACTATTGCCAGATAAATAAAAGATTCAAACTACAGAAGGCACTAACTACTGATAGGGGTAGTTAGCAAATGAAAGATATTAATAGAGAACAAACAATGTATTTACCTTAATAGTCATAGCATATATATAGCAGTTCATGACAAATTACAAAACTCCGCCATCTCTCTCCCCACATCCACCACTGCTGGGGGCTCACCTCCAACTGCACAATGCTACGCGCTGTTCACATCCAGCTGCCGCTGCCTAACACTACAATGGCAGACAACAATGCAAACTAGCCACAGGCTGCACACAGCACAGCCAGTGATTTTCATACAGAGCGCTACGTCACGTTGCCAATAAGAAAATATAAACAGCCTACTTACATAGCCCCCATGCTCCCCACAAAAAATTTTACAATATATTTTTGGGCAGTGGCCAATAATGATTTGATAAAATTTTTCATAATTACAATAACAAAGATATCAAATGCACACACTTATTTATACAATGTTGGTCAAAAGCTAGATATTAAAGGAAATGAGCAAATATGTACAAAGGACGGCATGAAACATCATTCATTAGCCATATGGCATTTCATAACGCAGTAAAAATTCCCTCAATTCTAGAGAAAGACGCTTGTCATAATCAGGTGTGCAGATGTAAGTATCTTTCCAAGTAATGAGGGTGTCGCATTTGCAATGTTTTCTCTAAAGGAATGTCAATGGCGAGGATGATGGCCTCCCTTTTTTTTTTCACCTAATGGCTTTCTTTTGTCAGACGACTACCTCTCAGCTGGGCACCCAAAACGCATTACGTGCAGGTGGTCACTCAACTTTCTTACGGAAATATTTGCGACAGCAGTTTCCGCTACAGTGACAGTCTCATATAAAAATATTTCACAGGTCAAGAATTTGCGTTGCAAATGTGTAGAAACAAAATCTTATGAATATAACAGTGTCCAAAAAATTTTCGCTGGCATTGTGATACATTCACGCATTTACATACACATTTCATAACTCTTAAAGTATGATTCTTGGTTTCCAACATGCTTTTCATAAATCAGAGTCCCTAAATACTACTCATTATTCCTTACCTTATTCGTCGACACTTCTTCAATATTTCATCATAACAGATACATAGCATAATCAAATAACTCATATAGCATCAGCTTATGGATCATAAACTTACCGCAACAGCATAATACACATAGTCATCGTAGTAATAACATCATAACACCTCAGTCAAATCTCAAAAACGTCGTAGCTTTCTGCAATAATTTCAAAACCTAAAGAAAATTCTCTGCTCATTTCAGTAGTGTCATCTACCTCAAACGTACTTTAAATTCATTCTCCCTTACCAAATACATCATTCTAAGCTCTCATAGTATCACAATGGTACCAAAAAATTATGAACAGTTCACACAGTACAGACAAAATACAATTTCGTAAGTGTGAAGTAATCCAACTCTGTAATTGCGTAAACATGTGTCACTGACGTAGTAAACAGTTTGTCTCACTCAGTTAAATGATCAGATAGCTGTGTAATTTATGTGTTAGAGGAATATGGTACTGATGTGTAAAGTTGTATAAGCAAATACCATATTAGCTAGGGCTCCTTGTGCTTGCTAAACACATGGTACACAAAGTAGGCCTGTACCCCCCTGAGGATTATTGTAATTATACCCTCAGGTGTTACAGATTACAAGAATGGAATGAAATGTATTACGGAAAACCTTTGTATCATTGTACTTCAAATATCTTTAAAAATAAATTATTTAAGTACAAATTTAATCACTCAAATACGTGTACTGTAGCGCTAAATGTGCGTCTTGCTGTAAGATAATCTCTGTGGAAGTGTCGTAGTTATTGTCCTCCGAAAGCTAAGTTCTGCAGAAGCCAATGTACTTACCTCATGATAAACAAAAGTGAAATGCTTTGCGTATAGATATCTTAGTTATTACGCTTATTGTTGTGATGAAGAAATTACTGTGCTGTAACGTATTGCTGTGCTACGGAAAAGGCTGTCTCATTGTAGCTATACGACAAAAGTTACTATTAAAACATGTTTTACTTTCCAGAATAATACAGAAAAACTGTGCAGATATAAAACAGAAACACCGCAAAAGCAACATTGTAAATTGTCACTCATTAGTAGCGTTGTGATAAAATCGTGTAGATGTCACATAAACTAACCACTGTGTCATCTGGTATCTCACAGAAAGTACTTTAAATCCCGAATGTTTCTTCAAGTAAACCAAAATGTTGCATTAAAATCTCATTAGCAGTACCAGTATATGTCCTAAATATGTAAGCCTGATAGTCGTTACGTAATCGTGGAACTAACAAGCAAGAATGTACACACACAGTAACACTGTGTCCTCTGTTCACTATCACAATGCAGTGGTAATTACTGTCTAAATATGTACCCTAGGTTCTAGACTGGATAGTTAACTTCAAAACATAGTTGCATGATAACAGTTTCTAAGTGTGACAATGCATACTAGAAATGTGAAGTGAAACGTTTTATGGCAAAGACAAAGTTAAAAAGCAGATTATCTTTCAATAAATGGTTTCACATGTGAAATGTGGTGTAAACCTTTACTCTTCCTAGTACGCAGAGTTTCAACTTCAACGCAATTATCATGTGGTATACGTCGGATTCTGTAAGGTCCATTGTAAACTAGAAAGAATTTGTGACTCAAGTGTTTCTTCTTATGTGACAATGAATGAGCTTTAATGAGAACTTTCTGACCAATACGTAACTTCTTTGTATTTGCTTTACCTTGTAGTTTTCTCCTTTTGTCTGCTGCAGATTTTATATTTTTAAGAGCCAAATCAATTATGTCTTTGTGTTGAAGTTTACGTGTATTCGGGAAAGGTACAAGCTCTCTGATTCTGTTCGGTGGTTCTTCATTCTTCAGTACAAATGGCTGGCTCTGAGCACTATGGGACTTAACATCTAGCTTCAGTACAAGAGTAGGTGGTAAAGCAGTGGAATCATGAGGCATTTCATTCAGCACATTTTGAAATAAGTGTAAATATCTGTCCCAATGCTGATGCTTTCTGTGACAATAAAGTCTGCAAAGCTTATTGATTTCTTTCATAATCCGTTCGCAGGGGTTACAATGTGGTGAATACAATGAAATAAAAACAGGTTTGATTTTATGATTCCGAAGCATGCGTGACCAAACAGCAGATCTGAATTGCAGTCCGTTATCTGAAATGACTTTAGCAACGTGGCCAACTTCACGTAAGAAATTTTTAACAAAGGCGTTGGATACAGACCGTCCAGTGGCTTTACGTAACGGAGTGAAAGAAACAAATTTTGAAGTAAGTTCAACAGCGACTAGAACGTACGAAAATCCATTCGATGTTCTGACAAGGGGTCCCAAGAGATCAACAGCAGCAAATTCTTTTAATTTAGAAGGAATAATAGGAAACAACGGAGCACGATGTGAGATAGTAGATGGTTTCGCCTTTTGACAAAATTTACAAATAGACAAGACTCTTCGAATTCGCTTTTCCATATTGTTAAAATAACAAGTCGTTCGAAGAATATGATAACATTTTCGTGGGCCAAAATGTGCGTAGCTGAAATGAATGTACCAAATGAGCTTATTAACAAAATCGTCAGGAATGCAAAGTACCCATAGCTTGTCGTCAACAGTGCAGCGTTTGAACAGTATGTTGTTTCTAACCAGATAATAATGCCGAATCTGAGTGTGTGTCTTTTCATGCCATTTACTTTTGATATCTTTCCAAATCGGATCTTTATCTTGTTCATGAGCAATGTCCTTTAAAGATGTGGTGATGAAGTTTTCAAAGGCGACTTTCTGAATGTAAAGAATACTGAAATTTTTCTCGAGGTTGCCTTCTGTGTTACTTTTCTCAAGCCCAGCCGGTGCGCAACAATGTTCTCCTTGCCGGGAATGTAGACTATTGTGAAGCGGAATTCTTGCAGAAACAATGCCCAACGTTTTAACCTGTCATGATTTAATTTTGAAGACATAAGAAATTGTAATGCACGATGATCACTGTATACTTTTACGTGCTTACCAGAAAGAAAGAAACGGAATTTGTTAAATGCCCAAACGATAGCTAAAGCTTCTAATTCAGTAACGGAATAATTTTTTTCAGATTTTGTTAGCATTCGGCTAGCAAAAGCAATGGTTTTCTGAACAGTAATGTCATTTTCTATGGCTTCTTGAAATAAGTGGGCACCAAGACCGACTTTAGAAGAATCCGTGCTAAGGCAGAAATCTTGTGACAGATCTGGATGAGCTAGTATTGGCGTGTGAAGTAACGCTTCTTTCAAAGAATTGAATTCCAACTGTGCTTCTTCGTCCCAGTTCCAAATAGTATTTTTTCCAGTTAGAGAACAAAGTATGGTGTAACTAGAATTTGCATATTCAGAAAACGACGGTAAAAATTTACGAGACCTAGAAAACTGCGGACTTGTCTTTTTGTGGATGGAACTGGAATGGCTCTGATTGCTTCTAACTTTTCAGGATCCGGCTGAATGCCTTCAGAAGAAATAATATGTCCCAAAAACTTCACCTTTGACCTACCGAATTCAGACTTTTCCAAGTTAACTGTAATTTCAGATTCTGCAAAAATACGTAACAAACTGTTGAGGATGCGGTTATGTTGTTCCCATGAAGCTTCTGCTATTAGAATATCGTCCACATATAAGGTGATGAGACGTTTTAAGAACTCAGGTAATATGGAATTTAGCCCGCGAATGAATGCTGCCGAAGAAATGTTCAAACCAAAAGGAAGTTTCCGAAACTGATAACAAACGCCGAAAAAAAGGAAAGCTGTGTATTTTCTACATTCTGGATGAAGTTCGATCTGATAAAAGCTGGATCTGAGATCAATGGAAGACAACACTTTTACACCATAAAAATTTTGAAGAAGTTCTTCCATCGTCTGCGGCCTATCTGTTTCAGGAATGATGATAGTATTAATTTGTCTCGAATCTAAGACAAGCCTGATCGATCCATTTTTCTTCTCAACAACATGTAACGGATTGTTGTATGAGCTTACTGCAGGCTCAATAATGCCCTCGTCAAGCATAGATTGTATTTCTGTTCTAACACGGTCCCTATAATGCGCTGGGATTATGTATGGTCTAACACAAAATTTAGTATGCTCACGAACACGAAATTGGTATTGAAATCCCTTGATTGTTCCTGTTTTGTGAGTAAAAACTGTGGAATGTGCTTGTAAAATCTCAAAAAGGTCCTGCCTATCAGTGTCGTTACAACTCTCAATTGTTTGAATTTTATTCTGAATTAACTCATTAATTTCAAATATGCCATCGATATCATCCCTGTCAGTACTTGCAGAGTGATTGTTAGTGTCTAGTTTCGTAGAAAATTCCGAACTGTTGTCTAACAGAACGTAAAGCCGATTAATTTCCTCATCATGGTTTGAGAGCCAGTCTTCAAATTTCAAAGCTATTGACTTACCTTCTTTCTCTAAACTTATTTCAGCATCGTGAAAGCTTAAGATTGCTTTGTATTCATTCAAAAAGTCTACTCCCAGTATAATTTCCGTCGACAATAATGGAACAATAAGAAAGTTCATAGAGAAGCTGTGGCTTTGACAAAAGAATTCTAAGTTGGTTTGTTGGCGTACATCTACACTTTTTCCAAAGATTGCACCTTGTACTTTAATCTTACGCAAC
The DNA here is from genome assembly GCF_023864275.1 of Schistocerca cancellata. Lineage (NCBI taxonomy): Eukaryota > Metazoa > Arthropoda > Insecta > Orthoptera > Acrididae > Schistocerca > Schistocerca cancellata. The sequence continues at coordinate 50,034,586 of NC_064637.1, read as the reverse complement.
GGAAGTGTGGGGCAATCGTTCGATTTGTTGCATTTGCTAAAAGCTGTTTCACTAATTACAGAAATGGGACTGCCAGAGTCAAGTACTGCCGTAAATTTTACGTCATTTACAGTAATGTGAATCACAGGATATGCAATGTTGTTATGTTTTACGTCGTGTTCCTGGAGTAAGATGTCCCTAATGTCTTCCATTTTTACGTAATTACTAGCTACGGCAGCTGTGTCGTCAGTTTCATAAGTACGTCTTGTGGCTGCCAGCGGTTGAGTCATTGCCTATTGTCTCTTTGTTGGCGCGCATCGTTATTGGGATTTGGAGACCTAACTTCTACAAATTCACCGTGACGAGAATCCCGCCAGTTCTGATGCAGTTCAGGTCTGTCGTTACGATCATATCGTCTGTCGTCATGTCGGTAGATTCCATAGTTTCTTTCTTGTCGGTCACGTGGTGGAGCATTTCTCCCTGAATCGTAACTGCACGCTGGACCATTGCGTCTAACGTTATTCTGTCTCCCGCGATAATAATAGTTTTGTTTCCCATATTGTCTGTTTCTCTGATTGTCTCTGTGATAGTCATTACCACGGAGAGGTGATCTTTCCCTGTAATTATTACTACTCTGCCAACGGTTGTCATACGGGTGGTGTCTGTTTTGGTCACGATTTGTGTTGTGAGAATAGCTTTGTCGTGTCCAGTTATTATTTCTTTCATCGCAGAATTGCGACGGATGTGACCTGTAATGATTGTTTTCCTGTTTTCGCAACCCGCGACTGTCTGTGTTAATTTCTGATTCTTGTAAGAGTCCCTGAAAAGATTCAATGTCGTCTTTGCAACGCCCTGCCAAAATAATATGTCGTAAATGTTCAGGCAGTTTGATTAAGCAAATGTGGATGAGTTCTGAGGGGATGTATGGGTTTGACAGGTACTGATTCTTGTGCAACATGTCTTCAAAATATTTCATAAGACTGGAAAATTCAGATTGTTCGAAGTGTTTCATCATTATGATGCCATGTTTTACTCGGTCTTGTGTGGCTTGAGACCAATATGCTGAGAGGAAGGCATGGTAAAATTCTCCTTCACTGTGACAATCGTGAATGACTGATCGCATTCTTACAGCTGGTTCATTCTCCAAGTAGCCACACATAAATTCTAACCTGTGCTCCAATGACCAGTTGGGAAGGAAACAATGAGAGAATTGATGGAGCCACGCTTGTGGATGAATGTCGTTGGCTGAATTCTTAAACGTTTTGAATTTACGTGTAGTAATGAACAGCTTATAGTCAAAATCATCGTGTCGGCGAGTCGCATGTCGGTCATTGTTACGTCGTGTCGGCGGTTCCATCTCAAAATTCGGTGCACATTGCCAATTTCTTTCATAACTTCCGAAATGCCCTGTGTTATTATTTTGTGGCTGTTCCGTATTTCTATGTCCCTCTTCCCGTATTGTAGCACGAGTGGCCTCTGAAATATGTAATTCTTGTATTACCTGTGTCAGCTGATCTTGTACTTCCCGGATTTCTCTTTGGTGTTGCGTATTAATTTGATTCTGATTTTGTTTGAATTTCCTAATTTGTTCGCACTCTTCTGTGTCAGTGATGGCTACAGGTCTTGTGTCATTCAGATCATCATCTACCTTTGTAGATAAGTTAGTGACCTGATCCGAAAGTTCGGCTACTTTCTCCGATAGTGAACACATTACCTCAGTGTGTCTTTCTACTGTGTCCTTTAAGTTTTCTTGAGTTTTTGCAAGTTGCGTAACCGAATCGGTAGATGCAACTGAGTCCATTTTAGCTTGCAAGGTCTCATGATTTTCATGAACAATGGTTTGCAGTTCTTTTATGGCTGCTTCGTGATTCTGTAATGCATTTTCATGCCGCGAAAAAATAGGTTGGAAATGCTCACGAATTTGTGTTTTTACGTCATTACAGACCTTTTGACATTCCGATTCGATGTTATGTAACTCAGTAGTTAAATCTTCACGTTTTTGTTCAAGTGTGGTGTCTAACTTTTTAAGATTTTGTTCCACTGTGTCTAACTTTTGAAGCTTTTGCTGTGTTTGTCTCTGATGTTGTTCCATTGTGTCTAACTGTTGCTGTGTTTGTTTCTGAATTTGTTCCATTTTTTGCATTAATTGCAATAATAATGTATTAGTGTCTGGAATCTGTTTCTCTATGATTTTTTGGCAGTGCATTATCACCGGCAACATTCACATTTTGACAAGCAGAAAATGTGTCTTGACTCACTTGAGAAAACTGTGAGGACCCAAAACCTAGGTCTACAGTATTTGCAATATTGTGTTCTGTCATTTCGGATTCCTGAGGGGAGCTGTTGCCGACCGATCGATCGATAATGCTTCCCTGTTCACTAATTGTTTCACTGTCTACGCCATTATTTGCCGCCCGCTCCATTTCCCTATGTACAATCACCAAATTACTACTTTCAACATTAGTTAATTCATTACTCGGTGGCGCTAACTCACTGCTTTCGTCTTCACTGTCATTTCTCAGTTTACATTGGAGCCTAGTATTACATTTTTCACACGCCATTATTGTCACAATATTTCACACGACAACACAAAAAAAACACAATTGGAAGAGCAAAAATAAGAGAACACATTAACATAGAACTGAAAATAATATCTAGTTAATTGCAAGTGCAGCTGCGAAATACTTGATGCAAATCTACATGCATGCCACAACTGTTTTACTGTGCAACAATGAAAAACCACAACTACCAAGGAAATTCTCTCTATAATTACGCGCTAGCAATAAACAAAAGCTACACTAAATACACAAACTACAAGAAAAAAATCAGAAGATTGCAGTGAAGTATCCTAGGGTAAGGATCGACATATGAAACATCCCCTTAGAACAATTTATACACGTCTGTGCTTAATCTGACACACAATATTATTTAGCGCAACACAATCTATCAAAGATCCCTGCAAAAGAATGACCCTGAGTAACATTAAACTATACCTTTCAGAAATCACTTACCTTACAAAAATCTTCATTACTCGAACTATGCAATCCAGCGAGCGCCACTACTGCCAGCTAAATAAAACATTCAAACTACGGAAGGCACTAACTACTGATAGGGATAGTTAGCAAATGAAAGATATTAATAGAGAACAAACAATGTATTTACCTTAATATCATCACAAGCCATTATATATATATATATATATACACTCCTGGAAATTGAAATAAGAACACCGTGAATTCATTGTCCCAGGAAGGGGAAACTTTATTGGCACATTCCTGGGGTCAGATACATCACATGATCACACTGACAGAACCACTGGCACATAGACACAGGCAACAGAGCATGCACAATGTCGGCACTAGTACAGTGTATATCCACCTTTCGCAGCAATGCAGGCTGCTATTCTCCCATGGAGACGATCGTAGAGATGCTGGATGTAGTCCTGTGGAACGGCTTGCCATGCCATTTCCACCTGGCGCCTCAGTTGGACCAGCGTTCGTGCTGGACGTGCAGACCGCGTGAGACGACGCTTCATCCAGTCCCAAACATGCTCAATGGGGGACAGATCCGGAGATCTTGCTGGCCAGGGTAGTTGACTTACACCTTCTAGAGCACGTTGGGTGGCACGGGATACATGCGGACGTGCATTGTCCTGTTGGAACAGCCAGTTCCCTTGCCGGTCTAGGAATGGTAGAACGATGGGTTCGATGACGGTTTGGATGTACCGTGCACTATTCAGTGTCCCCTCGACGATCACCAGTGGTGTACGGCCAGTGTAGGAGATCGCTCCCCACACCATGATGCCGGGTGTTGGCCCTGTGTGCCTCGGTCGTATGCAGTCCTGATTGTGGCGCTCACCTGCACGGCGCCAAACACGCATACGACCATCATTGGCACCGAGGCAGAAGCGACTCTCATCGCTGAAGACGACACGTCTCCATTCGTCCCTCCATTCACGCCTGTCGCGACACCACTGGAGGCGGGCTGCACGATGTTGGGGCGTGAGCGGAAGACGGCCTAACGGTGAGCGGGACCGTAGCCCAGCTTCATGGAGACGGTTGCGAATGGTCCTCGCCGATACCCCAGGAGCAACACTGTCCCTAATTTGCTGGGAAGTGGCGGTGCGGTCCCCTACGGCACTGCGTAGGATCCTACGGTCTTGGCGTGCATCCGTGCGTCGCTGCGGTCCGGTCCCAGGTCGACGGGCACGTGCACCTTCCGCCGACCACTGGCGACAACATCGATGTACTGTGGAGACCTCACGCCCCACGTGTTGAGCAATTCGGCGGTACGTCCACCCGGCCTCCCGCATGCCCACTATACGCCCTCGCTCAAAGTCCGTCAACTGCACATACGGTTCACGTCCACGCTGTCGCGGCATGCTACCAGTGTTAAAGACTGCGATGGAGCTCCGTATGCCACGGCAAACTGGCTGACACTGACGGCGGCGGTGCACAAATGCTGCGCAGCTAGCGCCATTCGACGGCCAACACCGCGGTTCCTGGTGTGTCCGCATGTGCCGTGCGTGTGATCATTGCTTGTACAGCCCTCTCGCAGTGTCCGGAGCAAGTATGGTGGGTCTGACACACCGGTGTCAATGTGTTCTTTTTTCCATTTCCAGGAATATATATATATATATATATATATATATATATATATATATATATATATATATATATAGCAGTTCATGACAAATTACAAAACTCCGCCATCTCTCTCCCCACATCCACCACTGCTGGCGGCTCACCTCCAACTGTGCAACGCTACGCGCTGTTCACATCCAGCTGCCGCTGCCTAACACTACAATGGCAGACAACAATGCAAACTAGCCACAGGCTGCACACAGCACAGCCAGTGATTTTCATACAGAGCGCTACGTAACGTTGCCAATAAGAAAACATAAACAGCCTACTTACATAGCCCCCATGCTCCCCACAAAAAATTTTACAAAATATTTTTGGGCAGTGGCCAATAATGATTTGAAAACGTTTTTCATAATTACAATAACAAAGATATCAAATGCACACACTTATTTATACAATGTTGGTCAAAAGCTGAAATTTTCTCACAGTCCATAAAGAAAGTCCAGATTGTTCATCACAGTAAAATTTCAGTGTTTTTTTTTTTTTTCAAAGTCTGAGCAGTATAAGAGAATGCACACGGAAGTAGTGGATTTCCATGCAGTCTTGAAGAAGTAGTGTTGTCCTTCCAACTGAAAGACAGTGCTGACACTTGACATGCTGACAGGTATTGGGCCACAACAGAGCAAACCCACAGCAGAGTCATTCGACGTTTTGAAGAATATTGGTAGGTAGGTCACCACAGAGCAGACCCACTGCAGTCCTGGTAGAGAGTATTGGTCGGCCACCCGAGGTGCAGACCCACTGCAGTCCTTGTAGAAATAATGGTATTGGTGAGTCAGCAGAGGTGTAGACCCACTGTAGTCCTTGTAGAAATAATGGTATTGGTGAGTCAGCAAAGGTGTAGACCCACTGTAGTCCTTGTAGAAATAATGGTATTGGTGGGCCATCAAAGATGCAGACCCACTGTAGTCCTTGTGGAGATGGCCAGCAGCCATCTGTTGCGACTGTGCAGGTGCACATTCACCATCGAAGAGTCTTGCGGAGAATATAGCAAGTCCATAAACCACCACTTGTCCACTCACAAAAAAATTTGTTTGAAATGTCCTTAGAACCAGCAATGCTGTTATCCAGTCCCTTGCTGAATTAGTAACACACGTGCAAACACTATAGTTCAATTCTTTTATCTTGGCGGCTCGCGCATGCCCGCCTAGACGTGGGAGATTGCTGCGTTGCCAGTTGCACACGACGCACGCGCCAAGAGAAGCAGCGCCATAGTATAGTATAGTTCGCAAGCTTACGTTTAGGGGGGAGCGCGCAGTTCATGAAGTAAAGCCACCACGGCCGCAGTAACCCTTTCGCTGCTACAAAGACGTGCTCCCTGCATTCCGCGCTGTGCGCGATTTTGTCACTGCACTGCTCGCCTGTACAGACACATTGTGTTCCGACTGCTTTGACACTCTTATCATTCGATTCCACAAAATCTATTTGGCTCAAAAATTAGATTTTTACCTATCTTCTTGACTGATACCTTCCCCCCATAAACGACTTAATTTTGTTTCGATGTTCAACGCAGTTATTATGCAGCATTAAATACAGTAAACCATTGCACGAAATTTTGAAGAGTTTGCAGAGGTTAAGTCCATAGAGTATACTTTCCGGATGGTCGATTTTAGTTGCCACAATGTTGAGAATGAAATGTGGACAAGATACCTATATATTTCATTTAATCTAAGTACCACATAAGTGTCGTATGTAATATTGAGAAATATTACACCTTTCGCGACTGTAACGAAAGTTTTACTTACACTGGGCACGTTTGGCTTTATTTTAAAGCACTTCAGTCAATCAAAAGGAAGTAGACAAAATACATTAAACAAAACTGTGGACTTACAAAAACACTAGGACTTGAATATACCGTCTGTCAGTGAAGTGCTCAGAGCTATGTCAAATATAATTTTGTGTGTGGCACACACAAACAGCATTTATTTGCTAAAACACTGATGAGCCAACACAAACGTTGAATATTGTGCTACCGCAGCACAAAACTACGAAAGGTGACTTGGCAATGGAGGACACAAAATAGTCCTCTTATGATGCTTCAAAAGAGAGAAACGCGTCTGGTCTAAATAAGTCGCTTATTACAGTTGCAGAAGAGGGATATATTTCAATACCATTGGTAAAACTGCGACTGTGGAACAAAAACAAGAAATAGATCATGAATACCATTGTGTATGTGCCATAGCTTTCACCGATGGAAGTGCTTTAAAATAAAGCCAAACGCGCCCTGGGTAAATAAAACTTTTATTACAGTCGCGAAAGACGGAATATTTCTCAATATTACGTACGACACCTACGTGGTACTTAAATTAAATGAGATATTGTTATACAGTAAATATTATATGAAATTTAGGTATCTTGTCCACATTTCATTCTCAACATTGTGGCAACTAAAATCGACCATACGAAAGTATACGCTATGGACTTTTACCTCTGCAAAGTCTTCAAAATTTCGTGCAATGGTTTACTACATTTAATGCTGCACATCAAAACAAAATTAAGTCATTTATGGGGGGAAGGTATCAGTCAAGAAGACGTGTAAAAATCAAATTTTTTGGCCAAATAGTTTTTGTGAAATCGAATGATAAGTGTGTCAAAGCAGTCGGAACACAATGTGTCTGCACAGGCGAGAAGTGCAGTGATGACAAAATCGCGCACAGCGCGGAATGCGGGGAGCATGTGTCTGCAGCAGTTGATGAAGAGGCAAAGCACTAGAAATTTCATTCAAACGAATAAAATTCGTGAAGTAAGGCACTCCAATATTGTTTTAAAATAAAGAAAATATTAAGCACCATACAAGGTTTGAACTCATAACCTTTCACTTGGCAGCCCAACACCTTAACCATTCCGCTACCTCAGCTCATCGAACAGCTCAATTCCATAAGGACTGTAACAGGCACGCAACTACTTATAAACACTGTTGGTATGACTATGAATTACTCACGTTTCGTCGAAGTACAATAGGAAATAAACAATTACCGCTGTTCTTTATTGCGAAAAAGCAGTTCCTGAGATTGAAACAAACACCTTTCCTTGCTATCGCCTGAATTAGGAGTCTTATTGCTTGTTTGGTTTAATTAATTAATAGAATATGAAGCAGTTGGTATAAAGAATGCTTTTTCCAAACTTTCTATAAAAGAAAATCTGCTATCAAGACATTGCTTTTGTTCTATTACTTTATTTATGACTGAACGTTTCTAAAACTGAAGACACTCGTCCGTGCTCTGCACTGCAGTCGAGATCTGGCAACGTCGTTCTCTGTTCATTGGCTGACTGTGTTTTGTGACGTCAGATGCGCAGAACGAACCTAAACTCGGCCGCCAAGATATATGACGCGCACTATAACAGTCCCAACTTCTCACATATTGTCCATATACTATGACCAACAGAAACGTGTGCAGTGAAATGTAACTTACAAGTTACTTAATTTGATGAACTGGTGTCAATTACAATATTATAACATGAGAATACAATTACAAAGGTACAAAATACATCATTAAAAACATAATAATACAGATAACATTTGTGGTAATATGGGCTTTACAAAAGAATGGACTAACATATACATCAGTGTTAAAGGAATTATGACATGAGTACATACATAAAAGATCAGAGTCACTTTCGAAACATCAACTTCACACATGAGCATTAAAACAGAATAAATAATGTCTAACATCTTTACAAAGTAAATAACATATTATTAATGCCAATTATATTTGAGGATAACAGTATTCCTCATCATAGTGAATGTAGCTTAATATTAAAAGAAGAAAAAATTCTATGAAACTACACAGAGACAGGAAGAAAACAAATACACAAGGGTACACAAACACATAGTGGGATAACACAAAAGGAAAGGACAGGGTTAGTATCATTGCAGTATTTTGCAAACAAAACTTTCTTTGCTTCTTGGAGATCTCCCTTCATTCATCATTATTCCCAAAAAGTCCTATCTATACCTCCTTCCTGTATTCTATTAATATTTCTTTCAAAATAATTGTTTCTCATTGTACAATACTCATTTTGGCCCAAATCTTTTTCATATAACTTCGCAATGCATTCTTTACCTATTCTCCATAGTCAGTTTCTTATATAGTCTACCCCTCTTAAGCTAACTTAAATCTACTGAGCTCAGATGCTAAACTAAGGGACGAGGCAATGCAGCAGCACATAACAAATTAACACAAACAGCAATGCAAAAAAAATGGAAAATTGCAAAGCAAGCTACAGTAAATCTAAATTACCAAGCAATGCAACATTCCAACTAATATGAGCCAATGTGCAGCAACAAGAAAACTAAATCCATAGTAAAACTGGCTTAACAGCGTAATACAAAGTCAAATTCTGTAACATTATGCCTGGCAAACAGCAGCAGCAAATATAAAAAATATAAAAAAAATATAAAACTTATATCTATACATGACAAAGCTCAAGCAGAAAAAATATTACAGTAAAAATGGCCATGTTTAATACCTATGTCACATCTTAACACTAAAGTGATGCATCACGAGAACTTACACTAGCAGATAAGTTACCAAATCATAAAGAAATTATTTATGCAATTCCTGTGAGGGGGAAATGTCTATTTATGTGCCCTCGTTTTCTTGGAAGTAGATCATAAATTTCTTATTGACTAGATCTGTAGGCATAAACTAACTATATTAGTACATATATTAAATTTTATTTTAACCAATGCTGCAGTGCAGCTAGAAACTAGATATTAAACAAAATGTGTAAATAAATACATAAAGCAAGCCATATGGCATTTTTCTCAACTAGCAAGACAATAGCCGTGAAATGTTTCTCATCGTTTCATTAGGCATTTCAGTAAATATCATAAATTACGAGCTCCACAGTACGCTTTCAACAAGGAAATGTCAATAGCGAGGATAATGGCCTCCCCTCTTTTTTTCTCCACCTGTACCTCTGAAAGGCTCCTCTTTTTTCTTTTCGGGTGTCTGTTGCAAAGCTGGGTGGTGCCCATGACGCATTACGTGCAGGTGGCCACTTAACTTTCTTACGGAAATATTTACGACAGCAGTTTCTGCTACAGTGACAGTCTCATATACAAATTTCACAAGTCGAGAATTTACGGTGCAAATGTGTAGAAACAAAATCCTATGAATATAACAGTGTCAAAAAAAATTTTCGCCGGCATTGTGATACATTCACGCATTTACACACATTTCATAACTCTTAAAGTACGATTCTTGGTTTCCAACATCCTTTTTCGCAAGTCAAGAGTCCCTAACTTCTGTTCATTATTCATATACATATAAACACGTAATCACATTCCTCATATATGGTAGCATCATCTTATTGACATAAACATACCTCAACAGCATAATACACATCGTTGTCGTAAAAATAACATCATAACACTTCAGTCAAATCTCAAAAAAGTCGTAGCTTTCTGCAATAATTTCAAACCATAAAAAATATTCTCTGTTCATTTCAATAGTGTCGTCTGCCTCAACGTACTTTAAAAATCATGATCTCATACCAAATATATCATTCAAAGCTCTCATAGTATCACAATGGTTCCAAAAAATATGAAGAGTTCACACAGTACAGACAAAATACAATTTCGTAAGTGTGAAGTTATCCAGCGGTGTAATTGCGTAAACATATGTCACTGATGTAGTAAAAAAATGTTAATCTCGCAGTTAAATGATCAGATAGCTGTGTAATAAGTGTGTTAGAGGAATATGGTACCGATGTGTAAAGTTGTATAAGCAAATACCATATTAGCTAGGGCTCCTTGTGCTTGCCAAACACATGGTACATAAAGTAAGCGTGGACCCCCCTGAGGATTATTGTAATTATACCCTCAGGTGTTACAGATTACAAGAATGGAATGAAATGTATTACGGAAAACCTTTGTATCATTGTACTTCAAATATCTTTAAAAATAAATGTTATAAGTATAAAATTAATCACTCAAATACATGTCCTGTAGCGCTAATGTGCATCTTGCTGTAAGATAATCTCTGTGGGAGTGTCGTGGTTATCGTCCTCCGAAAGCTAAGTTCTGCAGAAGTCAATGCACTTACCTCATGATAAACAAAAGTGAAATGCTTTGCGTATAGATATCTTACTTATTACGCTTATCGCCGTGATGAAGGAAGTACTGTGCTGTAACGTTTTGTTGTGCTACAGAAAAGGCTGTCTCCTTGTAGCTATACCAGAAAAGTTACTACTAAAACATGTTTTACTTTCCAGAAGACTTCAGAAAAACCGTGCAGATATAAGACAGATACTCCGCAAAAGCAACAATGTAAATTGTATCACACATTAGTAACGTCGTGATATAATCGTGTAGCTGTCACATAAACTAACCCCTGTGTCATCTGGTATCTCCCAGAAAGTACTTTAAATCCAGAATGTATTTTCAAGTGAACCAAAATGTTGCATTAAAATCTCATTAGCAGTACCAGATATAATGTTATTTTTCTTGGAGCCAGCCTGCGGTGCGAGTCATTGTCTGTTTCTTTGTTGGCGGGCGTTGTTACTGGAATTAGGAAGCCTAACTGCTACAATTTCGCCTTGCCGAGAGGGCTCTGCTCTGTTTAAATCCCGCCAGTTCTGATGGAATTCAGGTCTGTCGTTTTGCCGGTAGTTTACACAGTTTCTTGTTTGTCGGTCATGTGGTGGAGAATTTCTCCCAGAATCGTAACTGCGTGGTGGACCATTGCGTCTGAAGTTATTCTGCCTCCCTTGATAATAATTGTTTTGGTTCCCATATTGTCTGTTTCTCTGATTGTCTCTGTGATAGTCATTATCGCGGAAAGGTGATCTTTCCCTGTAACTATTACTCTGCCAGTGGTTGTCATATCGGTGGTGTCTGTTTTGGTCATGATTTACGTTGTGAGAATAGCCTTGTCGTGTCCAGTTATTATTTCTTTCATCGCGGAATTGCGACGGATGTGACCTGTAGTTGTTGTGTTCCTGTTTTCGCGTTACGCGACTGTCAGTGTCAATTTCTAGTTCTTGTAACAGTCCCTGAAAAGCTTTAATGTCGTCTTTGCAAATTCCTGCTAAAATAATATGCCATAAATGTTCAGGTAATTTGATTAAGCAAATGCGGATGAGATCTGAGGGGCTGTATGGGTTTGAAAGATACTGATTCTTATGCAATATGTCTTCAAAATATTTCATAAGACTGGAAAATTCAGATTGTTCGAAACGTTTCATCATTATGATGCCATGTTTTACTCGATCTTGTGTAGCTTGAGACCAATATGCAGAGAGGAACGCATGGTAAAAGTCTCCTTCACTGTGACAATCGTGAATGACCGATCGCATTCTTACAGCTGGTTCATTCTCCAAGTAGCCACACATAAATTCTAACCTGTGCTCCAATGACCAGTTGGGAAGGAAACAATGAGAGAATTGATGGAGCCACGCTTGTGGATGAATGTTGTTGGCTGAATTCTTAAACGTTTTGAATTTACGTGTAGTAATGAACAGCTTATAGTCAAAATCATCGTGTCGGCGAGTAGCATGTCGGTCATTGTTACGTCGTATCGGCGGTTCCATCTCAAAATTCGGTGCACATTGCAAATTTCTTTCATAACTTCCGAACTGCCCTGTGTTATTATTTTGTGGCTGTTCCGTATTTCTATGTCCCTCTTCCCGTATTGGGGTGCGAGTGTCCTCTGAAATACGTAATTCTTGTATTACCCGTGTCAGCTGATCTTGTACTTCCCGGATTTCTCTTTTGTACTGTGTATTGATTTGATTCAGATTTTGTTTCAGTTTCCTAATTTGTTCGCATTCTTCTGTGTCATTAAAGACTACCGGTTTTGTGTCATTCAGATTATCATCTACCTTCGTAGATAAGTTAGTGACCTGATCCGAAAGTTCGGCTACTTTCTCCGATAGTGAACACATTTCCTCAGTGTGTCTTTCTGAACCAATTTTCAGAGTATCTACTGTATCCTTTAAGTTTTCTTGAGTTTTTGCAAGTTGCGTAACTGAATCGGTAGATGCAACTGAGTCAATTTTAGCTTGCAGGGTCTCATGAACAATGGTTTGCAGTTCTTTTATGGCTGCTTCGTTATTCTGTAATGCATTTTCATGCCGCGAAAAAATAGGTTGAAAATGCTCACAAATTTGTGTTTTTACGTCATTACAGACCTTTTGACATTTCGATTCAATTTTATGTAACTCAGTAGTTAAATCTTCACGTGTTTCTTCAAGCGTATGTTCCACTGAGTCTAACTTTTGAAGCTTTTGTTCCATTGTGTCTAACTGTTGCTGTGTTTGTCTCTGATTTTGTTCCATTGTGTCTAACTTTTGAAGCTTTTGTCCCATTTGTTACATTAACTGTAATAACAATGCACTGGTGTCTGAAACATCTTCCTCAGTGCTTTTCGGCAGTGAATTTGCACTGGCAACATTCAAATTTTGACAAGCAGAAAATGTGTCTTGACTTATTTGAGAAAAGGGTGAGGACGCAAAACCTGAATCTACAGTATTTGCAAGATTGTGTCCTGTCATTTCGGATTCCTGAGGCAAGCTGTTGCCGACCGATCGATCGATAATGCTTCCCTGTCCACTAATTGTTTCACTGTCTACACCATTGTTTGCAGCCCGCTCCATTTCCCTATGTACAATTACCAAATTACTACTTTGAACATTAGTTAATTCATTACTCGGTGGCGTTAACACACTGCTTTCGTCTTCACTATCATTTCTCAGTTTACTTTGGAGCCTAGTGTTACGTTTTTCACACGCCATTATTGTCACAATATTTCACACGATAACACAAAAAGACACAATTTGAAGAGCAAAAAATAAGAGAACACATTAACATAGAACTGAAAATAATATCTAAGTAATTGCAAGCGCAGCTGCGAAATACTTGGTGCAAATCTACATGCATGCCACAACTGTTTTACTGTGCAACAATGAAAAACCACAACTACCAAGTAAATTCTCTCTATAATTACGCGCTAGCAATAAACAAAAGCTACACTAAATACACAAACAACAAGAAAGAATCAAAAGATTCCAGTGAGGTATCCTAGGCTAAGGGTCGACATATGAAACGTCCCCTTTGAAAAATTATTCACGACTGTGCTGATAAACCTCTTACACTATTTGCTTTTCAAACAGCTGAGCAAAACTGAAGGTACTCAAACATTCACTAAAGTGACACACAATATTTTTAGCGCAACGCAATCTGACTATCAAAGATCCCTGCAAAAGAATGACCCTGAGTAACATTAAACTATACCTTTCAGAAATCACTTACCTCACAAAAATCTTCATTACTCGAACTACTGCAATCCAGCGAGCGCCACTACTGCCAGCTAAATAAAAGATTCAAACTACGGAAGGCACTAACTACTGATAGGGATAGTTAGCAAATGAAAGATATTAATAGAGAACAAACAATGTATTTACCTTAATAGTCATAATATATATATAGCAGTTCATGACAAATTACAAAACTCCGCCATCTCTCTCCCCACATCCACCACTGCTGGCGGCTCACCTCCAACTGTGCAACGCTACGCGCTGTTCACATCCAGCTGCCGCTGCCTAACACTACAATGGCAGACAACAATGCAAACTAGCCACAGGCTGCACACAGCACAGCCAGTGATTTTCATACAGAGCGCTACGTAACGTTGCCAATAAGAAAACATAAACAGCCTACTTACAACTGAACCCGTACTTCGAAATTTGTTAATCAAATCTCGCACAGTATCACGATGCGAGTGTGTCACAGGGAAAACTGAATTAAATGTTTGACGAACTGAAACTGTGTGTTTACCGCCAGCTTTGAACACTTGTTCGACTAAAAACACACGTTCTTCAGTGGTTAGCATTTTAACAGTGACAAAAACGAAACAAACAAACAAAGGAACTAAACTTAAACTTTCACGTCAACACGTAACGACACAGAGCACCGATGCTACTGACGCTGGCTGAGAAACGAAACAGTGGAACGTTGGGAGAGTCCACTTGAAGGGAAGTAACCCAGGCGGGCGAACAATCATACGGGACGCGCGGCTAACAATCATACGCCAATGCGGAGAGACTTTTTGCACACCTCGTACTTTATTGTAAAATGTGTTTTTACGGACGTAGTTTAAGGATTCCTCAACAGGAAGGTAGGAAAGGGACCCTGAAGAGCAACTTTCATAAGAAAAGAAGTCGAAATTTTAAAGTAAGTGAAGCATATGTAATTTTCTATATTTATGATATAAGACGTTCAGAACTAAAATGGTTCAAATGGTTCAAATGACTGTGAGCACTATGTGACTCAACTTCTGAGGTCATCAGTCGCCTAGAACTTAGAACTAAGCAAACCTAACTAACCTAAGGACATCACACACATCCATGCCCGAGGCAGGATTCGAACCTGCGACCGTAGCGGTCACGCGGTTCCAGACTGAAGCGTCTTTAACCGCACGGCCACACCGGCCGGCTCAGAACTAAAATATCAGTTTCCTAAAGCATTTGAATACTACTCTCAAAAGTCTCGAGAGAACAGACTATGAAGTTTCCGAAGTGCGGATAATACTCAAATGAAAGATCGATAACACGACGAGCAGTTTAGCACTGTGTACGATGATAGCCTTCCATGTGGAGGGCCACAGCTAACATACATAAATGGTTGACATATATTTTTAAACATTGTTGCACGCTCTAAAGTCATTCCTGTGAAGCGTGAAATACATAAAATTTGAAGAAAAAAAAAAAAAGAATCCAGCGCTCGAGACAGGTAGTTATCGATTACTCGTTCGAGTCTAGTTTCAACAAGTAGTTTTTTAACTTTTCCTGATCAGTACGAATACCTACGTAATATAAATATATGGTAATTAGCAGATATTTAATTGTCTTTTTTTATGAATAATGAAAGTCTTCTTATTTCTAATAACATATTACACACAAAATGTAGTTTTCATTGTAGATATGGATCCTAATCACCGATTCTTTGTATATAAATTTGTTTACAAAAGAGAAAAACATTTCAAATTAATTTTTTTCCATCTTCATATACCCTGCGCTTCATGGAAATGTCAGTGGTCCACAAACCTCCGTTTAAAAATTTACCTCAACTGGGAATCCAAATCCATCCACTTTGCAGTTGGTCATCCTACCACAGAGCCACACAGCCCACCAGAACTGTCAACTTGCTTTATAATGTTAAACAACTTTGGGGAACTTAAAAGTAGATTTTGTAGGGAATTTTTGAGAGTTTCATCGAACTACTTTAGGTAAATGATATTTGATTATGAACTTCACGTACCATATACATAAAAAATTACAAAACTCTGATTACCATGTGGTCTCTTTGACATTTCCCGACATTCGGTAAAAAAATGTCTGTTTCAGATAAAAAAGTGGCGTCAACTAGTAAACAAATAGGACCTAAGAAGAGGTAAGTTACAGAGGAGATGAGAATTTTTCAAGGCAATTGGACTGCGATCTATTTTTTTGTGGAATATAAAACAAAACCTATATGTCTGACATGCAATGAATCTGCCTCGGTTCCCAGAGAAAAAGGCATTCAACGGCATTATGAGACTAAACATGCAGTAGTACTTGATTTGTAAAAGGACAATTTCGACAAAATCAGATAAACGACATAAAAAGAAAACTTTCTGCTCAACAGCAGACACTGACAAGGGCGAATTCACAGTCAACGTAGTATGTGAAAGCGAGTTCTGTAGAAGCTCTGATACTGGTAAAAAAAAAATCAAAGCCGTATTCAGATGGCGAAATGGTTACGGAACGCTTAGAGACCATCGTTGAAACTATGTGTCCAGAAAAGATAAAGGATTTCTCAAAAATAAGCCTGCCTCGTCAAACTATTATTAGACGCGTGGACGTCATTGGAAAACAAACTGAAGATACTTTAAAAAATCGTCCATCCGAGTGTATATTTTATCCTCTAGGTTTGGATGAATGCGCAGATGTGGCGAATACTGCCCAAGTGGCGATTTACGTCAGAGTTGTTGATGGCCATTTCGATGAAACAGAAGAACTGTCGGCATTGTATCCATTCAAGGGTACCACAAAGTCAAGGGATTTGTTGGAAGCAGTCATATTGATATTAAGTCGATTTTCGTTAGAACTCAACAACTTCTCGGGACTAACAACGGATGGGGCTCAGATTCCGAGCATGATAACGTTTCGTATTATACAGAAGTAAGATGTCTGTTGTGGAAGCGTGGTTGATTTGAAGCAGGAAATACAATCATTCTCTGAAAGTAAGTCAAAGAGACTCCTACACTTCGAAGATAAGAATAGCTTTCCGACTTTGCGTTCTAGGTCGAATAACTAGCCACCTAAATTATGTTAATGTTCGACTCCAAGGAAAAGATCAACTGATTAATGTCAATCATGATCTTATTTCCGCATTCCAAATGAAGCTTGGGCTTTGGGAGCAACAGTTACGAACAAAAGACTTCACACATTTTCCTACACTGTCAAAGCAATCGGACGTCACACAGCCGGCAACGATTAAATACGCTTCTTTGATATCTGTCTTGAAATACGAATTCCAAAACCAATTTCAAGATTTTAAGAAACATTGTCTGCTTTCTTCTTTTCTGTATTTGCTACGCCATTCTCTGTAGTCATAGACTCTCTGCAGAGGCGTTTGCTAATGGAGTGCTGCGAAATGCAATGCAATGCACATTTAAAAGAGAAGGTTGGTTTGGAAGCAAACACGTTTGGACAAGGAGAAATATCCAGCGTTTGACGGACACGTCTTGAAAATGATTTCATTATCTGGAAACACGAATGTGAATAGCTTTTTAGTTGCTCGAGTTACATCAAATCACAAATGAGAACACGAATTGGTGCTATTCATCTGGAAATCTCTTTGCGTGTAGCAACAACTTCAGTTGACATCAACACTGATTCAATTGGTTCAGTCAAAAAAACTCAGACATCCCACTGACATTGTATTTCATTATATTTTATAAAAATGTTTTTTTTCCTCAGAATTTGTTTTATTTTCTTTAAAAAAATAAAGTAATATTTGTTGCTTGTTTTGGTTCACTAAACAAAAATTGGTAATGGGTCCGCGGGGAAATCTGCATTCAAAAATTTGCCCCGACTGCTGAAAAGGGTGGCCACACTTGTTATAAAGCGTTATCTTCAGTTGCGTATCCACACGTCAAACAACCAGACGAACATATGTCGATAATGTATTTACCCCCTTACCACAGTATTACTGTATTGATACGAGGTGAGTCATCTAAATCCTGCATCGCAAAAGTTGTGCAAATGTAAAGTGCTGTTGATGTGCAGTTTTCACCGAATGGATTGTTAGGCAGGCGCTCGTATTGTTACCCAATAAACGGACTGTAGTAATACTTAGAAAGTTTATTTTTGTGCGAACATATACTGTTATAAATGGAACAACGCTTTTTTTGAGTGAAAGCAGTCAGTGGTAGCAATCGCATGAAAAGATTCTACACCATTCTAGCTTCCCATATTAACTGAATAATCCATTCTTTCTTTTCGAATGGAAACAATCAGTATTTTTTCTGTCGGTTGAATCACGTGTCCATACTTTTAACTGAAACTACTCTTTAGTATTTTAGATGACCGAGCCATCCTTTCATCCTTCTGAGTGAAACCAACCTGCAATAATTTAATTAACTGAACTAAAGCAGTGCTACACTATAGTGACAGAGAGTGGTCCTAAGTGCAGACGTATCTCAGTTGTATGGCACAGTTAAAATAGGCAGTACACGTGTTCATTTACGAGGGTCGCTCCAAAAGAAATGCACACTATTTTTGTAAAATTACAGTTTGCATTCTGCATGTGTGAAAGTTTTACAGTGTGTAGATATATCCTTCGTGCTTGTTTTCAAACTTAGTTCAATCTATTCCCGTGAGTGGCGCCGTCACAGCATGTCTTCAAGTTGCTTGCTACACTTGACGTTCGTCAGAAGCAATGTGCTGTCATAGAATTCCTGTGCTGTGAAAACGAGACAGTGGGAAACATCCACAAGATGTTGAAAAAGGCGTATGGAGATGCTGCTGTCGATCGCAGTACAGTTAGTCGGTGGGCGAGCAGGTTACGTGATGAAATCGGGCACGGCAATATTGAGGATTGTCCTCGCAGCGGCAGGCCTCGTACTGCACACACTCCAGACAATGTGCAGGGAGTTAACGAATTGGTGACTGCTGACAGACGCATCACAGTGAACGAATTGTCACGCTACGTTGGGATAGGGGAAGGAAGTGTTTGCAGAATACTGAAAGTGTTGGCGTTGAAAAAGGTTTGTGCCAGGTGTGTTTCCAGGATGTTGACAGTGGCTCACAAAGAAATAAGAAAAACGGTATGCAGTGAACTTTTGGAACAGTACGAGAATAGTGGAGATGAATTTCTTGGAAGAATTGTGACAGGTGATGAAAGACGGCACCATCATTTTTCAACAGAGACGAAGAGGCAATCTATGGGGTGGCATCATGCAAATTTACCCAAGGAAAAAAAAATTTCGAAACCACACATTCTGCTGGAAAAGTTATGGCTGCGGTGTTTTTCGATTCCGAAGGACTCTTGCTTGTGGACATCGTGCCAAGTGGAACCACCATACATTCTGATGCATATGTGACGATGTTGAAGAAACTTCAAGCTCGACTGAGACGTGTTCGACCACATCGGCAAAATCAGGATGTTTTGCTGTTGCACGACAATGCACGGCCACATGTCACTTAAAAAACCACGGAAGCGATCACAAAACTCGGATGGACAACACTGAAACACCCGCCTTACAGTCCTGACCTGGCTCCATGTGACTATCATCTCTTCGTGAAACTGAAAGACTCTCTTCGTGGAACAAGGTTTGAAGATGATGACTCCCTTGTGCACGCTGCCAAACAGTGGCTCCAACAGGTTGGTCCAGAATTTTACCGTGCGGGTATACAGGCGCTGGTACCAAGATGGCGTAAGGCAGATGAGAGGGATGGAAAGTGTATGGAGAAATGAAAATATTGTTCCTAAAGGATGTATCTCCATACTGAAAAACTTTCAAACATGTAGACTAAAAGATGGTTCAAATGGCTCTGAGCACTATGGGACTTAACATCTGTGGTCATCAGTCCCCTAGAACTTAGAACTACTTAAACCTAACTAACATAAGGACATCACACACATCCATGCCTGAGGCAGGATTTGAACCTGCGACCATAGCAGTCGCGCGGTACAGGACTGAAGCACTTAAAACCGCATGGCCACACCACCCGGCAATAAAAGATGGTTTAAAAATAGAGTGCATTTCTTTTGTAGTGACCCTCGTATGTACTGAATGGAGTGATTTTTCTTTTCATCATTTGAAACTGATTCATGTATTGTTGTGGAATAAATTGTTCCAGGTGTCATTAGTGTGTAACTAATTAACCTGACGTATTGCTGGGATAGGGCTGCCATCACTTACTTTGCTGACTCGAGTCATGAACTTCGAAAACACTACACATCTGGGTCAAATCGTATTAATTTCCCGCACACAAACAGTTTGTACGCAATAAGTTGATCGATGGCCATGATGTTGCATGAGGAGTGGGGATATGGGACAGCGGGGGTGGAGAATGTTCTCTCGCTTGAGCTTCAGTTCCTACAACGCCAGCGGACGCACGCCTCCAACCGACCAGGAGATACAAATTACACACGGGAGTGACTAGGATTTGTTGTTGTTGTGGTCTTCAGTCCTGAGACTGGTTTGATGCAGCTCTCCATGATAGGATTTCTGAAAGTGAATTTCACAGACGTTCATGTTCATACGTAGTGCTAATATGCAGTAAGGAATATGAAAGAAAATGAAATCAGTTTTGTACAGCTGAATGAGTTGAAGGCAAATGACAAAAATGGTTCAAATGGCTCTGAGCACTATGGGACTTAACAGCTGTGGTCATCAGTCCCCTAGAACTTAGAACTACTTAAACCTAACTAACTTAAGGACATCACCCACATCCATGCCCGAGGCAGGATTCGAACCTGCGACCGTAGCGGTCGCTCGGTTCCGGACTGAAGCGCCTAGAACCGCACGGTCACCGTGGTCGGCTGGCAAATGGCAGTTAAGATAATCAGTTGTCTGGGGGACGGGGTGGCATCGCGATGTATGCTATTGCCAGTTGTCGGCGGCCCGTCATTTTCTTAACAAATAAGTATGGAAAATACAGGGTATTCCAAAATTGTGTTTACAGCTTTGATCAAATATATTTTAGAAATGGGAATAGATAGAAAAGCGCTGCTGGCGAATTAATGTTAACACGTACCAAAGGTTATAGTAGCCAATTAACAGAGTTCAATGTGTTATTTTCCGGAGCCAAAATAAGGACATATTAAAAAATTTTGATATTGCAAAAGAAAGTCTTAATTGAATGTAATAAATACAAACTAACACTTTCTACATCTACATCTACATCTACATCCATACTCCGCAAGCCACCTGACGGTGTGTGGCGGAGGGCACCTTCAGTCCCTCTATCGGTTCTCCCTTCTATTCCAGTCTCGTATTGTTCGTGAAAAGAAGGGTTGTCGGTATGCCTCTGTGTGGGCACTAATCTCTCTGATTTTATCCTCATGGTCTCTTCGCGAGATATAAGTAGAGGGAGTAATATACTGCTTGACTCTTCGGTGAAGGTATGTTCTCGAAACTTTGACAAAAGCCCGTACCGAGCTACTGAGCGTCTCTCCTGCAGAGTCTTCCACTGGAGTTTATCTATCATCTCCGTAACGCTTTCGCGATTACTAAACGATCCTGTAACGAAGCGCGCTGCTCTCCGTTGGATCTTCTCTATGTCTTGTATCAACCCTATCTGGTACGGATCCCACACTGCTGAGCAGTATTCAAGCAGTGGGCG
Organism: Schistocerca cancellata; assembly: GCF_023864275.1. NCBI lineage: Eukaryota > Metazoa > Arthropoda > Insecta > Orthoptera > Acrididae > Schistocerca > Schistocerca cancellata. The sequence goes on along the minus strand of NC_064637.1, from coordinate 50,013,125 downwards.
AACAAGCGTACTGTACCCTACTTCCTTTGTTTTCGGATTGCATTTCCTTAGGATTCTTCCAATGAATCTCAGTCTGGCATCTGTTTTACCGACGATCAACATTAATTTGTTACAAAAAGAACTTTTATATTTTACTAGTACCTTCTAAGATGAAGAAGTGCGAGTGGGCATACTGTATTCTTCACTGCTGTAAATTTTCTTCAGAGTGACTGTATTCTTCAACAGCGTTATGAAAATATGCAACTCAAGTTTTATCACAATTCTCTCCAGTCACTAACATTGCTTTCGTAGTCGCTACAACAAACTGTGTTTTGTCACTGCTCCATACATCAATCATTTGGGAAAACACCCTTTTCAGTTGTAACTGCCTTGTCTACCTCTGTCCTCCCGTGTCGGCTCGTTACCCCCTCTATAGCTCGAGTTTCCATGTGATCGATAATTTCCCCCATTTCGTTTATTGTCGTTCCCTTACGGCGAGCCTTTCCAACTGTGTTCATTGTTTCTGTTTCTGCTTCTCGCGTTTTGTATCTCACTTACGCAGTCTAATCCGTGTAGAGGGCTCTTGGAGGATTCAGTTGAATCGTTGCACCTTCCTATGAAGAGTTGTTGGTTGTTGTTGTGGTCTTCAGTCCAGAGACTGGTTTGATGCAGCTCTCCAAGCTACTCTATCCTGTGCAAGCTTCTTCATCTCCCAGTACCTACTGCAACCTACATCCTTCTGAATCTGCTTAGTGTATTCACCTCTTGGTTTCCCTCTATGATTTTTACCCTCCATGTTGCCCTCCAATACTAAACTGGTGATCCCTTGATGCCTCAGAATATGTCCTACCAACCGATCCCTTCTTCTAGTCAAGTTTTGCCACAAACTCCTCTTCTCTCCAATTCTATTCAATACCTCCTCATTAGTTATGTGATCTACCCATCTAACTTTCAGCATTCTTCTGTAGCACCATATTTCTAAAGCTTGTATTCTCTTCTTGTCCAAACTATTTATCGTCCATGTTTCACTTCCATACATGGCTACATTCCAAACAAATACTTTCAGAAACGACTTCCTGACACTTAAATCTATACTCAATGTTAGCAAATTTCTTTTCTTCAGAAACGCTTTCGTTGCCATTGACAGTCTACATTTTATATCCTCTCTACTTCGACTATCATGAGTTATTTTGCTCCCCAAATAGCAAAACTACTCTACTACTTTAAGCCTCTCATTTCCTAATCTAATTCCCGCAGTATCACCCGATTTAATTCGACTACATTCAATTACCCTCGTTTTGCTTCTGTTGATGTTCATCTTATATCCTCCTTTCAAGACACTGTCCATTCAGTTCAGCTGCTCTTGCAGGTCCTTTGCTGTCTCTGACAGAATTACAATGTCATCGGCGAACCTCACAGTTTTTAATTCTTTTCCAAGAATTTTAATCCCTACTCCGAATTTTTGTTTCGTTTCCTTTACTGCTTGCTCAATATACAGGTTGAATAACATCGGTGATAGGCTACAACCCTATCTCACTCCCTTTCCAACCACTGCTTCGCTTTCATGTCCCTCGACTCTTATAACTGACATCTGGTTTCTGTACAAATTGTAAATAGCCTTTCGCTCCCTGTATTTTACCCCTGCCACCTTCGGAATTTGAAAGAGAGTATTCCAGTCAACATTGTCAAAAGCTTTCTCTAAGTCTACAAATGCTAGAAACGTAGGTTTACCTTTCCTTAATCTAGTGCAGAGATAATTTACCGTAGCAGTGCGTCAATATTTCCTTGAGACGGTATGGCTAGTCCGAAAGCGAATTCTTCTTAAAGAACTTCACTAGACTACGGAATCGTGACGCTTCTATATCTTCGCTCAGCATAATATCGAGCTTGATTCCCCCCTGCGTGTCTTGCGACTAGTACGTCTTAAGAAACGCGTCCTTACACTCTCTGTATGAGCGACAGCACTCAGCAACAATGCGACCCCTCTCAAAATCCGCAGATGAATTACAGCTTGTGTACCAGTGGCCACAATTCCCGCAGCAACTCATCGAACTGGACTGTCTAGCTTTTTGGACATAATGTATTGTAATTTTCCCTCTACACTTGGAAATTCTGAATGGATATAAAATATTTGTGGTCGAATGGTTCGACGTTCCTTGTGAGCGAAGTATTTCTCATATCTGCAGCACTCGTCTCCATAAATCGATGTCTAGACGATCTGTCGCGAATGATAGAAAATAGAATTAAAACTCAAGTGAGATGTAGGCTTGGAAAATTTTGTTACCAGCGAGGCGCATATACTGTATTCAAACATTACTGTATTCGAACATTATGAATCACCTCGAAGGGAACGATCTATTGATACGTAATCAACAAGGTTTCAGAAAACATCGTTCTTGTGCAACGCAGCTAGCTCTTTATTCGCACGAAGTAATGGCCGCTATCGACAGGGGATCTCAAGTTGATTCCGTATTTCTAGATTTCCGCAAAGCTTTTGACACCGTACCTCACAAGCGACTTCTAATCCAGCTGCGGGCCTATGGGGTATCGTCTCAGTTGTGCGACTGGATTCGTGATTTCCTGTCAGGAAGGTCGCAGTTCGTAGTAATAGACGGCAAATCATCGAGTAAAGCTGTAGTGATGTCAGGTGTTCCCCAGGGAAGCGTCCTGGGACCTCTGCTGTTCCTGATCTATATAAATGACCTGTGTGACAATCTGAGCAGTTCTCTTAGGTTGTTTGCAGATGATGCTGTAACTTACAGTCTAGTAAGGTCATCCGAAGACCAGTATCAGTTGCAAAGCGATTTATAAAAGATTGCTGTATGGTGTGGCAGGTGGCAGTTGACGCTAAATAACGAAAAGTGTGAGGTGATCCACATGCGTTCCAAAAGAAATCCGTTGGAATTCGATTACTCGATAAATAGTAAAATTCTCAAAGCTGTCAATTCAACTAAGTACCTGGGTGTTAAAATTACGAACAACTTCAGTTGGAAAGACCACATAGATAATGTTGTGGGAAGGCGAGCCAAAGGTTGCGTTTCATTGGCAAGACACTTAGAAGATGCAACAAGTCCACTAAAGAGACAGCTTACACTACACTCGTTCGTCCTCTGTTAGAATATTGCTGCGCGGTGTGGGATCCTTACCAGATGGGATTCACGGAGGACATCGAAAGGGTGCAAAAAAGGGGAGCTCGTTTTGTATTATCACGCAATAGGGGAGAGAGTGTGGCAGATATGATACGCGAGTTGGGATGGAAGTCATTAAAGCAAAGACGTTTTTCGTCGCGGCGAGATCTATTTACGATATTTCAGTCATCAAATTTCTCTTCCGAATGCGAAAACATTTAGTTGAACCCAACCTACATAGGTAAGAATGGTCATCAAAATAAAATAAGAGAAATCAGAGCTCGAACAGAAATGTTTAGGTGTTCGTTTTTCCCGCTGTTCGGGAGTGGAATGGTAGAGATTTAGTATGATTGTGGTTCGATGAACCCTCTGCCAAGCTCTTAAATGTGAATTGCAGACTCATCATGTAGATGTAGATGTTTTTGTAGATGTAGGCGGAAGTGACCGGACGTAGCTTATGTCTAATGTTGACTCTGCTAATAAGAGCGGACTACGCCATATCACGAGGCTCGAAAGACGTCGCAAGACGCAACCCTTGGACAGTGGCTTACGGCCTGTTCGTCACGTAGGCATCACGTGCTACCGCGTGACACGCATACACTGCTCAGGAGTACTGGAAACCTCTAGAACAAGTGGTACCGGGCGCACTACCGCTATAAAAAGGCTAGCCGCCATATTGTCAGGGTAGGAATGGGAGTGATTGCAGTGATGGAGCAGCAAGCCAGTCGGTCAGATATGGTTTAGCTGGAGTTCCGATGCTGTGAGATCGGAGTGCAGTGCTGCGTAACTACGAGGAGACTTAGACTTATTTCCCTGTAGTCAACACTTAGTCCAGCGCGCCCACCTCTGCGATATTGGGACTTAAACTCAGGGACCCGCGAGAAGCTACACTATTAGGAAGGCAGTTAGTCAACTTTGTAAATAAATTTGTTTATAAACGGATGTGCCAGGGTTGCTTCCACTGTATATACCGTCATGCACTGATTTATGATTGCATCCAGTGTGCCCTGAGATCAAGCCGAGTTCCGTATTCTAACTCACCCTACAGCCCTCTTTTCAGTGGAGCAGGTGCACAGAAGGCAGTCCACGACCACGAGACCTCCTGTCAAGTAAGTTTGTTGACGCGCATTCTTGCAGTCCTACTTCCTCTCAGGACTCGTCAGTGAGTCACGACAGATCCTTGTCCATTGTTAGGCCCTCCTCTAGTGTCGCCAGATTCGGGGAGTAGTGTTTCCGCTCGCCGAAGACGTACGCAGTTTTTCTTCCGCTTCGGCTTCTGATACACTCAGCATCTCCGACGTAGCGTGCTCTGCCGTGCAGCCTATAATCAAAGGCGAGTTCTCGTGCTGCTGAGCTTGCAGCTCGTGGTCTCGCGGTCGCGTTCTCGCTTTCCGAGCACGGGGTTCCAGGTTCGATTCCCGTTCGGATCAGTGCTATTTTCTTTACCTGCCTCGAGATGACTGGATGTTTGTGTTGTCCTCATCGTTTCATCATAATTCATGAGAGTGGCGAGATTGGACTGAGTTTGCGACTTTATACGCCAGCCGCGGTGGCCGAGCGGTTCCAGGCGCTTCAGTCTGGAACCGCGCGACTGCTACAGTCGAGGGTTCGAATCCTGCCTCGGGCATGGATGTGTGTGGTATACACTCCTGGAAATGGAAAAAAGAACACATTGACACCGGTGTGTCAGACCCACCATACTTGCTCCGGACACTGCGAGAGGGCTGTACAAGCAATGATCACACGCACGGCACAGCGGACACACCAGGAACCGCGGTGTTGGCCGTCGAATGGCGCTAGCTGCGCAGCATTTGTGCACCGCCGCCGTCAGTGTCAGCCAGTTTGCCGTGGCATACGGAGCTCCATCGCAGTCTTTAACACTGGTAGCATGCCGCGACAGCGTGGACGCGATCCGTATGTGCAGTTGACGGACTTTGTGCGAGGGCGTACAGTGGGCATGCGGGAGGCCGGGTGGACGTACCGCCGAATTGCTCAACACGTGGGGCGTGAGGTCTCCACAGTACATCGATGTTGTCGCCAGTGGTCGGCGGAAGGTGCACGTGCCCGTCGACCTGGAACCGGACCGCAGCGACGCACGGATGCACGCCAAGACCGTAGGATCCTACGCAGTGCCGTAGGGGACCGCACCGCCACTTCCCAGCAAATTAGGGACACTGTTGCTCCTGGGGTATCGGCGAGGACCATTCGCAACCGTCTCCATGAAGCTGGGCTACGGTCCCGCTCACCGTTAGGCCGTCTTCCGCTGACGCCCCAACATCGTGCAGCCCGCCTCCAGTGGTGTCGCGACAGGCGTGAATGGAGGGACGAATGGAGACGTGTCGTCTTCAGCGATGAGAGTCGCTTCTGCCTTGGTGCCAATGATGGCCGTATGCGTGTTTGGCGCCGTGCAGGTGAGCGCCACGATCAGGACTGCATACGACCGAGGCACACAGGGCCAACACCCGGCATCATGGTGTGGGGAGCGATCTCCTACACTGGCCGTACACCACTGGTGATCGTCGAGGGGACACTGAATAGTGCACGGTACATCCAAACCGTCATCGAACCCATCATTCTACCATTCCTATACCGCCAAGGGAACTTGCTGTTCCAACAGGACAATGCACGTCCGCATGTATCCCGTGCCACCCAACGTGCTCTAGAAGGTGTAAGTCAACTACCCTGGCCAGCAAGGTCTCCGGATCTGTCCCCCATTGAGCATGTTTGGGACTGGATGAAGCGTCGTCTCACGCGGTCTGCACGTCCAGCACGAACGCTGGTCCAACTGAGGCGCCAGGTGGAAATGGCATGGCAAGCCGTTCCACAGGACTACATCCAGCATCTCTACGATCGTCTCCATGGGAGAATAGCAGCCTGCATTGCTGCGAAAGGTGGATATACACTGTACTAGTGGCGACATTGTGCATGCTCTGTTGCCTGTGTCTATGTGCCTGTGGTTCCGTCAGTGTGATCATGTGATGTATCTGACCCCAGGAATGTGTCAATCAAGTTTTTCCTTCCTGGGACGATGAATTCACGGTGTTCTTATTTCAATTTCCAGGAGTGTACTTCGGTTAGTTAGGTTTAAGTAGTTCAAAGTTTGATGACGTGAGATGTTAAGTCCCATAGTGCTCAAAACCATTTGAACCATCTTGGCCTTTGTAAGGGCGCTGATAATCGATCAGTTGAGCGCTCCACAAACCAAACATCATCATCATCATCATCATCCTGCTGTGGATCATATAATAAAATCACAGACGTCAGAGCTCTCACGGGAAGATTTTAGAGCTCTAATCTCCCGCGCGCTGTTCGGGTGTGGAACGGTACAGAAATAGCTTGAAGGTGATTCGATGAACCCTCTGCCAGGCACTTAATTGTGAACTGCACAGTTATAACAACAGCACAACATCCCTGACTGCTTTCCGATTTAGTACATACCATACAAAAATCGTTCAAATGGCTCTGAGCACTATGGAACGTAACTTCTGAGGTCATCAGTCCCCTAGAACTTAGAACTACTTAAACCTAACTAACCAAAGGACATCACACACATCCATGCCCGAGGCAGGATTCGAACCTGCGACCGTAGCGGTCGCGTGGTTCGAGACTGTAGCGCCCAGAACCGCTCGGCCACCGCTGCCGGCCATACCATACAATCCTCCTCCAGTGGTATTTCGGAATTCCTGTAACAAATCCGTATTCCTAATTTTGAAATTACGCTCATGCTCATAAATTAAAGATAATGCTGATACAAGGTGAAACAACGCTCTGGTGGGCGGTTTGCCGGTTTAACTCACCTCGGGGTATGACCATGCGGTGCATTTGACCTGCGGTCGTCGCACGGTGGCGCTGGCAGCAGTCCACATACGCTGAGGTGTGTTGGTGCATGTCAGAGTACGGTGCAGCGAATAAGTGTGTAGACGTTTTCAGACGTGCTAATGGTGACTGTATGTCGAAAATGGCTCAAAGAACACATATTGATGACGTTATGAGGGGTAGAATACTAGGGCGACTGGAGGCTGGTCAAAAACAGCAGGTTGTAGCACGGGCCCTCCGTGTGATCTCAAGATTATGGCAACGATTCCAGCAGACATGAAACGTGTCCAGGCGCTACGGTACGGGACGTCCACAGTGTACAACACCACAAGAAGACCGATATCTCACCATCAGTGCCCGCAGACGGCCACGGAGTACTGCAGGTAGCCTTGCTCGGGACCTTACCGCAGCCACTGGAACGATTGTCTCCAGACACACAGTCTACAGACGACTGAACAGACAACGTTTATTCGCCCAGAGACCTGCAAGGTGCGTTCCACTGACCCCTGGTCGCAGGAGAGCCCGTAAAGCCTGGTGTCAAGAACACAGTACATGGTCATTGGAACAGTGGTCCCAAGTTATGTTCACGGACGAGTTCAGGTATAGTCTGAGAAGTGATTCTGGCCGCATTTTCATCTGGCGTGAACCAGGAACCAGATACCAATCCCTTAATGGCCTTGAAAGGGATCTGTATGGAGGTCGTTGTTTGATTGTATGGGGTGGGATTATGATTGGTGCACGTAGACCCCTACATGTCTTTGAGAGATCAACTGTAACAGGTCAGGTGTATCGGGACGTCATTTTGCACCAGTATGTCCGCCTTTTCAGGAGTGCAGTGGGTCCCACCTTCCTCCTGATGGATGATAAGGCACGGCCCCACCGAGCTGCCATACTGGAGGAGTACCTTGAAACAGAAGATATTAGGCGAATGGAGTGGCTTGCCTGTTCTACAGACCTAAACCCCATCGAGCACGTCTGGGATGCTCTCGGTCGACGTATCGCTGCACGTCTTCAAACCCCTACGACACTTCAGGAGCTCCGACAGGCACTGGTGCAAGAATGGGAGGCTATACCCCAGCAGCTGCTCGACCACCTTATACAGAGTATGCCAAACCGTTGTGCGGCCTGTGTACGTATGCATGGTGATGATATCCCATATTGATGTCGGGGTACATGCGGAGGAAACAGTGGCGTTTTGTAGCACATGTGTTTCGGGACGGTTTACTCCACTTATCACCAATACTGTGGACCTACAGATCTGTGTCGTGTGTGTTCCCTATGTGCCTATGCTATTAGCGCCAGTTTTGTGTAGTGCCACGTTCGTGGCACCACATTCTGTAGCATGAGTGTAGTTACCTTCATTAGCTCATATTTTCCTATATGATCTGAAGATATCAACAATTCTAGAGAATAACAAAATAATAGTTCCATGCGGCACATTCTCATTCGCCTAATTCCTAAACTGTATCATGTACTAACAACGGGAGCTGTTGCGCAATTCTGAAACTCGTGTAAGGGACTGTTCCAAAAGGTGACATTCATTCAACTAATGCTGGAGTAAAAAATATAAAACTCTGCAGATAACAAAATGGAGTGTCAAATGTAGAAATCGAAACTTTTCCGACGTATTCTAACGTTTGAATCAAATAGAGGGGTGACAGTAGCGGAGGCAGGCACAAGCATTTGCGCCGTGGATGGGGATGATGCCGTTGGACAGAGCACGCCAAGAAAATTGTTTTGCCGTTTTAAGGAGGATCGTTTTGACATTAGTGACGTTCCACGTTTGGGAGTACAAAAATGGTTCAAATGACTGTGAGCATTATGGGACTTAACATCTAAGGTCATCAGTCCCCTAGAACTTAGAACTACTTAAACCTAACTAACCTAAGCGCATCACACATATCCATGCCCGAGGCAGCATTCGAACCTGCGACCGTAGCGGTCGCGCTGTTCCGGACTGAAGCGCCTAGAACCGCTCGGCCACAGCAGCCGGACTCAGGAATACCTTTAGGCTTTGAGAGAGAACGTTGAAACGCATTAATCCGCAATGAACCGGGTCAGTGTACTCGAGAATCATCTCAGATTCAAGGGAAGTACAAATCTAGCAGACAAACATCAGCTGAGCGAAGCGAAAACGAGCGTCAGGAGAGTAATGAGAGAAGCGATGAATGATCTTGAAAGTAAGATGTTGTCAAGCGACCAGAGTAAAAACCTCAAGAGATTTTGGTCACACTTAAAATCAGCAAATGGGTCGAAATCATCTATCCGTTCCCTCGGCACCGAAACGGAAGATAAGAGAGAGGAGGCCGAAATACTGAATTCGGTCTTCCGAAGTTGTTTCACCGTGGAAGATCGTAACACTGTCCCTCCTTTCAATCATCGTACGAGCGTCGAAATGGCAGATATTGCGATAATCGATTGCGGAACTGAAAAGCAGCTACAATCGCTTAGTAGTGGAAAGGCGTCAGGACCAGAAGAGATACAAGAGATACCCATAAGATTCTATAAAGATTATGCGAAAGAACTTGCTCCCCTTCTAGCAATAGATCGCTTGAGCAGCGAAAGGTACCTAACGACTGGAAAAAAGCGCAGATCATTCCTGTTTTTAAGAAATACCGTACGACAGATCCACACAATTATAGACCTATATCGTTGACTCACTCTGTTGTAGAATTATGGAAAATGTTTTATGCTCAAGATTATGAAGTTTTTGGGAAATAAACCTCTCCTCTATAAAAATGATTATGGATTTCGCAAAACTCACCTCGCTCTGCTCCTCCATGAGATCCACATCGCAGTGGACAACGGCGCTCAGGTTGATGCCGAGTTCCTTAATTTTGGCAAAGCATTTGCCACCGTCCCACACTGCCAGTTAATGAAAAAAATACGAGCTTACGGAGTATCGGAACAGACTTTCGATTGGATTCAAGACTTTCTTGCAGATAGAACTCAACACGTCGCCCTTAACGGAAGTAAATCGACAGATGTAAAGGTAATATCCGGAGTACCACAGAGAAGTGTGATAGGACCGTTGCTGTTTGCACTATATATATATATATATATATATATATATACAGGGTGAGTCACCTAACATTACCGCTGGATATATTTCGTAAACCACATCAAATACTGACGAATCGATTCCACAGACCGAACGTGAGGAGAGGGGCTAGTGTAATTGGTTAATACAAACCATAAAAAAAGCACGCAAGTATGTTTTTTAACACAAACCTACGTTTTTTTAAATGGAACCCCGTTAGTTTTGTTGGCACATCTGAACATATAAACAAATACGTAATCAGTGCCGTTTGTTGCATTGTAAAATGTTAATTACATCCGGAGATATTGTAACCTAAAGTTGACGCTTGAGTACCACTCCCCCGCTGTTCGATCATGTGTATCGGAGAGCACCGAATTACGTAGGGATCCAAAGGGAACGGTGATGGACCTTAGGTACATTAGAGACTGGAGCAGCACATTACGTCCACATGCTAACACCTTTTTACTGGTCTTTTTCACTGACACACATATACATTACCATGAGGGGTGAGGTACACGTTCGACGGGCGTTTCATAGGACGTGGAGGACGCATAAATTGGCCAGCCCGTTCTCCTGATCTTACACCTCTGGACTTCTTTCTGTGGGGTACGTTAAAGGAGAACGTGTACCGTGATGTGCCTACAACCCCAGATGATATGAAACAACGTATTGTGGCAGCCTGCGGTGACATTACACCAGATGTACTGCGGCGTGTACGACATTCATTACGCCAGAGATTGCAATTGTCTGCAGCAAATGATGGCCACCACATTGAATATCTATAGGCCTGACATGTCGGGACACACTATGTTCCACTCCGTAATTGAAAACGGAAACCACGTGTGTACGTGTACCTCACCCCTCATGGTAATGTACATGTGCGTAAGTGAAAAAGACCAATAAAAAGGTGTTAGCATGTGGACGTAATGTGCTGTTCCAGTCTCTTCTGTACCTAAGGTCCATCACCGTTCCCTTTGGATCCCTACGTAATTCGGTGCTCTTCGATACACACGATAAAACAGCGGAGGAGTGGTACTCAAGCGTCAACTTTAGGTTACAATATCTCTGGATGTAATTAACATTTTACAATGCAACAAACGGCACTGATTACGTATTTGTTTATATGTTCAGATGTGATAACAAAAGTAACGGGGTTCCATTTAAAAAAACGTAGGTTTGTGTTAAAAAATATACTTCCGTGCTTTTTTTTATGGTTTGTATTAACCAATTACACTAGCCCCTCTCCTCACGTTCGGTCTGTGGAATCGATTCGTCAGTATTTGATGTGGTTTACAAAATATATCCAGCGGTACTGTTGGGTGACTCACCCTGTATATATATATATATATATATATATATATATATATATATATATATATACGAGGCGTGTTTTTTTAAGTAAGTACCGTTTTGGAATTAAAAAAAAAAAGACTTGCTAAGATATCTCAATAATTTTATTTTTACATGAAAGCCTGTACCTTACTCTACGCACTGACCCCATTACAGTTCGATAATCGTGAGTCCCGCCGACTGTGAAGTACGGGCTGTAATAAAATTACTTTGTGCTAAAGACCTAAAAGCGATCGATATTCATCATGAGATCTGTGCAGTTTATGGAGAAAAAGTTATGAGTATTGGAATGGTAATAAAGTGGGTGAGAGCATTTGAAGATGGCCGCAAAATGTGCATTGTGCTCAGAGCCATTTGCACCATTTTTTTGAGAAAATTTGAGAAATTAGAGCCAATACAGAGGCTTACCGACAATCATTCTATTAGCGAGTGGAACAGGGTTAGAGGGGTCAGACAGTGGTATCGAAAGTACCTTCCGCCACGCACCATTAGGTGGCTTGCGGAGTATGATGTAGATATAGAATCGGAAAACGTGATGGACTGTAATCATCCGGCTATCGCGCGACGTTCGGCATGCAGTGGGAAAGGTTCAAAAATCGTCTGTATGGGTACTCGATGGTCCAATCCAAAATCACAAAAATCAGCAGGTGGTCACTTATGCAAATATACTTGCTTGTGATTAATTGGCTGTTGAACAACACGGACCATTCCAATCCCGTATCGATATTGGTGACGAGAAATGGTGTCTTTATTCTGAAATAAGGAAAAGAAAGGTATGGCAGAGCCCAAAAAAAAAGAAAAAAAAAAAAAAAACAAGCCGCAGCTCCACGTACGAAGACCTGCACGTATCCACGAAAGGTAGTATTATGCGTAGGGTGAAACGGTAACTGTATGTCGTACTGCAAACTGTTTCCTCGAAGTGTGACATATACTGTCAACAACACACCGGGAAGCTGTCGAACAGCCTTCAAGAAATTTCCTTTTCCGGAAGAAAATGCGGTGCGAACATGGCTCGACGAGTTATTCACCGCAAAACCAAGTGATTTCTACAGTCGCGCCGGCCGCGGTGGTCTAGCGGCTCTAGGCGCTACAGTCTGGAACCGCGCGACTGCTACGGTCGCAGGTTCGAATCCTGCCTCGGACATGGATGTGTGTGGTGTCCTCAGGTTAGTTAGGTGTAAGTACTTCTAAGTTCTAGGGGACTGATGACCACAGATGTTTAGTCCCATAGTGCTCAGAGCCATTTTCTACAGTCGCGGATTCGAAAAATTACCGCAGCGGTGTAAGACTGTTGTTAATAGTGAAAGAGAATACATTATTTATGACTAAAGTCTCTGTTACGTGTGGCTGTTGCGTTTATCAGACATATGGAAAAACGCTAGGAACTTGTGCACTTACCCAACGCATTTGCACGGCAGTGAGATTAAAATTATTACAAGTCTACATGACCTACTATAATCTACACGATCTACAATAACATCAGTTGTTGTCTCTGCAAAATGTATCTGCAGCCAACTCTCACCACACCCGTTTGAGGGAAGTAAGGTGACAACAACGAACAACAAGCATCAGCTTAAAAGTAGAAGCTTAAGTGGGTTTTCTGCTTCCCATACTAACCCGTGTGCATGCACAAAGGGTAGTAAAATGAAACGACAGATGGAAAAAGCAAGTAAACTTTTTATTATTTCAGTCTATGAGATTTCATTTTACATACAGAGTTTGCTTACTTTTAGGGTCCCGTACCTCAGTCAGTAAAAACAGCACCCTAACAGGATCACTTCATTGTCGGTACGTCTGTGTATCTGTCCAACATTCCAAAACCCTTTATGCCGGGAACGTGTAGACGCACCAATTTAAAAATTTATGCCACATGCTAATATCTATGTTCCCTTGCCGATGACAAAAAGTCAATGCAATCGAAAGATCTGGCCATTCAGGTTACATACACTGAAGCGAAAAAGAGACTGGTATAGGCATGCGTATTCAAATACAGAGATACGCTGCGGTCGGCAACGCCTATACAGGGTGGTCCATTGATAGTGAGAGGGCGAAATTTCTCACGAGATAAGCTTCAAATGAGAAAATAACACAGAACGAAATTCGTCTAGCTTGAAGGGGGAAACCAGATGGCGCTATGGTTGCCCCGCTAGATGACGCTGCCATAGGTCAAACGGATATCAACTGCGTTTTCTTAAATAGGAACCCCCATTTTTATTACATATTCGTGTAGTACGTAAATAAATATAAATGTTTTTGTTGGACCACTTTTTTCGCTTTGTGATAGATGGCGCTGTAATAGTCACAAACGTAGAAGTACGTGGTATCGCGTAACATTCCGCCAGTGCGGACAATTATTTGCTTCGTGATACATTGTTGTTGTTGTTGTGGTCTTCAGTCCTGAGACTGGTTTGATGCAGCTCTCCATGCTGTGCAAGCTCCTTCATCACCCAGTACCTACTGCAACCTACATCCTTCTGAATCTGCTTAGTGTATTCATCTCATGGTCTCCCTCTACGATTTTTACACTCCACGCTGCCCTCCAGTGCTAAATTTGTGATCCTTTGATACCTCAGGACATGTCCTACCAACCGACCTCTACTTCTAGTCAAGTTGTGCCACAAACTCCTCTTCTCCCCAATCCTATTCAATACCTCCTCATTAGTTACGTGATCTACCCACCTAATCTTCAACATTTTTCTGTAGCACCACATTTCGAAAGCTTCTATTCTCTTCTTGTCCAAACTATTTATTGTCCATGTTTCACTTCCATACATGGCTACACTCCGTACAAATACTTTCAGGAACGACTTCCTGACACATAAATCTATACTCGATGTTAACAAATTTCTCTTCTTCAGAAACGCTCGTGTTAAAATGGGCCATTTACCAATTGCGGAAAAGGTCGATATCGTGTTCATGTGTGGCTATTGTGATCAAAATGCCCAACGGGCGTGTGCTATGTATGCTGCTCGGTATCCTGGACGACATCATCCAAGTGTCCGGACCGTTCGCCGGATACTTACGTTATTTAAGGAAACAGGAAGTGTTCAGCCACATGTGAAACTCAACTACGACCTGAAACAAATGATGATGCCCAAGTAGGTGTTTTAGCTGCTGTCGCGGATAATCCGCACATCAGTAGCAGACAAATTGCCCGAGAATCGGGAATCTCAAAAACGTTGGTGTTGAGAATGCTACATCAACATCGATTGCACCCGTACCATACTTCTATGCACCAGGAGTTGCATGGCGACAACTTTGAACATTGTGTACAGTTCTGCCACTGGGCACAAGAGAAATTACGGAACGATGACAGATTTTTTGCACGCGTTCTATTTAGCGAAGAAGCGTCATTCACCAACAGCGGTAACGTAAACCGGCATAATATGCACTACTGGGCAACGGAAAATGCACGATGGCTGCGACAAGTGGAACATCAGCGACCTTGGCGGGTTAATGTATGGTGCGGCATTATGGGAGGAAGGATAATTGGGCCTCATTTTATCGATGGCAATCTAAAGGGTGCAATGTATGGTGATTTCCTACGTAATGTTCTACCGATGTGACTACAAGGTGTTTCACTGCATGACAGAATGGCGATGTACTTCCAACATGATGGATGCCCGGCTCATAGCTCGCGTGCAGTTGAAGCGGTATTGAACAGCGTATTTCGTCGAAGCACCATACCGTGGCCCGCACGTTCACCGGATCTGACGTCCCCGGATTTCTTTCTGTCGGGAAAGTTGAAGGATATTTGCTATCGTGTTCCACCGACAACACCTGACAACATGCGTCGGCGGAAGTTCGTAAAGGTACATGTATCACATTGGAACAACCGAAATAAAACGTTCATACGTACCTACGTCCTGTATTTTAATTTAAAATATCTACCTGTTGCCAAACGTTCGTCTAAAAATGTGAGCCATATGCTGGTGACTATTACAGCGCCATCTAGCACAAAGCGAAAAAAGTGGTCCAACTAAAACATTCATATCTCCTTACGTTTTTTTTTTTTTTCATCGGTCTACTGATTGGTTTGATGCGGCCCGCCACGAATTCTTTTCCTGTGCTAACCTCTTCATCTCAGAGTAGCACTTGCAACCTACGTCCTCAATTATTTGCTTGACGTATTCCAATCTCTGTCTTCCTCTACAGTTTTTGCCCTCTACAGCTCCCTCTAGTACCATGGAAGTCATTCCCTCATGTCTTAGCAGATGTCCTATCATCCTGTCCCTTCTCCTTATCAGTGTTTTCCACATATTCCTTTCCTCTCCGATTCTGCGTAGAACCTCCTCATTCCTTACCTTATCAGTCCACCTAATTTTCAACAGCCGTCTATAGCACCACATCTCAAATGCTTCGATTCTCTTCTGTTCCGGTTTTCCCACAGTCCATGTTTCACTACCATACAATGCTGTACTCCAGACGTACATGCTCAGAAATTTCTTCCTCAAATTAAGGCCGGTATTTGATATTAGTAGACTTCTCTTGGCCAGAAATGCCTTTTTTGCCATAGCGAGTCTGCTTTTGATGTCCTCCTTGCTCCGTCAGTCATTGGTTATTTTACTGCCTAGGTAGCGGAATTCCTTAACTTCATTGACTTCGTGACCATCAATCCTGATGTTAAGTTTCTCGCTGTTCTCATTTCTACTACTTCTCATTACCTTCGTCTTTCTTCCATTTACTCTCAAACCGTACTGTGTACTCATTAGGCTGTTCATTCCGTTCAGCAGATCATTTAATTCTTCTTCACTTTCACTCAGGATAGCAATGTCATCAGCGAATCGTATCATTGATATCCTTTCACCTTGTATTTTAATTCCACTCCTGAACCTTTCTTTTATTTCCATCATTGCTTTCTCGATGTACAGATTGAAGAGTAGGGGCGAAAGGCCACAGCCTTGTCTTACACCCTTCTTAATACGAGCACTTTGTTCTTGATCGTCCACTCTTATTATTCCCTCCTGGTTGTTGTACATATTGTATATGACCCGACCCGTCCCTTCCTATAGCTTACCCCTACTTTTTTCAGAATCTCGAACAGCTTGCACCATTTTATATTGTCGAACGCTTTTTCTAGATCGACAAATCCTATGAAAGTGTCTTGATTTTTATTTAGCCTTGCTTCCATTATTAGCCGTAACGTCAGAATTGCCTCTCTCGTCCCTTTACTTTTCCTAAAGCCAAACTGATCGTCACCTAGCGCATTCTCAATTTTCTTTTCCATTCTTCTGTATATTATTCTTGTAAGCAGCTTCGATGCATGAGCTGTTAAGCTGATTGTCCGATAATTCTCGCACTTGTCAGCTCTTGCCGTCTTCGGAATTGTGTGGATGATGCTTTTCCGAAAGTCAGATGGTATATCGCCAGACTCATATATTCTACACACCAACGCGAATAGTCGTTTTGTTGCCACTTCCCCCAATGATTTTAGAAATTCTGATGGAATGTTATCTATCCCTTCTGCCTTATTTGACCGTAAGTCCTCCAAAGCTCTTTTAAATTCCGATTCTAATACTTGATCCCCTAACTCTTCTAAATCGACTCCTGTTTCTTCTTCTATCACATCAGACAAATCTTCACCCTCATAGAGGCTTTCAGTGTATTCTTTCCACCTATCTGCTCTCTCCTCTGCATTTAACAGTGGAATTCCCGTTGCACCCTTAATGTTATAACCCAAAGGTTATTTTGACTTTCCTGTGTGCTGAGTCTGTCCTTCCGACAATCATATCTTTTTCGATGTCTTCACATTTTTCCTGCAGCCATTTCGTCTTAGCTTCCCTGCACTTCCTATTTATTTCATTCCTCAGCGACTTGTATTTCTGTATTCCTGATTTTCCCGGAACATGTTTGTGCTTCCGCCTTTCGTCAATCAACGTACTACACGAATATATAATAAAAAATGAGGTTTCCTATTTTTTAAAAATGCGGTTGATATCCGTTGACCTATGGCAGCGCCATCTAGTGGGCCAACCATAGCGCCATCTGGTTTCCCCCTTCAAGTTTTGTTCTTTGTAAGTTTTTCGTTTGTCGCTTATTTCGTGAGATATTTGGGCCGGTCACGGTCAATGGACCACCCTGTATGAGACAACAAGTGTCTGGCGCAGTTATTAGATCGGTTACTGGTGCTACAATGGTAGGTTATAAACATTTTACTGAGATTAAGTGTGGTACTATAGTCGGTGCACGAGCGATGGGACACAGCATCTCCGAGGTAGCGATGACGTGAGGATTTTCCCGTAGGACTATTTCACGGGCGTGCCGTGAATATTAGGAATACGGTGAAACATCAAATCTCCGACATCGCTGTGGCCGGAAAAAGATCCTGCAAGAGTGGGAGCAGCGGCGACTGAAGAGAATCGTTCACCGTGGCAGAAGTACAACCCTTCCGTAAATTGTTGCACACTTCAATCCTGGGCCATCAACAAGTGTGAGCGCGCGAATCATTCAACGAAACACGATCGATATGGGCGTTTGGAACCGAAGATCCGTTCGAGTACCAAAAATGGTTAAAATGGATCTGAGCACTATGGGACTCGACATCTGAGGTCATCAGTCCCCTAGAACTTAGAACTACTTAAACCTAACTAACCTAAGGACATCACACACGTTCATGCCCGAGGCAGGATTCGAACCTGCGACCGTAGCAGTCGCGCGGTTCCAGACTGAAGCGCCTAGAACCGCTCGGCCACAGCGGCCAGCGTTCGTGTACCCTTGATGACTGCACTACACAAAGCTTTACGCCTCGCCTGGGCCCGTCAATACCGACATTGGACTGTTGATGACTGGAAACATGTTGCCTGGTCGGACGAGTCTCGTTTCAAATTACATGGAGCGGATGGGCATGTAGGGGTATGGAGACAACCTCATGAATCCATGGACCCTACATGTCAGCAGGCAACTGTTCAGGCTTGTGGAGGCTCTGTAATGGTGTGGGGCGTGTGCAGTTGGAGTGGTATGGGACCCCTGATACGTCTAGATACAACTCTGACGTGAGACACGCACGTAAGCATCCCGTCTGATCACCTGCATCCATTCATGTCCGTTGTGCATTGGGGCAATTCCAACAGGACAATGAGAGACCCCACACGTGCAGAATTGCTGCAGAATGGCCTCAGGAACACTTTTATGAGTTCAAACACCTCCGCTGTCCACCAAACTTACCGACATGAACGTTATGAGGATATCTGGGATGCCTTGGAACGTGCTGTTCAGAAGAGATCTCCACCCCCTCGAACGCTTACGGAATTATGGGTAACCCTGCAGGGTTCATGGCGTCAGTTCCCTCCAGCACTGCTTCAGACATTAGTCGAGTCCATGCCACCTCGTGTTGCGGCACTTCTGAGTGCTGGCGGGGCCCTACACGTTATTAGGGAGCTGTATGAATTACTTTGGCCCTTCACTTTGAGAGCACATTCTAAGCACATTTTCGGCTATTGTGATCGTTCGAGATGACGTACTTACCTTTCAAGTGATGTGTGTGCCGAGTTTGACGCAAATGCAAGTAACTTCGGGCTTTTCAGAGTTATCCAGGAAATTATTCCCGAGCACATACTGTTGTGGGTTGGCAGGAGAGCCAACACCGTATTACGAGGTGCATTCAAGTTCTAAGGCCTCCGATTTTTTTTCTAATTAACTACTCACCCGAAATCGATGAACATGGCGTTACTTCTCGACGTAATCGCCCTGCAGACGTACACATTTTTCACAACGCTGACGCCATGATTCCATGGCAGCGGCGAAGGCTTCTTTAGGAGTCTGTTTTGACCACTGGAAAATCGCTGAGGCAATAGCAGCATGGCTGGTGAATGTGCGGCCACGGAGAATGTCTTTCATTGTTGGAAAAAACCAAAAGCCACTAGGAGCAAGGTCAGGTGAGTAGGGAGCATGAGGAATCACTTCAAAGTTGTTATCACGAAGAAACTGTTGCATAACGTTAGCTCGATGTGCGGGTGCGTTGTCTTGGTGAAACAGCACACGCGCAGCCCTTCCCGGACGTTTTTGTTGCAGTGCAGGAAGGAATTTGTTCTTCAAAACATTTTCGTAGGATGCACCTGTTACCGTAGTGCCCTTTGGAACGCAATGGGTAAGGATTACGCCCTCGCTGTCCCAGAACATGGACACCATCATTTTTTCAGCACTGGCGGTTACCCGAAATTTTTTTGGTGGCGGTGAATCTGTGTGCTTCCATTGAGCTGACTGGCGCTTTGTTTCTGGATTGAAAAATGGCACCACGTCTCATCCATTGTCACAACCGACGAAAAGAAAGTCCCATTCATGCTGTCGTTGCGCGTCAACATTGCTCGGCAACATGCCACACGGGCAGCCATGTGGTCTTCCGTCTGAATTTGTGGCACCCACCTGGATGACACTTTTCGCATTTTCAGGTCGTCATGCAGGATTGTGTGCACAGAACCCACATAAATGCCAACTCTGGAGGCGATCTGTTCAACAGTCATTCGGCGATCCCCCAAAACAATTCTCTCCACTTTCTCGATCATGTCATCAGACTGGCTTGTACGAGCCCGAGGTTGTTTCAGTTTGTTGTCATACGATGTTCTGCCTTCATTAAACTGTCGCACCCACGAACGCACTTTCGACACATCCATAACTCCATCACCACATGTCTCCTATAACTGTCGAATTTCAGTTGGTTTCACACCACGCAAATTCAGAAAACGAATGATAGCACGCTGTTCAAGTAAGGAAAACGTCGCCATTTTAAGTATTTAAAACAGTTCTCATTCTCGCCGCTGGCGGTAAAATTCCATCAGCCATACGGTGCTGCCATCTCTGGGACTTATTGACAATGAACGCGGCCTCATTTTAAAACAATGCGCATGTTTCTATCTCTTTCCAGTCCAGAGAAAAAAAATCGGAGGCCTGAGAACTTGAATGCACCTCGTATTAGAGGAAGCCGAAAGGCACGCGTTTTAGCTCACGCAGGCTGGCGAGAGGTCTGGAACAGGACAAGGAAATTAGTATTTAGAAAAACGGACGTAGCTGGTGGAATACTTTAATCCATTAAAGATGAGCGTCGCTCTTGACTGTACATTATTACAGTATCAATAGTAACTGGTAATGGCGCCTTGCTAGGTCATAGCAAATGACGTAGCTGAAGGGTATACTAACTATCGTCTCGGCAAATGAGAGCGTATTTTGTCAGTGAACCATCGCTAGCAAAGCCGGCTGTACAACTGGGGCGAGTGCTAGGAAGTCTCTCTAGACTTGCCGTGTGGCGGCGCTCGGTCTGCAATCACTGATAGTGGCGACAAGCGGGTCCGTATACTAACGGAGCGCGGCCGATTTAAAGGCTACCACCTAGCAAGTGTGGTGTCTGGCGGTGACACCACACATACAGTGTTTAAAATCAGTGTCGAGGAAACGGAAGGGACAGCTTTCACTTCACAATTGTATGTATGCCGCCATCTGTATGTAATATCGTTGCTAACTAGCATGTTGTGTAGATATGTTATTATTCCACTGCTCACGAACGTACTGCTGTTCATTTTCTCCAGTTCGCTAATGACACCGCCTTCCTAGCCCTTTATCCTACCCTTCAACGGTCCCAACGTACCCTCCAAACCCACCCTGACCAATTCACCGCTTGGTGCAACCAGTGGTTCCCCCGTGTTAATCCCTCCAAGGCCCAGACGATCATCATAGACCGCACCACCCGCTCCTTCCGCCTCCATGATTTATACCTCACCATTTATGGCCGTCCTATCCACTTCACTCCTAGCCTCAAATACCTTGGCCTCACACTCGACCGCCACCTCACCTGGACTCCCCATCTCCTTACCATCCAAAACAAAGCTCACAACCGCCTCCGCCTCCTGAAACTCCTGTCCGGCCGGACGTGGGGTGTGCATCCTTCCACCATCCTTCACACCTACAAATGCATGATCCGCCCCATCCTTTGTTATGCCAGCATCGCTTGGATTTTCGCCCCTTCCCAGTTCTATAAAGCCCTCCAAATCCTCGAACGCCATGCACTCCGCCTCGCCTTCCGCATCTGCCTTCCGTCCCCCACGCGCATCCTCTATGACCTCATTCCCTTCCCCCACCTTCTCCTTTTCCTTGAACACATCTGCACACTATATTGTCCGCCACCTTGATCCCCCTCACCCCCTGGTGTCTCCCTTCCTCTCCACTCCCAACCAGTTGCCGTGCCTTTACAGTTGTGTCCCTCCCTCTCTCCATCTCCACACCCTCCATCTCCTTTCCCAACACAACTTCCACCGTCTACCGCTCCCGGATGATGAGCTTCGCCCTGACATCTACCCTTCCTACCAACTCTAACCCCCTCTTCCTGCCTCCTCCTCAGGGCTCCCTCTCCTCCCCCTCCCTCCTTCTGAGCGGATTTCCCCTCCTACTCCCCCTCCATCTCTTGTGCCTTCTTTCAGTGTCTCTGCGCTCCCTCCTGCCCTGTCTTCCCTTTTCCTCTCCCGCCCCACGTGTCTCCTGCCTCTTCGTGAACCCACGGTTGCCCCTACTCTCTTCATCCCGCCGCTTCCCCAGCTGCCCCATGTTCTCCCCTCCTTTTCCATCCTCTCTGACCTTTCCCTCGGCAGGTCCCACCTGGTAGTTTTATTCTTCGTCGTGTGTGCTCCAAGTGGGTTTTAAGTGTGTTGTTTCGGAGTGTTTTTAATACTTTGGCCAACTCTTAACCTGTGCATGAGCATCCAGTGTCTTCTCTGTGTTTTAACAATCGCCAACTATGTTTTTTAACTTTCTGGTGACTTTTTTAACTGTCCCCCATGAACGTCTACATGTCCATGTCTTTTTACCTCCATTTTCTCCCCTTACCCTGTTTTATGTTCCCCTTTTTTATCTCCTTATGTATGTATTATTTTATTCTTGTTTTAGTTGTCGTGTCACTCGGCTGAAGAGCGGCGGATTGTGCAGCCCTCCCCTGCCCATATGGGGCAGGGGAATGAAATCACAACAAAGAAAAAAAAAAAAAAAAAAAGACACGAACGTACACTCGCAGTACCGTAAACTGAGCCCTGGTGTGTAACTTGGACCCAAAACAAAAAAATGTTTTAGATCAGTCCTGGGTGTGCTGTAACGCATGTACACAGATGATTGACCATTTCGTCGACAGGTAGCAGCACAAGCTAGCGCCCAGTGTCCTCTGCATTGCCTCTGCTTTTCGCACCTTCTCACAGCTAACGTTACATTGTTGTGTAGTGAAACCAAGGATTGTCGATGCCGGAAAACTTGCACTTTCACCGCGCTTTCCACTGGAGTTGAATGCAAGGTAAAGTAAAACTGACGTTTTATACACATTCCTTAACAAAATAACTATTGTTCTAGTTATGTAGATAAAGAACGCCCAGTAAAATTGATATATTTATGGAACAGTGTGCTTATTACCTAATAATGGGGTTACTTGGACCCCAGCCCATTACGTTTTATTGTCATGTTGTACCTCGCAATGCATGGAAGAACAGTACAATGTTACCGCAACAACCTCCCTGGCACTGAGTGGGTAAAATTGTTTTTGATGAGGTTTCCCCAGTTATCTGCCAGATTTGCAAACAACATAAAAAGAGCTCGTGCTGCCATCGATGAGTCAGTAATTGCCGAGTATTTTGAAAACCTGAGTGCTTTGACTAAAGACGTTCCACCAGATAACATTTACAATTACGATGAAACCAGCATGTCTGATGATCCTGGTAGGAAGAAGATAATATGTCGCCGAGGTAGCAAGTACCCAGAGAGGATAATAAATTCCACAAAGACTAACACGACTCTCACGTTTTGTGGCAATGCTGCAGGATCATCTCTCCTTCCGTACGTAATATATAAAGCAGAACACCTTTGGACAACATGGACAGAAAATGGACGAGTGGGTGCTAGGTACAACCGAAGTAAGCATCGTTGGATTGACCATGCAATATTTGAAGATTGGTTTATCGTCCACCTCCTGCTTGTGCTGAAGAAACAAGAAGGCACTAAGACTGTAATTGGAGATAATTTGTCATCTCATATCAGCTTAAATGTTGTTAAGCTGTGTGAAGAGCACAATATAAAATTTGTGTGCCTGCCACCGAACCCCTCATATATGACACAGCCCCTCGATGTAGCCTACTTTAAGCTTTTGAAAGCTAATTGGAGAGAGATTTTAACCTAATGGAAACAGTCTGAAGATGGAAAGAAATCAGCATCTTTGCCAAAACATCAATTCCCCATGTTACTAAAAATTGTATTAAACGAGATGGAGCCTAAGTTGCCAAGCAATTTGAAATCAGATATTAAGAAAACTGTCATTGTCCCCACAAATAAGGATGAGCTTTTATCTCGTTTTCCGAAACAAGATAGATCAGTAAACTTAGACCTTGTTGGAGACGCGTTCTTAGCTCACCTTCAAGAAAAGAGGTGTGAGTTTGGAAAGCCCCAGGCTAGGAAAAGAAAAATCCACGTTTCACCAGGGAAAAGCATTTGTGTCTCTGATATTCAGCCTGAAGAAGCAGGAACTTCATCTTCTAAAAGGCTAAGAGAAAATGAACGTACAATAAAAACAGCTGCGGGGAAAAAGTGTCTTCGAAGAAAAAAGAAACTCCACAAAAAAATCATCTGATGAGTCAACATCTGAGGACGAGGAAGCTTATAGTCTCAGGGACTCCGGAGAAAGCGACTTACTTTCTTCTGAAGATGAAATTTGTATGCCACCCCTTCGCAGTAATCTTCCAGAGAATGAAAATAAAGAAGACAAAGAAATGCTAAAAGGTTCCTTACAAGAGCATGATTTTGTTCCTGTGGCTTGGAATAATGTTTTTTTCAAGGTCAGGTAATGACCGTCTGCGACAACGGTGCCATTGTTGACTGCATGACACCGTCAAGGAAATGCTGGGCATGGCCTTCAGAAAAGGACATTTTATTCTACAAATGGTGTGACATTAAAAGAAAAATTAACCCACCCACTTTCATTAGAAGGTGTTTGTTTTCAGTGACCATAAACTAACCTTATTATGCACCATAATTTATTATTTACAACAGTGTAAACCAGTGAATACAGTTTATTATGCATTTTTTGGATATTTTGCAATTAACTGTCAAATTAAATGAACAATCTTCACACCAAAATATCTGTAAATGTCTTTATTTCCAGAGCCCAGGTCCTGCTTGGAACGGATGCACCTTTAAACTGCTTTTTACAAGGAAAATAATGCGTGGATTCATGTTAGCCAAACCATTGAGTTAATTGGACCCAAATTTCAATAATTTTTACTCACATACAAAAAATAAAATTTGGTCTGAAACAGATGTAAACTGCTAGAAAAATAACACAAATAAAAAAGAATTTAGGATATCAGCATAATTAATGGCTTTAGACTATCATGTGGTACTAAATATACAAAAAGTTTCACTTCTTGGGTCCAAGTAACCTCAGTTTACGGTGCCTCTGCAGAACGCTTTTGTAACAAGTACGGTCTTCTGCGGTCTTTTGTGTTGTGACACAGGCGCACTGTCTGCTGTGTCAGAGAGGAACGGTGAGGGATGGGAGGAGGGGGTGGGGAGGGGGTGGAGGGGGAGGTGGAGGAGGAAACGGGAGTCGTGCTGCCCTGGAACTCCACCCCCACCACGTCTCCCAGAGAGGCAGGGAGGGACGACCACGTCACAGCGTCCTGCAGTCTGTCTCCAGACTAGGACAAATTTTCCAGACAAGGACAAATTATCCGGACAGAGGAAAAGTACAGCGAGGCAGCGAAGGTAACATGTCCGCCGTCCACAAGCAGGCGACGCAAAACGGCAACAAAACACCTTAAATAATGTCCTGTACCGCGGTAGGCGTCCGCAAGGAAGGGTGAAACGCAACATTTCGCTTTTCTTACAATTCCGAAGCTAATTTGAAATGCACGATTAACCATTAGTTCATTTGGTAGGACCCATGTAAGTAATTTCGCCCTTTGGGCTCGGTTCAAAAATGTTCAAATGTGTGTGAAATCTTATGGTACTCAACTGCTAAGGTCATCAGTCCCTAAGCTTACACACTACTTAACCTAAATTATCCTAAGGACAAACACACACACCCATGCCCGAGGGAGGACTCGAACGTCCGCTGGGACCAGCCGTACAGGCCATGACTGCAGCGCCTCAGACCGCTCGGCTAATCCCCCGCGGCTTTGAGCTCGATGATTTTCAGTTATAAGAGATGGCAGTTATAAGAGTCGAGGGGCATGGAAGGGAAGCAGTGGTTGGGAAGGGAGTGAGACAGGGTTGTAGCCTAACCGCGATGTTATTCAATCTGTATATTGAGCAAGCAGTAAAGGAAACAAAAGAAAAATACGGAGTAGGAATTAAAATCCGCGAAGAAGAAATAAAAACTTTGAGGTTCGCCGATGACATTGTAATTCTGTTAGAGACAGCGAAGGACCTGGAAGAGCAGCTAAACGGAATGGACAGTGTCTTGAAAGGAGGATATAAGATGAACATCAACAAAAGGAAAACGCGGATAGTGGGATGTAGTCGAATTAAATCGTGTGATGCTGCGGGACGAGGAAATGAGACGCTTAAAGTAGAAAATGAGTTTTGATATTTGGGGAGCAAAATAACTGAGGATGTCGAAGTAGAGAGGATACAAAATGTAGACTGGTAGTGGTAAGGAAAGCGTTTCTCAAGAAGAGAAATTTGTTAACATCGAGTAATGATTTAAGTATCAGGAAGTCGTTTCTAAAAGTATTTGTATGAAGTGTAGCTATGTATGGAAGTGAAACGTGAACGATAAATAGTTTAGACAAGAAGAGAATAGAAGCATTCGAAATGTGGGGCTACAGAAGAATGCTGGAGATTAGATGGGTAGATCACATAACTAATGAGGAGGTATCGAATAGAATTGTAGAGAGGAGAAATTTGTGGCACAACTTGACTAGAGGAAGGGATCGGTTGGTAGGACATGTTCTGAGGCATCAACGGATCACCAATTTAGTACTGGAGGGCAACGTGGAGGGTAAAAATCGTAGAGGGAGACCAAGAGATGAATACACAAAACAGATTCAGAAGGATGTAGGCTGCAGTGGTTACTGGGAGATGAAGAAGCTTGCACAGGATAGACTAGCTTGGAGGTCTGCATCAAACCAGTCTCTGGACTGAAGACCACAACAACAACAACAATGCTATTTACAACAAGTTCATGTAAAAGTGCTCACTGATGTTACTTGCATGTATTGTCAGTTGGATAATCGCAATTAGAGCCTTTCATTTATGATCAATCGAGTAACAAGAGATATAGCGAATATAAGGTAATTATAATGTTTGAAGTAGTAACAAATCTGTTTATGATATTGGCAGCTTACTACTCAGTTGGTTAAGAGGAAGCACAAAGTTACACGCATGTAGCACGAGCGCCCACCCTGTAATCTTCCTCAAACGATTTTACAGAAACTATCCAGAAATAATACTTGATTTTTGGATTACCTGTAGCGTTATGTGTCATCTTCGTGACGAAGCGCCCATCTACTCACTAATGCTCATACACGGTGACAATTATTGAACTGTATGAAACGATCCCCGCCACTGCCTAAATTTTGATAAATAATCAGCATTGGCGGCCGAAGACTTCCGGCATAAGAAGTTAGCCTCATTCTGCCAACGGCCTTGTCAAAGAGGGCGGAGTAGCGGATAGAGGTTCAGGGCAGTCTCTTGTCCTAGGGGTGGGAAATTGCCCCTAGAGGCGGAAGAATCAGCAGTGATCAACGACATGAGGATGCAGAAGGCAATGGAAACCACTGCATTAAAGACACGTAACGTGTATCCACAGGACATGTGGCCTGTAATTGAAGAAGTGTCATGATGATCTCTCCATTGGCAAAAGATTCCGGAATATTCCCGCATTCGGATCTTCGGGAGGGGACTGCCAAGGGGGAGGTTACCATGAGAAAAAGATTGAATAATCAACGAAAGGATAACGTTCTACGAGTCGGGGCGTGGAATGTCAGAAGCTTGAACGGGGTAGGGAAACTAGAAAATCTGAAAAGGGAAATGCAAAGGCTCAATCTAGATATAGTAGGGGTCAGTGAAGTGAAATGGAAGGAAGACAAGGATTTCTGGTCAGATGAGTATCGGGTAATGTCAACAGCAGCAGAAAATGGTATATCAGGTGTAGGATTCGTTATGAATAGGAAGGTAGGGTAGAGGGTGTGTTACTGTGAACAGTTCAGTGACCGGGTTCTTCTAATCAGAATCGACAGCAGACCAACACCGACAACGATAGTTCAGGTATACATGCCGACGTCGCAAGCTGAAGATGAACAGATAGAGAAAGTGTATGAGGATATTGAAAGGGTAATGCAGTATGTAAAGGGGGACGAAAATCTAATAGTCATGGGCGACTGGAATGCAGTTGTAGGGGAAGGAGTAGAAGAAAAGGTTACAGGAGAATATGGGCTTGGGACAAGGAATGAAAGAGGAGAAAGACTAATTGAGTTCTGTAACAAGTTTCAGCTAGTAATAGCGAATACCCTGCTCAAGAATCACGAGAGGAGGAGGTACATTTGGAAAAGGCCGGGAGATACGGGAAGATTTCAATTAGATTACATCATGGTCAGATAGAGATTCCGAAATCAGATACTGGATTGTAAGGCGTACCCAGGAGCAGATATAGACTCAGATCACAATATAGTAGTGATGAAGAGTAGGCTGAAGTTCAAGACATTAGTCAGGAAGAATCAATACGCAAAGAAGTGGGATACGGAAGTACTAAGGAATGACGTGATACGTTTGAAGTTCTCTAACGCTAATGATACAGCAATAAGGAATAGCGCAGTAGGCGGTACAGTTGAAGAGGAATCGACATCTCTAAAAAGGACCATCACAGAAGTTGGGAAGGAAAACATAGGTACAAAGAAGGTAGCCGCGAAGAAACCATGGGTAACAGAAGAAATACTTCAGTTGATTGATAAAAGGAGGAAGTACAAACATGTTCCGTGAAAATCAGGAATACAGAAATACAAGTCGCTGAGGAATGAAATAAATAGGAAGTGCAGGGAAGCTAAGACGAAATAGCTGCAGGAAAAATGTGAAGACATCGAAAAAGATATGATTGGCGGAAGGACAGACTCAGCATACAGGAAAGTCAAAACAACCTTTGGTGACATTAAAAGCAACGTTGGTAACATTAAGAGTGCAACGGGAACGCCACTGTTAAATGCAGAGGAGAGAGCAGATAGGTGGAAAGAATACATTGAAAGCCTCTGTGATGGTGAAGATTTCTCTGATGTGATAGAAGAAGAAACAGGAGTCGATTTAGAAGAGATAGGGGATCCAGTATTAGAATCAGAATTTAAAAGACCTTTGGAGGACTTACGGTCAAATAAGGCAGAAGGGATAGATAACTTTCCATCATAATTTCTAAAATCATTGGGGGAAGTGGCAACAAAACGACTACTCACGTTTGTGTGTAGAATATATGAGTCTGGTGATATACCATCTGACTTTCGGAAAAGCATCATCCACACAATTCCGAAGACGGCAAGAGCTGACAAGTGCGAGAATTATCGCACAATCAGCTTAACAGCTCATGCATCGAAGCTGCTTACAAGAATAATATACAGAAGAATGGAAAAGAAAATTGAGAATGCGCTAGGTGACGATCAGTTTGGCTTTAGGAAAAGTAAAGGGACGAGAGAGGCAATTCTGACGTTACGGCTAATAATGGAAGCAAGGCTAAAGAAAAATCAAGACACTTTCATAGGATTTGTCGACCTGGAAAAAGCGTTCGACAATATAAAATGGTACAAGCTGTTCGAGATTCGAGATTCTGAAAAAAGTAGGGGTAAGCTATAGGGAGAGACGGGTCATATACAATATGTACAACAACCAAGAGGGAAGAATAAGAGTGGACCATCAAGAACGAAGTGCTCGTATTAAGAAGGGTGTAAGACAAGGCTGTAGCCTTTCGTCCCTACTCTTCAGTCTGTACACCGAGGAAGCAATGATGGAAATAAAAGAAAGGTTCAGGAGTGGAATTAAAATACAAGGTGAAAGGATATCAATGATACGATTCGCTGATGACATTGCTATCCTGAGTGAAAGTGAAGAAGAATTAAATGATCTGCTGAACGGAATGAACAGTCTAATGAGTACACAGTATGGTTTGAGAGTAAATCGGAGAAAGACGAAGGTAATGAGAAGTAGTAGAAAAGAGATCAGCGAGAAACTTAACATCAGCATTGATGGTCACGAAGTCAATGAAGTTAAGTAATTCTGCTACCTAGGCAGTAAAATAACCAATGACGGACGGAGCAAGGAGGACATCAAAAGCAGACTCGCTATGGCAAAAAAGGCATTTCTGGCCAAGAGAAGTCTAGTAATATCAAATACCGGCCTTAATTTGAGGAAGAAATTTCTGAGGATGTACGTCTGGAGTACAGCATTGTATGGTAGTGAAACACGGACTGTGGGAACACCGGAACAGAAGAGAATCGAAGCATTTGAGATGTGGTGCTATAGACGAATGTTGAAAATTAGGTGGACTGGTAAGATAAGGAATGAGGAAGTTCTACGCAGAATCGGAGAGGAAAGGAATATGTGGAAAAGACTGGTAAGGAGAAGGGACAGGATGATAGGACATCTGCTAAGACATGAGGGAATGACTTCCATGGTACTAGAAGGAGCTGTAGAGGGCAAAAACTGTAGAGGAAGACAGAGATTGGAATACGTCAAGCAAATAATTGAGGACGTAGGTTGCAAGTGCTACTCTGAGATGAAGAGGTTAGCACAGGAAAGGAATTCGTGGCGGGCCGCATCAAACCAGTCAGTAGACTGATGATAAAAAAAAAAAAAAATGAAACAAAGTCATAACTTCTGAACAGTTTTGCGTTACGATGGTCAAGCTGCACAGTTGGCCGCAGGGGGTGATGGGAATTAATATGCGAATGCATGGTTCTGTTTAGCGACTAAACTCACTTTCATTTGGATGGGATCGTCAATAAGCAAAATTTGCGCATTTGAGGGAATGAGGCTCCTCATTTCAACGTCGAAAAGTCTCTTCACCTCAACGGGTGACTGTGTGGTGTGCAATGTCCAGTCACGTAATTGTTTTTGTTGTGGTCTTCACTCCTGAGACTGGTTTGATGCAGCTCTCCATGCTACTGTATCCTGTGCAAGCTTCTTCATCTCCCAGTACCTGCTGCAACCTACATCCTTCTGTATCTGTTTTGTGTATTCATCTCTTGGTCTCCCTCTACGATTTTTACCCTCCATTACTAAATTGGTGACCCCTTGATGCTTCAGAAATTGCCCGACCAATAGATCCCTCCTTCTGGTCAAGTTGTGCCACAAATTTCTCTTCTCACCAATTCTACTCAGTACCTCCTCATTAGTTATGTGATCTACCCACCTAATATTCAGCATTCTTCTGGAACACCACATTTCGAAAGCTTCTGCTCTCTTCTTGTCTAAACTATTTATCGTCCACGTTTCACTTCCATACACGGCTACATTCCATACAAATACTTTCAGAAACGACTTCCAGACACTTAACACTGTACTCGATGTTAACAAATTACTCTTCTTGAGAAACGCTAGTCACGTAATAATCGGTGTGGCAGGTTCGAATCCTGCCTCGGGCATGCATGTGTGATGTCCTTAGGTTAGTTAGGTTCAAGCAGTTCCAAGTTCTAGGGGACTAATGACTTTAGATGTTAAATCCCATAGTGCTCAGACCAATTTGAACACATGCGGCTCTTTTTTGCGGGGCTATATTATAGACAAGGTGTACAACAGTAACCCCAAGAACATTGCTGAGCAGAAAACAGCCATTCAGGAGGTCTTCGGCAACATTGATGTTCCGACACTTCAGCCGGTCATACAGAGTTTCGCTATTCGTCTGCGTCACATCATCGCCAATGATGGCAGGCATATCGAACATGTCATCACCCAAATACGAATATCTGTAGTGACGTTTACATGTTGAATAAAGTGTGTGCACGCCGTAGTTTGTAAGTAAATTGCGTTTTCTTTCGTATAGTTCAATAATTATCTCCTTAAAAAACTGTTAATCAGTTGAAATCAATTTGCAAAAGTGAATAAATAAAACATGAGTTTGCGACTGGTTGCTGCTTATTTGGTAATTTTATGGTTTACGGTCGCTGCACAACTTTGGAATCACATGGAGCCCACCACTCATAATTGTCTCCTTGTACGTATTGTGGTTTAAGAACGTTTGCAGATGCCGTCATTTACCGTCTTGTAGAGTCATCAGATGACCAAAACGAATTGGAAAATGATTTAGATAAGATATCTGTATGGCGCGAAACGATATCTGTATGGCGCGAAACGTGGCAATTGATCCTGAATAAAGTAAAGTAAGAAGTTATTCACATGAGTACTAAAAGAAATCAGCTAAATTTCGATTACGCGATAAGTCACACAGATCTGAAGGCTGTAAATTCAACTAAATGCTTAGGGATTACAATTACTAAATCTAAACTGGAACGATCACATAGATTATGTTGTGGGCAGAGCAAATCAAAGATTGCGATTCATTGGCAAAACACTTAGAAAGTGCAATAGGTCTACAAAAGAGACTGCGTAACCACACTTGTCCGCCCTATTCTGGAGTATATCTGTGCGGTGCGGGATCCGCATCAGGTGGGTTCAAAAGGGGTCAAATGGCTCTGAGAACTATGGGACTTAACATCTGAGGTCATCAGTCCCCTAGAACGTAGAACTACTTAAACCTAACTAACCTAAGAACATCGCACACATCCATGCCCGAGGCAGGATTCGGGCCTGCGAACGTAGCGGTCGCGCGGTTCCAGACTGAAGCGCCTAGAACTGCTCGGCCACACATGCCGGCGCATCAGGTGGGACTGACGGATGACATTGAAAAAGTACAAACAAGGGCAGCTCATTTTGTATTATAGCGAAATAGAGGAGATAGTGACACAGACATGATACGTGAAGTGGAGTGCCAATCATTAAAACAAAGGTCGTATTTTTCGTTACAATGGGATCTTCTCATGAAATTTCAATCATCAGTTTTCTCCTCAGATTGCAAAAGCATTCTGTTGTCACCCACCTAGCTAGGGAGAAATGATCATCACGACAAAATAAGAGAAATCAGGGCTCGCACAGAAAAAGTGCTCGTTTCTCCCGCGTCCCGTTCGAGAGTGGAACAGTAGAGAGACAGCTTGAAGGTGGTTCATTGAACCCTCTGCCAGGCACTTTATTGTGAATAGCAGAGTAATCACGTAGATGTAGATGTGAAGTAAGGCACTGCGCCAAATTCGTAAAATTTAGAACGAAAAACAGTGGGTCGCTATGATTTTGCGTTTGGGGTGCATTACACCATACGTTGTTGCGTATGAAATTGAGATAGCATATTGAATTTTGAAGGATGTCTCTATCTGCCTCCGATCTCGAGAAAAAGGATCGTATGTAGCGCGTTTGCTCCCGATAGCACTCCCCGAAGAGTGAAATATTCGTAACATCCCTCATATCCACTAAACCATTCGAGATATCGATACGGAATTTTGGCGAATGATAGCACACAAGGAAGAGAGCATTTTGCCAAATTGGCAACACACCGAAGTTTCTTATACATGGCGATATATCAGAAGCTGTACTTTTTATTTTATTTTTATTATTTTTTTCACTCCAGTGGTGTAATTTTTTTAAGAGTCATCGATAGCCAATGAAAGAAGAATTTCCTCTCTTCGTCTTTCTTCTCTTATATTACTGCAAACCGACACAATGAGGTTTTCTGTAAGCTATTGATCTCTCTGGCCGCCAATTATTTGTTTAATTGAGACACTTGTATCCCCTTTCTGTCGATCTACAGTCGTCGACTTCTCTGACGTAAGATATTGTTGTTCTTATCTACTGTATATGCCCGACTTTTAGTTACATCTGTACCTCAGATCCACAAACATCTTCACTGTAACTGCGACTTAATTTCGGTTTTTAATAGTAATAATTAATGTTAACTTTTTACTTAGTCGACCACCTTTCTTTTGTTCCTGAGTTACCGAAGAAAAGACAGTTAATAACGTCTTTGGATTTTAGTTATTTTTTCAACTTCCTATTTCCGACGTTACTGATTATCCGCATTGTTTCTGATTTTTTACTATTTCTGTCCGATTGTAAATGAAATGTTAAATAGCTTTTATGTCTCAAGGTAGGCTTAGTAATATTTCATAATCGAACTTTCTGTCGTCCAGAGATACAGTTTGCCCCTTGCCTATGATTATCGTTGACTAATAAACACGCCGTTGTGGAAATCACTTTCACATTCAAGAACAATGAAAAGATCATGATGATTTGTTCTGTATATAGGGAAAAGGAGGGTTTATCCTAAAATTACTCTCAGCACTTACGGCAGCTAAAATGTCCTCGATTTTTACAGTTCGTCACTCAACGATATTACAGCATGGACTATGGTCCATTACTATACTCACTACAGTCATTCAAACTTCGTACGCTTTTATTTTCACAAAGCTAAGCGCCCAATTCCGTTCTTATATTCAATTTAACGTCCCTTGGTATAGTCCACAGATGCTGTTATCGGTTATTCACCATGTAATAGATTTCAATACTGAGCGCTACTTTTTCTCGCGCACACAATTCCTCAGATATCCTTAGTCTGTGACTTTACGGCAAAAGTCTGTCCCGTATGAATTAACTATAGTCAATTTTCTTGCCGTGTAACAAAAGTGCCCTGATCCCTTCCGTAGCATATCACGCGGAAATGCCCGCTATATCACGCAGCTGAGTAGACTTATTCTGAGCGCAGAAAACAAGACAACTAACAATATCCGCGCTTGGTTTATGTGGTAGAAATTAGAAACAAAAGTAGCAACGTTAAACTTTCTTTGATTTCCAAAGCGCTACTTTTATGCCGGCGTTATTCTGATCAGAGATTATACAGGGTGAGTCACCTAACATTACCGCTGGATATATTTCGTAAACCACATCAAATACTGACGAATCGATTCTACAGACCGAACGTGAGGAGAGGGGCTAGTGTACTTGGTTAATAGAAACCATAAAAAAATGCACGGAAGTATGTTTTTTAACACAAACCTACGTTTTATTAAATGGAACCCCGTTAGTTTTGTTAGCACATCTGAACATATAAACAAATACGTAATCAGTGCCGTTTGTTGCATTGTAAAATGTTAATTACATCCGGAGATATTGTAACCTAAAGTTGACGCTTGAGTACCACTCCTCCGCTGTTCGATCGTGTGTATCGGAGAGCACCGAATTACGTAAGGATCCAAAGGGAACGGTGATGGACCTTAGGTACAGAAGACACTGGAACAGCACATTAAGTCCACATGCTAACACCTTTTTATTGGTGTTTTTCACTGACGCACATGTACACTACCATGTGGGGTGAGGTACACGTACACACGTGGTTTCCGTTTTCAATTACGGAGTGGATTAGAGTGTGTCCCGACATGTCAGGCCAATAGATGTTCAATGTGGTGTCCATCATTTGCTGCACACAATTGCAATCTCTGGCGTAATGAATGTCGTACACGCCGCAGTACATCTGGTGTAATGTCGCCGCAGGCTGCCACAGTACGTTGTTTCATATCCTCTGTGGTTGTAGGCACATCACGGTACACATTCTCCTTTAACGTACCCCACAGAAAGAAGTCCAGAGGTGTAAGATCAGGAGAACGGGCTGGCCAATTTATGCGTCCTCCACGTCCTATGAAACGCCCGTCGAACATCCTGTCAAGGGTCAGCCTAGTGTTAATTGCGGAATGTGCAGGTGCACCATCATGCTGATACCACATACGTCGACGCGTTTCCAGTGGGACACACTCTATTCCACTTCGTAATTGAAAACGGAAACCACGTGTGTACGTTTACCTCACTCCTCATGGTAACGTACATGTGCGTCAGTGAAAAACACCAATAAAAAGGTGTTAGCATGTGGACGTAATGTGCTGTTCCAGTTTCTTCTGTACCTAAGGTCCATCACTGGTCCCTTTGGATCCCTACGTAATTCGGTGCTCTCCGATACACACGATCGAACAGTGGAGGTGTGGTACTCTAGCGTCAACTTTAGGTTATAATATCTCCGGATGTAATTAATATTTTACAATGCAACAAACGGCACTGATTACGTATTTGTTTATATGTTAAGATGTGCTAACAAAACTAACGGGGTTCCATTTAAAAAAACGTAGGTTTGCGTTAAAAATCATACTTCCGTGCATTTTTTTATGGTTTCTATTAACCAATTACACTAGCCCCTCTCCTCACGTTCGTTCTGTAGAATCGATTCGTCAGTATTTGATGTGGTTTACGAAATATATCCAGCGGTAACGTTAGGTGACTCACCCTGTATATCGCTAATTTTAATTAAAACTTTTTCAACGCTACTAATTCTTTTCTATATTATCGGTCACCTCTCCCCTATATGAAAATAAGCATGATAATATCGTTCTCAATTGAAAGAGCGGTTATACCCTCTGTTTCAGAATTCTGTCACAACAGCTGCTGCAAGAAGCGCAGTTAAACCTCGCAACAAAAGAAATGTAGCCGTTATGCGTAAATGGTGATGCTTCCTGCATTGAGAAGAAATCGTAACAATTCACTCAAACATAAATAGGCAATCCTGTTGCAATTTTGGTTCGATCTCCGTAACCCGACGTATTTTTAACACTGAACGACTGGAATGGGAAATTATCAAAGGGTTTTATTCCTGTTCTTCATCTGAGCAATATTAAAACAATGAGGAGAGTACCCTTCAGGTAACGTGAAGCACACGTACCATACGCTGGTTACTCACCTTTGGGTTGCCAAACTGACAATAGTTGTTACTGAGAAAAGTAAATAACTGATCTATCGTCAGTGTACTGTCAGCAGCTGTGAATAACGGACGTGACAGGAATACGAAAGCTATTCGGGTATCCCTTGTCTGGGGGAAGAGTTCACGTCACTCGAATAAACATTGTCACCAATGTAGGAATACCTTGTCAGCAATACATTTCAGTAAATTAAATATATCATATTACCAGACCCTTCCAGGACACTCATACTTTCGGAATAATACAGACTGCATTCTTCAACTGTGCAGCCTGTTGTGTAATTAGTTTACCAATGATGATATCGTGCATGCAACCACTGCAGAGCTTTTTCTCTACATTTAACGCCAGATAAAACATTGTCATTCGCGGGGTTTCTCGACTGTCTCTAGCTTACAGTGAAAGTGTGATGCCTGCACGCATGTAGTACAAACATCTGTTCTACACCTACATCATACTCCGCGAGTCATCTAATGGTGTCTGGCGGAGGGTACTTTCGGTATCACTACCTCATGCTTCCAGCCCTGATCCACTCGCGAATAGTGCGTGAGAAAAGTGACTGTCGGTAAGCCTCTGTATTGGCTGTAATTTCTCGAATTTTCTCCTCGTGGTCAATACGCGAGATATACAGGGTGATTCAAAAAGAATACCACAACTTTAGGAATTTAAAACTCTGCAACGACAATAGGCAGAGCTAAGCACTATCTGTCGGCGAATTAAGGGAGCTACAAAGTTTCATTTAGTTGTACATTTGTTCGCTTGAGGCGCTGTTGACTAGGCGTCAGCGTCAGTTGATGCTAAGATGGCGATTGTGTTTAGTGATGGAGCAACTTTCCACACTAACGGGAAAGTCAACCGTCACAATGTCTGTATATGGGGCACTGAGAATCCGCGGGAAACAACTCAGTATGAACGTGACTCGCCTAAGGTGAAAGTTTTCTGTGCCATTTCAGCCAATAAAGTGTTTGGTCCCTTTTTCTTCGAAGGTGCTACTGTAACTGGACTACAGTATCTGGAGATGTTAGAGAATTGGCTGTTCCCTCAGCTCGAACAAGAAGCACAACAATTCATATTTCAGCAGGATGGAGCGCCACCTCATTGGCACTTATCTGTCCGTAACTACCTGAACGTCAACTACCCGAGGCGATGGATCAGCCGCCAGGCAGCCCGTGACAGAGCACTTCATCACTGGCCTCCAAGCAGCCCTGATCTTACCCCCTGCGATTTCTTCTTATGGGGGTATGTTAAGGATATGGTGTTTCGGCCACCTCTCCCAGCCACCATTGATGATTTGAAACGAGAAATAACAGCAGCTATCCAAACTGTTACGCCTGATATGCTACAGAGAGTGTGGAACGAGTTGGAGTATCGGGTTCATATTGCTCGAGTGTCTGGAGGGGGCCATATTGAACATCTCTGAACTTGTTTTTGAGTGAAAAAAACCTTTTTAAAAACTCTTTGTAATGATGTATAACAGAAGGTTATATTATGTTTCTTTCATTAAATACATATTTTTAAAGTTGTGTTTTTCTTTTTGAATCACCCTGTATGTTGAGGGAGGTAACATGTTCTCCGACTCGTGCTGTGCCGGCCGGAGTGGCCGAGCGGTTCTAGGCGCTACAGTCTGGAGCCGCGCGACCGCTACGGTCGCAGGTTCGTATCCTGCCCTGGGCATGGATGTGTGTGACGTCCTTAGGTTAGTTAGGTTTAAGTAATTCTGAGTTCTAGGGGACTGATGACCTCAGCAGTTAAGTCCCATAGTGCTCAGAGCCATTTGAACCATTTTTTTTTTTACTCGTGCTGTATAGTGCTGTCCCGAAATTTCAGTAGTTAATCTCTCCATAACGCACAACGGCTCTCTTGTAACGTCTGCCAGTGGAGTTTCTTTAGCATCTCCGCAACGCCCTCTCGCCAGCTAAACGATTCCGTGACGAAACGCGACGCTCTTCGTTGGAACTTCTCTATCTCCTCTATCAGTCCCACCTGATAGGGATCCCCGATAGATGACCAATACTCGAGAATCGGGCGAACAAGCGCCTTATAATCCACTTCTTTCGTGGACGAGATACATTTCCTTGGGATTCTTCTGATGAATCTGAGTCTAGTGTCTGCTTTTCCCACTATCTGTTTTATGTGATCATTCCACTTAAGGTCGCTCTGGATAGTTAACTCCTAGATATTTTACTGCAGACGTTGTCTCCAGCTGTTTGTCATCAGTAGTGTAGCTGTACAGTGGTGGATTTATTTTCCTATGTATGCGAAATATGTTACATTTATTTACGTTTAGGGTCAACGGCCAGAGTCTGCACCAGTCATCAATTCTCTGCAAATTCTTACTATCTTCTGGCGTTGCCTCTTTGGTATAGACAACTGCAACATCTGCGAATAGCCTTAAAGTTAAAGAGCATCCGACGCTTTGTACTAGATTATTTACATATATTGTAAACAGCGACGGTCCTATCTCTCTTGTCTGTGATACTCCGGATATTACCTTTGTACACTCCTGGAAATTAAAATAAGAACACCGTGAATTCATTGTCCCAGGAAGGGAAAACTTTATTGACACATTCCTGGGGTCAGATACATCACATGATCACACTGACAGAACCACAGGCACATAGACACAGGCAACAGAGCATGCACAATGTCGGCACTAGTACAGTGTATATCCACCTTTCGCAGCAATGCAGGCTGCTATTCTCCCATGGAGACGATCGTAGAGATGCTGGATGTAGTCCTGTGGAACGGCTTGCCATGCCATTTCCACCTGGCGCCTCAGCTGGACCAGCGTTCGTGCTGGACGTGCAGACCGCGTGAGACGACGCTTCATCCAGTCCCAAACATGCTCAATGGGGGACAGATCCGGAGATCTTGCTGGCCAGGATAGTTGACTTACACCTTCTAGAGCACGTTGGGTGGCACGGGATACATGCGGACGTGCACTGTCCTGTTGGAACAGCAAGTTCCCTTGCCGGTCTAGGAATGGTAGAACGATGGGTTCGATGACGGTTTGGATCTACCGTGCACTATTCAGTGTCCCCTCGACGATCACCAGTGGTGTACGGCCAGTGTAGGAGATCGCTCCCCACACCATGATGCCGGGTGTTGGCCCTGTGTGCCTCGGTCGTATGCAGTCCTGATTGTGGCGCTCACCTGCACGGCGCCAAACACGCATACGACCATCATTGGCACCAAGTCAGAAGCGACTCTCATCGCTGAAGACGACACGTCTCCATTCGTCCCTCCATTCACGCCTGTCGCGACACCACTGGAGGCGGGCTGCACGATGTTGGGGCGTGAGCGGAAGACGGCCTAACAGTGTGCGGGACCGTAGCCCAGCTTCATGGAGACGGTTGCGAATGGTCCTCGCCGATACCCCAGGAGCAACAGTGTCCCTAATTTGCTGGGAAGTGGCGGTGCGGTCCCCTACGGCACTGCGTAGGATCCTACGGTCTTGGCGTGCATCCGTGCGTCGCTGCGGTCCGGTCCCAGGTCGACGGGCACGTGCACCTTCCGCCGACCCTTGGCGACAACATCGATGTACTGTGGAGACCTCACGCCCCACGTGTTGACCAATTCGGCGGTACGTCCACCCGGCCTCCCGCATGCCCACTATACGCCCTCGCTCAAAGTCCGTCAACTGCACATACGGTTCACGTCCACGCTGTCGCGGCATGCTACCAGTGTTAAAGACTGCGATGGAGCTCCGTATGCCACGGCAAACTGGCTGACACTGACGGCGGCGGTGCACAAATGCTGCGCAGCTAGCGCCATTCGACGGCCAACACCGCGGTTCCTGGTGTGTCCGCTGTGCCGTGCGTGTGATCATTGCTTGTACAGCCCTCTCGCAGTGTCCGGAGCAAGTATGGTGGGTCTGACACACCGGTGTCAATGTGTTCTTTTTTCCATATCCAGGAGTGTACATTCATATCCAAGCAATCACAGTGAAACTCAGATACCAAAGACATTGGATGCTTTTTAGCAGGAGCGCAAAGGAAAATTCTACTCGAATTTTTGTTACGGATCGTGAAGAAATATCAGCATAGGTAGAGCGTAGACCCCTTGTTTCATTGCATAGTATTTAAAATTTCCGGTCTTGTTTCTTTAACATATGAGTTTATGATATTACTTCCTATTTGACTATCCTCCCGACGAATTGTCTGTCCCTTCTTGCAATCTGAAGACATTGTGGAGGCAGAAGATATGTTCCCTGTGGCTAATGGCGCACCTGTGCCTGAATTGTGCACTGTTTTTCACAAAGAAAAACAATACCTTAAAAAACAACAAAACTATAGAGACCTTGATAACTGGAAAATATAATGAACCACTGGAAAGAGATGGAGCTCCATGTAACTCACCACTGGGTTACTTTCTTTCGCTAGCAGGAGCTTCTTTTGATTATTATTATTTCTTTTTGGTCCAGCGTGCTATGATGGCATATCCTGCCCATATTTGGTCTTATTTTTCTTTGGCGACGTAGCCTTCTCTGAATAGTTTTCCCCGTTATTTGAAATAGATTTAGGCCCCATCTAAATTTTAGGAACAATTCCTTCACTATCGAAGAGTTCTCGGACTTCCAGCCAGGTGGCGCGTTGCCCATTTAAGTCTAAGGTATTTGTGTATCTATTTATCATATCCCAGACATCACTTTGTAAATCTTTAAGATTACAGTAAAGAGAAAACATAAAACATAAGACTGTGAGAGAAGTGACGATTAAATAAAGTAAAATTCAAGCACACAGCAAACAATGTTCATTAAAGAGAGCTGGTATGATTCTGTCTGGGATTACAATCTTTGTATCCCATGCAAAGCCCAGTACATTGCAGCTTGTACGGCCTTGTCATTTGCTGTTGGTAGGTCCTGTACCGTGCAAGGTTCGTCCTGTGATATAGCGCCATTTCTACAGGCTTCCTTTGCATCGTGATACACCCGATCTTATTTTGTTCGAGGCATTCCAAGTCGTGCTGTAGCTTACTCCCTGGAGATATTCCCTGGCCTTCCTGGTTCTGAGTTACACCATAATTGTTCTAGTTGTGCTTTAGGCGGAAAAGGGGTTGGATCAGTTGTTTGTGGAAAACTCTTACTTCATTTAAGTCGATTAGGTTGAGAAATATTGGAACACGCGAGGCAATACTGACCCTACGACTTATCGTAGAGCGGTTCTAGGCGCTTCAGTCTGGAACCGCGAGACTGCTACGATCGCAGGTTCGAATCCTGCCTCGGGCACGGATGTGTGTGATGTCCTTAGCTTAGTTAGGTTTAAGTAGTTCTAAGTTTTAGGGGACTGATGACCTCAGATGTTAAGTCCCATAGTGCTCAGAGCCATTTGAACCATTTTTGAACATATCTTAGAAGCTAGATTAAGGAAAGGCAAACCTACGTTTCTAACATTTGTAGACTTAGAGAAAGCTTTTGACAGTTTTGACTGGAATACCCTCCTTCAGATTCTGAAGGTGGCAGGGGTAAAATACAGGTAGCGAAAGGCTATTTACAATTTGTACATAAGCCAGATGGCAGTTATAAGAGTTGAAGGACATGAAAGGGAAACAGTGGTTGGGATGGGAGTGAGACAGGGTTGTAGCCTTTCCCGGCGTTATTCAATCTACATATTGAGCAAGCGGTGAAGGAAACAAAATAAAAATTCGGAGTAGGTATTAAAATCCACGGAGAAGAAATAAAAACTTTGAGCTTCATCGATGACATTGTAATTCTGTCAGAGACAGCAATGGACTTGGAAGAGCAGTTGAACGGAATGGACAGTGTCTTGAAAGGAGGGTATAAGATGAACATTAAGAAAAGCAAAACCAGGGTAATGGAATGTAGTGAATTAAGTCAGGTGATGCTGTAAGAATTAGATTAGGAAATGAGACTCTTAAAGTAGTAAAGGAGTTTTGCTATTTGGGGAGCAAAATAACTGATGATGGTCGAAGTAGAGAGAATATAAAATGTAGACTAGCAATGGCAAGGAAAGCGTTTCAGAAGAAGAAAAAATTGTTAACGTAGAGTATAGATTAAAGAGTCAGGAAGTCGTTTCTGAAAGTATTTGTATGGAGTGTAGTCATGTATGGAAGTGAAACATGGACAATAAATAGTTTGGACAAGAAGTGAATAGAAGGTTTCGAAATGTGGTGTTACAGAAGAATGCTGAGGATTAGATGGGTAGACCACATAACTAATGAGGAGGTAATGAATAGGATTGAGGAGAAGAGAATTTTGTGGCACAACTTGACTAGAAGAAGGGATCGGTTGGTAGGACATGTTCTGAGGCATCAAGGGATCACAAATTTAGCATTGGAGGGCAGCGTAGAGGGTAAAAATCGTAGAGGGAGACCAAGAGATGAATACACTAAGCAGATTCAGAATGATGTGGGTTGCAGTAGGTTCTGGGAGATGAAGAAGCTTGCACAGGATAGAGTGGCATGGAGAGCTGCATCAAACCAGTCTCAGGACTGAAGATGCAAACG
Organism: Schistocerca cancellata; assembly: GCF_023864275.1. Lineage (NCBI taxonomy): Eukaryota > Metazoa > Arthropoda > Insecta > Orthoptera > Acrididae > Schistocerca > Schistocerca cancellata. Next base: position 49,970,574 of record NC_064637.1, on the reverse strand, counting down.
TTGGATGCACGGGATCTGATTCTTGTTTTTGTTTCTCAATTTCTGCAGCTGTTCTTCTGATGTCTGGAGGAGCCATGTCCATAAGTTGGTGCAGCCGGTTTTTGAGAGATGGGCGCGGGCAGCCTGTCACGATGCGTCCTGCCTCATTCAGAGCTATACTATTTTGTTTTGCATGGGTGTATTTTTGCTATGCAGGTGCCGAGTACCCTGCAGCGGAGAAACATAACGCTAGAGCTGATGTACGGGGAACTGAGGGATGCGCTCCCCATATTCTACTTGCGAGCTTGCGGGTGATGCTGCTCCTGGCACTCACTTTCATCTTAGTGTCCAAACAGTGATCCTTGAAGATGAGAGTGCGATCGAGTTCGACTCCCAAGATATTTTGGTGTTTCGCAATGACAGATGCGCTGTCCCCTCCAGGTTCTGTTGAGTTTTTTCCTGGCCTCTCTAATGTGCAGGCGAAAAGCACAGACCTGGGTTTTTGCTGGGTTGAGGTGGTAATCGTCATCTACGTCTACATGTACGTGATTACTCTGCTACTCATAATAAAGAGCCTTCAATGAACCACCTTCAAGCTGTGTCTCAGCCGTTCCACTCTCGAACGGCGTGCGGGAAAAAACGAGCACTTAAATACTTCCTGCGCGAGCTCCGATTTCTCTTATTTTATCGTGATGATCATTTCTCCCTGTATAGGCGGGTGCCAACAGAGTGTTTTCGCAATCGGAGGAGAAAACTGGTGATTGAAATTTCATGAGAAGATCCTGTCGCAACGAAAAACGCCTTTGTTTTAGTGATTGTCACTCCAATTCACGTATCATGTCTGCGGCACTATCTCTCCTACTTCGCGATAATACAAAACGAGCTGCCCTTCTTTGTACTTTTTCGATGTCATCCGTCAGTCCCACCTGATGCGGATCGCACACCGCACAGCAGTACTCCAGAACAGGGCGGACGAGTGTTGTGTAAGCAGTCCCTTTAGTAGACCTGTTGCACCTTCTACGTGTTCTGCCAATGAAACGCATTCTTTGATTTGCTCTACCCACAACATAATCTATGTCATCGTTCCAATTTAGATTATTTGTAATTGCCCTAAGTATTTAGTTGAATTTACAGCCTTCAGATTTGTGTGACTTATCGGGTAATCGAAATTTCGCGGATTCTTTTAGTACTCATGTGAGTAACTTCACACTTTTCTTTATTCAGGATCAACTGCCACTTTTCGAACCACACAGATATCTTATCTAAATCATTTTGCATTTCGTTTTACAAGACGGTAAATTACAGCATCATCTGCAAACAATCTAAGGGGGCTATCCAGATTGTCTCCTATCTCGTTAATATACACCAGGAACAATGGAGGGCATATAACGCATTCTTGGGGAGCGCCGGATTTTACTTCTGTTTTACTCGATGACTTTCCGTCTATTGCTATTGCCACGAACTGCGACCTTTCTGACAGGAAATCACGAATCCAGTCACACAGGTGAGGCGATATTCCATACACACGCAGTTTGGTTAGAAGACGTTTGTGAGGAACTGTGTCGAAAGCGTTCTGGAAATCTAAAAATATGGAACCAATTTGACATCGCCTCACATAGTGGTCAGATATGTTCTCAAGCAATGTTGTCAGTTTTCTCTCCACCTCTTCAAATTTTATGCCCTGAGCAGCAATGACTGTATCATCTGCTTAGATGAAGGAACGACCATTTCTACTAATCGGCTGGTCATTAGTGTACATGTTGTACGAGGTGCATTCAAGTTCTAAGGCCTCCGATTTTTTTTCTCCGGACTGGAAAGAGATAGAAACATGCGCATTGTTTTAAAATCAGGCCGCGTTCATTGTCAATACGTCCCAGAGATGGCAGCACCGTACGGCAGATGGAATTTTACCGCCAGCGGCGAGAATGAGAACTGTTTTAAATACTTCTGACGTTTTCCTTACTTGAACAGCGTGAAATTAATCGTTTTCTGAATTTGCGTGGTGTGAAACCAATTGAAATTCATCGACAGTTGAAGGAGACATGTGGTGATGGAGTTATGGATGTGTCGAAAGTGCGTTCGTGGGTGCGACAGTTTAATGAAGGCAGAACATCGTGTGACAACAAACCGAAAGAACCTCAGGCTCGCACAAGCCGGTCTGACGACACGATCGAGAAAGTGGAGAGAATTGTTTTGGGGGATCGCCGAATGACTGTTGAACAGATCGCCTCCAGAGTTGGCATTTCTGTGGGTTCTGTGCACACAATCCTGCATGACGACCTGAAAATGCGAAAAGTGTCATCCAGGTGGGTGCCACGAATGCTGACGGACAACCACATGGCTGCCCGTGTGGCATGTTTCTTTTCGTCGGTTGTGACAATGGATGAGATGTGGATGCCATTTTTCAATCCAGAAACAAAGCGCCAGTCAGCTCAATGGAAGCACACAGATTCACCGCCACCAAAAAAATTTCGGGTAGCCGCCAGTGCTGAACAAATGATGGTGTCCATGTTCCGGGACAGCGAGGGCGTAATCCTTACCCATTGCGTTCCAAAGGGCACTGCGGTAACAGGTGCATCCTACGAAAATGTTTCACCAAGAAAACTCACCCGCACATCGAGCTAACGTTACGCAACAGTTTCTTCGTGATAACAACTTTGAAGTGATTCCTCATGCTCCCTACTCACCTGACCTGGCTCCTAGTGACTTTTGGCTTTTTCCAACAATGAAAGACACTCTCCGTGGCCGCACATTCACCAGCCGTGCTGTTATTGCCTCAGCGATTTTCCAGTGGTCAAAACACACTCCTAAAGAAGCCTTCGCCGCTGCCATGGAATCATGGCGTCAGCGTTGTGAAAAATGTGTACGTCTGCAGGGCGATTACGTCGAGAAGTAACACCAGTTTCATCGATTTCGGGTGAATAGTTAATTAGAAAAACAATCGGAGGCCTTAGAACTTGAATGCACCTCGTACATTAGTAGAGCAAGGGCACTAACGTGGGGTGTCCATTTTTCTGGGTCCGCCATCGGCTCCTCTTTGCCTGCAGCGTAACAAAAGTAGCGTCTGTTCTACAGCAGTGGCCTCTGTGGCCGAGCGGTTCTAGGCGCTTCAGTCCGGAAACGCGCTACTGCTACGGTAGCAGGTTCGAATCCTGCCTCGGGCATGGCTGTGTGTGATGTCGTTAGGTTAGTTAGGTTTAGGTAGTTCTAAGTCTAGGGGACTGATGACCTCAGACGTTAAGTCCCATATTGCTTATAGCCATTTGAACCATTTTTTGTCCTGCAGCAGGCACTGGATGAATTGCGCCAGTCGGTAATCCCTCGTGGCGTTATATATTTTTGATATAAACTTATTATGGTTAATGGTGTCGTACGCGGCTGTAATTTGTTTCCGTCCGTAGACATCTCCTATATGGTTTGTGAGGTTCAAAATTTGTCCACAACACGACATCTCAGGGCAGAACGTGTTTGTTCTTTAATAATATTCAGGCCTACATGCGCGGAGATGCAGTTGACGATCGTTCTTTCTAGGACTTATAGAACTGGTAGAAAAGGGAGATCTGTCGGGCTCTTGTTTTGGTATAGCTTCCATCTTTGTCTTCCGCCGGATCTTGGTGGTCTTCATTTCAAGTACGCATTTGTTCATCATATCTAATAACTACCGTCTGATAGCCGGTCAGAATATTATATTATTTGCTCTTGGCATAGATCGTGTAGTCCTGAACTTTTACTGTTCTTCATTAGAGAGATGGAGTCTTCTAAGTCTTCCAGGGCAAAGGGAGACACCAAGATACCAAGCCGCCCGCATCTCGTGGTCGTGCGGTAGCGTTCTCGCTTCCCACGCCCGGGTTCCCGGGTTCGATTCCCGGCGGGGTCAGGGATTTTCTCTGCCTCGTGATGGCTGGGTGTTGTGTGCTGTCCTTAGGTTAGTTAGGTTTACGTAGTTCTAAGTTCTAGGGGATTGATGACCATAGATGTTAAGTCCCATAGTGCTCAGAGCCATTTGAACCATTTGATACCAAGCCTATTGCGAAGCAGGATAGTTGGACCATCTGGCTGGACAATGCTGTCCAAGTTAAACGAGTCCAGTAAGGCTGTTGTCCTTATTATCGCTCAGTCGATGTGTGTATTACGCACAGTGGAAACAAAGGCCTTATCATCATACATGACTGTACGCGATACAGCTGGGCTTCCCATCCATGTGAAACGAACTCCAATGAGATTCCAACAAACGTGGAAGAACACGTGGTGTAATGTTCACATCAGGTTTATTCATACGATGTTCAAAAATGTTCGAATGTGTCTGAAATTTTATGGGACTTAACTGCTAAGGTCATCAGTCCATAAGCTTACGCACTACTTAACCTAAATCATCCTAAGGACAAACACACACACCCATGCCCGAGGAAGGACCAGAATCTTCGCCGGAACCAGCCGTGCAGTCCATGACTGCAGCACTTTAGACCGCTCGGCTAATCCCGCGTGGCTATTCATACGATCAACACAGTGTAATTCATTGAAGTTGTTGGCAGTCGCAAACAAAAGACCGTCGCGACGGAAGTTACCTATATGTACTACACACACACACACACACACACACACAGGGCATGAATGTGTGTGATGTCCTTAGGTTAGTTAGGTTTAAGTAGTTCTAAGTTCTAGGGGAATGATCACCACAGCAGTTAAGTCCCTTAGTGCTCAGAGCCATTTGAACCATTTGAACACACATACACACAAACACAAACACACACACAAACACGCTCACACAGAACCTCGCTCCAAGTCTCTGCCCATCGCATCACGTCAGTCACTTTATTTATTTAGCGTGTGGCATTTAAGTATTGGATCACGTTATTCTACACTCCTGGAAATGGAAAAAAGAACACATTGACACCGGTGTGTCAGACCCACCATACTTGCTCCGGACACTGCGAGAGGGCTGTACAAGCAATGATCACACGCACGGCACAGCGGACACACCAGGAACCGCGGTGTTGGCTGTCGAATGGCGCTAGCTGCGCAGCATTTGTGCACCGCCGCCGTCAGTGTCAGCCAGTTTGCCGTGGCATACGGAGCTCCATCGCAGTCTTTAACACTGGTAGCATGCCGCGACAGCGTGGACGTCAACCGTATGTGCAGTTGACGGACTTTGAGCGAGGGCGTATAGTGGGCATGCGGGAGGCCAGGTGGACGTACCGCCGAATTGCTCAACACGTGGGGCGTGAGGTCTCCACAGTACATCGATGTTGTCGCCAGTGGTCGGCGGAAGGTGCACGTGCCCGTCGACCTGGGACCGGACCGCCGCGACGCACGGATGCACGCCAAGACCGTAGGATCCTTCGCAGTGCCGTAGGGGACCGCACCGCCACTTCCCAGCAAATTAGGGACACTGTTGCTCCTGGGGTATCGGCGAGGACCATTCGCAACCGTCTCCATGAAGCTGGGCTACGGTCCCGCACACCGTTAGGCCGTCTTCCGCTCACGCCCCAACATCGTGCAGCCCGCCTCCAGTGGTGTCGCGACAGGCGTGAATGGAGGGACGAATGGAGACGTGTCGTCTTCAGCGATGAGAGTCGCTTCTGCCTTGGTGCCAATGATGGTCGTATGCGTGTTTGGCGCCGTGCAGGTGAGCGCCACAATCAGGACCGCATACGACCGAGGCACACAGGGCCAACACCCGGCATCATGGTGTGGGGAGCGATCTCCTACACTGGACGTACACCACTGGTGATCGTCGAGGGGACACTGAATAGTGCACGGTACATCCAAACCGTCATCGAACCCATCGTTCTACCATTCCTAGACAGGCAAGGGAACTTGCTGTCCCAACGGGACAATGCACGTCCGCATGTATCCCGTGCCACCCAACGTGCTCTAGAAGGTGTAAGTCAACTACCCTGGCCAGCAAGATCTCCGGATCTGTCCCCCATTGAGCATGTTTGGGACTGGATGAAGCGTCGTCTCACGCGGTCTGCACGACCAGCACGAACGCTGGTCCAACTGAGGCGCCAGGTGGAAATGGCATGGCAAGCCGTTCCACAGGACTACATCCAGCATCTCTACGATCGTCTCCATGGGAGAATGGCAGCCTTCATTGCTGCGAAAGGTGGATATACACTGTACTAGTGCCGACATTGTGCATGCTCTGTTGCCTGTGTCTATGTGCCTGTGGTTCTGTCAGTGTGATCATGTGATGTATCTGACCCCAGGAATGTGTCAATAAAGTTTCCCCTTCCTGGGACAATGAATTCACGGTGTTCTTATTTCAATTTCCAGGAGTGTACATTACATAAAATTACATATATTCACAGACAAACATCTAGTCCCTGTATATATTCGATGGATCAGTGGGATGCCACGAGGAATTCTTCAAAATCCCCACTGAACGGTCTAGCTCTGCATTGTTCTCAGATGTGTTGGATGGTCTGCTTGGCCGCGCCACAGTCACATGCTGGCGAAGACAGCAGTCCCCTTTTGAAGAGTGAGTCAGCACATCTTCCATGCCCAGTTCTTAATCGGTTCAGAGCTGACCAAATCTTGAGGGGCTGATCAAACGCAGGAACTGCCTCGGTAATACAAAGCACTAGGTGGCAAGTTGTTGGGGCATTCTGGAGCCATTCTCTTCTCCAAGATTTGATGTCAGGCCCAGTGAGGCTGTCGATGTTGCTTCACGTCCGTTGGTGTAAACCTGAAACTTGCCCCACCCGTGACCCCCGGGTGGTGCTAAGAAGGCAACAAAACTGACAGCCAGACAATCTTTCTAGATCTCGTGGCTATACGAGAAGTACATAACCGAGGCGTCAGTCACTAATTCTCATGTTCACTGGTGTCCGCCCAGTGGCATGGTATACTGCGGTGAAATTTGAGACAAGTGTACTATTTTAAAGCCGGCCGCTGTGGCAAAGCGGTTCTAGGTGCTTCATTCCGGAACCGCGCTGCTGCTAAGGTCGCAGGTTCGAATCCTGCCTTGGGCATGGATGTGTGTGATGTCCTTAGGTTAGTAAAGTTTAAGTAGCTCCAAGTCTAGGGAACTGATAACCTCAGATGTTAAGTCCCATAGTTCTCAGAGCCATTTGAACCATTTGAACTATTTTAAATCTCTGGTGCCAAGTTGTTCAGTGTGTTAAGGGGGGTATGACGTGAAACGGGCCGACTTGGAGCAGGAGAGGCACCACAGGACATTTTAATTTACACTGTCTATACTTGTACAAATAAATTCATAAAACTTTGTTAGCATGACCAGGAAGGATTCAGGATTCACACTCATAGCAGAGGAAGTTCAAAAACATAAAAAAAATTTTTTACACGTGAAATTTCATCATTTTTTCACTTGGTATTGGCTGCATTTCTTGCTGTAGGTACACTTTTCTTCATAAGTAAGAGAGATTCTTCGATGAATTTTGCACAGCATACAAACAATACTTACAGGTGTATGAAACTCTATAATTTCCCAAATCTAAAACTTTGAACATTCAGTGACTGTGTCAGAATTATATTGGAACAAATAAGCCGTCGGTCACAAATATTAAGTCAAAATCGACCTGGTTTCGACGCTACTATGAGGACGACACTCATAGTAGCGTCGGAACCAGGTGAATTTTGACTTAATATTTGTGACCGAGGGCTTATTTGTTCCAATATAATTTCCCAAATCTGTTAAAAAATGTGGTAAGAATTGAGATAATTAACTATAAAATTCGAGTTTTCTCTAAACACGAAGTTCAATACGTAACAGCCCATTCATTTTTGCATAGTTTAAATAAATTCTAGAGTTTCATACACCTGTAAGTATGATTTGTAAGCTGTGCAAAATTCATCGAAGAATCTCTCTTACTTGTGAAGAAAAGTGTACCTATAGCAACAAGTGCAGCCAACAGTAAGTGACAAAAAATCATGAAATTTCACATTTAAAAAATACTATTTTTTTTCGTTTTTGAATTTCCACTGCTATGAGTGTGAATCCTGAATCCTTCTTGGTCATGCTGACAAAGTTTTATGACAAACTGCCTATTGGCTTCTGTCTCGGGTTCTTCGGCCGACGTTCATCTAATGATTTTTCTGACATTTCGCCAGTACGAGTGGCTGGCATTGTCAAAGCTTCACCCTCCATTGCCGGTGGTGAACTGGAGCCGAGCTCGCAGCCGCAGACTATATGTACCTGGCGCGCCAACGTCCGAGGGCTTCTCCGCCGTCATTTCCGGTGCGGTTCTCCTCTTGCTACCTGCGACGGTCGTTCGCTGCAGTACGGGAAGCCAGGATCCGTTTACCTTAAGGCTTTCCTCTTTCTTGTTCAAACTGTTTGCGTGTTTTTGGATTTCTACAGCTTCTCTGAACAAGCGCGTGTGATAGTGCTTCTCTACAGCCAGAACTTCCGTGTCGGCGAATTTTATTATGTGATCGGTCTCATTCAGTGCGTGCTCTGCCACGGCCGATTTCTCCACCTGCCCCAACCTGCAATGTCGCTTATGCTCTTTGATCCTGGTGTTAATGGATCGTCCAGTCATTCCGACATAAACTTTTCCGCATGTGCAGGGTATACGGTATATTCCCGACATTGCAAGTGGGTCTCTTTTCTCCCTCGCCGATCTAAGACACTCTTTGATCTTCCTTGTCGGTTTGAAAATCGTCTTTACGCCGTGTTTGCGCAATATACGGCCGATTCAGACCGTCACTCTGGGAATGTATGGCAGAAAGGCCGTACCCGACATTTCTTTTTCTGGTTCCTTACTTCGCCGAGTGTTTGACTCTGTTACAGTTCTAATGTAATTTGTGGAGTACCCATTGCTCCTCAGAACAGTTTCCAGGTGTTGCATTTCTCGTTTGAGGTGTTGCGGCTCACATATTCGTCCTGCTCTCGTTAAGAGTGTACTAATCATTTCTCTTTTCTGGTTCGGGTGGTGGTTTGACAGTTTGTGCAAGTATCGGTCCGTGTGTGTCGGTTATCGATACACGCTGTGTCCCAGGTTTTCGTCGTCCCTTGTGACCAGCACATCTAGAAATGGCAGTTTCTTGTCCTTTTCTACTTCCGTGGTAAATGTTATGTTGTGCATGGAGGCTGTTCAAGTGTCTTTGGAAGTCACCTAGCTGTTCTTCACCATGGCTCCACACCACGAAAGTATCATCGACGTACTTGTACCATACCTTAGGTTTGCAAGTCGCCGAGTCCAGTGCCTGTGCTTCGAATTGTTCCACGAGGAAGTTGGCCACCGCTGGACTGAGAGGACTACCCATGGCGACGCCTTCCAGCTGTTCGTAGAAACGTCAGAAAAATCATTAGACGAATGTCTGCCGAAGAACCCGAGACAGAAGCCAATAGGCAGTTTGTCAACAAGTGGCCACGAAAGCCTTAACAATTTTTGTAAAGTTTTATGAATTTATTTGTAAAAGTAAAGACAGTGCAAATTAAAATGTCCTGTGGTGCCTCTCCTTGTCGAAGTCGGCACGTTTGACATCTACATCTATATCTACATCTACATCATTACGCCGCAGTTCACATTTAAGTGCTTGGCAGAGGGTTCATCGAAGCACAATCATACTATCTCTCTACCATTCCACTCCCGAACAACGCGCGGGAAAAAAGAACACCTAAACCTTTCTGTTCGAGCTCTGATTTCTCTTATTTTATTTTGATGATCATTCCTACCTATGTAGGTTGGGCTCAACAAAATATTTTCGCATTCCGAAGAGAAAGTTGGTGACTGAAATTTCGTAAATAGATCTCGCCGCGACGAAAAACGTCTTTGCTTTAATGACTTCGATCACAACTCGCGTATCATATCTGCCACACTCTCTCCCCTATTACGTGATAATACAAAACGAGCTGCCCTTTTTTGCACCCTTTCGATGTCCTCAGTCAGTCCCACCTGGTAAGGATCCCACAACGCGCAGCAGTATTCTAACAGAGGACGAACGAGTGTAGTGTAAGCTGTCTCTTTAGTGGACTTGCTGCATCTTCTAAGTGTCCTGCCAATGAAGCGCAACCTTTGGCTCGCCTTCCCCACAATATTATCTATGTTGTCTTTCCAATTGAAGTTGTTCGTAATTTTAACACCCTGGTACTTAGTTGAATTGACAGCCTTGAGAATTGTACTATTTATCGAGTAAGCGAATTCCAACGGATCTCTTTGGGAACGCATGTGGATCACCTCATACTTTTCGTTATTTAGCGTCAACCGCCACCTGCCACACCATACAGCAATCTTTTCTAAATCGCTTTGCAACTGATACTGGTCTTCGGATGACCTTACTAGACGGTAAATTGCAGCATCATCTGCGAACAACCTAAGAGAACTGCTCAGATTGTCAGCCAGGTCATTTATATAGATCAGGAACAGCAGAGGTCCCAGGACGCTTCCCTGGGGAACACCTGATATCACTTCAGTTTTACTCGGTGATTTGCCGTCTATTACTATGAACTGCGACCTTCCTGACAGGAAATCACGAATCCAGTCGCACAACTGAGACGATCCCCCATAGGCCCGCAGCTTGATAGCGGCCATTACTTCATCTACATCCATACTCCGCGAGCCACCCTACGGTGCGTGGCGGAGGGCACTTATTGTACCACTATCTGATCCCCCCCCCCCCCCCCCCCCTGTTCCATTCACGAATTGTGCGTGGGAAGAACGACTGCTTGTAAGTCTCCGTATTTGCTCTAATTTCTCGGATCTTTTCGTTGTGATCATTACGCGAGATATATGTGGGCGGTAGTAATATGTTGCCCATCTCTTCCCGGAATGTGCTCTCTCGTAATTTCGATAATAAACCTCTCCGTATTGCGTAACGCCTTTCTTGAAGTGTCCGCCACTGGAGCTTGTTCAGCATCTCCGTAACGCTCTCGCGCTGACTAAATGTCCCCATGACGAATCGCGCTGCTTTTCGCTGGATCATGTCTATCTCTTCTATTAATCCAACCTGGTAAGGGTCCCATACTGATGAGCAATACTCAAGAATCGGACGAACAAGCGTTTTGTAAGCTACTTCTTTCGTCGATGAGTCACATTTTCTTAGAATTCTTCCTATGAATCTCAACCTGGCGCCTGCTTTTCCCACTATTTGTTTTATGTGATCATTCCACTTCAGATCGCTCCGGATAGTAACTCCTAAGTATTTTACGGTCGTTACCGCTTCCAATGATTTACCACCTATGGCATAATCGTACTGGAATGGATTTCTGCCCCTATGTATGCGCATTATATTACATTTATCTACGTTTAGGGAAAGCTGCCAGCTGTCGCACCATGCATTAATCCTCTGCAGGTCTTCCTGGAGTACGTACGAGTCTTCTGATGTTTCTATTTTCTTGTAGACAACCGTGTCATCTGCAAATAGCCTCACGGAGCTACCGATGTTGTCAACTAAGTCATTTATGTATATTGTAAACAATAAAGGTCCTATCACGCTTCCTTGCGGTACTCCCGAAATTACCTCTACATCTGCAGATTTTGAACCGTTAAGAATGACATGTTGTGTTCTTTCTTCTAGGAAATCCTGAATCCAATCACAAACCTGGTCCGATATTCCGTAAGCTCGTATTTTTTTCACTAAACGTAAGTGCGGAACCGTATCAAATGCCTTCCTGAAGTCCAGGAATACGGCATCAATCTGCTCGCCAGTGTCTACGGCACTGTGAATTTCTTGGGCAAATAGGGCGAGCTGAGTTTCACATGATCTCTGTTTGCGGAATCCATGTTGGTTATGATGAAGGAGATTTGTATTATCTAAGAACGTCATAATACGAGAACACAAAACATGTTCCATTATTCTACAACAGATTGACGTAAGCGAAATAGGCCTATAATTATTCGCATCTGATTTATGACCCTTCTTGAAAATGGGAACGACCTGCGCTTTCTTCCAGTCGCTAGGTACTTTACGTTCTTCCAGCGATCTACGATAAATTGCTGATAGAAAGGGGGCAAGTTCTTTAGCATAATCACTGTAGAATCTTAAGGGTATCTCGTCTGGTCCGGATGCTTTTCCGCTACTAAGTGATAGCAGTTGTTTTTCAATTCCGATATCGTTTATTTCAATATTTTCCATTTTGGCGTCCGTGCGACGGCTGAAGTCAGGGACCGTGTTACGATTTTCCGCAGTGAAACAGTTTCGGAACACTGAATTCAGTATTTCTGCCTTTCTTCGGTCGTCCTCTGTTTCGGTGCCACCGTGGTCAACGAGTGACTGAATAGGGGATTTAGATCCGCTTACCGATTTTACATATGACCAAAACTTTTTAGGGTTCTTGTTTAGATTGTTTGCCAATGTTTTATGTTCGAATTCGTTGAATGCTTCTCTCATTGCTCTCTTTACGCTCTTTTTCGCTTCGTTCAGCTTTTCCTTATCAGCTATGATTCGACTACTCTTAAACCTATGATGAAGCTTTCTTTGTTTCCGTAGTACCTTTCGTACATGATTGTTATACCACGGTGGATCTTTCCCCTCGCTTTGGACCTTAGTCGGTACGAACTTATCTAAGGCGTACTGGACAATGTTTCTGAATTTTTTCCATTTTTGTTCCACATCCTCTTCCTCAGAAATGAACGTTTGATGGTGGTCACTCAGATATTCTGCGATTTGTGCCCTATCACTCTTGTTAAGCAAATATATTTTCCTTCCTTTCTTGGCATTTCTTATTACACTTGTAGTCATTGATGCAACCACTGACTTATGATCACTGATACCCTCTTCTACATTCACGGAGTCGAAAAGTTCCGGTCTATTTGTTGCTATGAGGTCTAAAACGTTAGCTTCACGAGTTGGTTCTCTAACTATCTGCTCGAAGTAATTCTCGGACAAGGCAGTCAGGATAATGTCACAAGAGTCTCTGTCCCTGGCTCCAGTTCTGATTGTGTGACTGTCCCATTCTATACCTGGTAGATTGAAGTCTCCCCCTATTACAATAGTATGATCACGAAACTTCTTCACGACGTTCTGCAGGTTCTCTCTGAGGCGCTCAACTACTACGGTTGCTGATGCAGGTGGTCTATAGAAGCATCCGGCTATCATATCTGACCCACCTTTGATACTTAGCTTAACCCAGATTATTTCACATTCGCATTCGCTAATAACTTCACTGGATATTATTGAATTCTTTACTGCTATAAATACTCCTCCACCATTGGCGTTTATCCTATCCTTGCGGTATATATTCCATTCTGTGTCTAGGATTTCGTTACTGTTCACTTCCGGTTTTAACCAACTTTCCGTTCCTAATACTATATGCGCACTATTTCCTTCAATAAGAGATACTAATTCAGGAACCTTGCCCTGGATACTCCTGCAGTTTACCAATATTACGTTAACTTTTCCTGTTTTTGGTCTCTGAGGACGGACGTTCTTTATCAACGATGATAATGTCCTCTCTGGTAAGCCGTCAGGTATTTTATCGTTTCGCCCAAGGGGGGGTCCCTCTAACCTAAAAAACCCCCGTGTGCACGCCACACGTACTCTGCTACCCTAGTAGCTGCTTCCGGTGTGTAGTGCACGCCTGACCTGTCTAGGGGGGCCCTACAGTTCTCCACCCAATAACGGAGGTCGATGAATTTGCAACCATTATAGTCGCAGAGTCGTCTGAGCCTCTGGTTTAGACCCTCCACACGGCTCCAAACCAGAGGACCGCGATCGACTCTGGGCACTATGCTGCAGATATTAAGCTCAGCTTGCACTCCGCGTGCGATGCTGGTTGTCTTCACCAAATCAGCCAGCCGCTGGAAGGAACCAAGGATGGCCTCAGAACCCAAGCGGCAGGCGTCATTCGTTCCGACATGTGCTACTATCTGCAGCCGGTCACACCCAGTGCGTTCAATAGCTGCCGGAAGGGCCTCCTCCACATTACGGACGAGACCCCCCGGCAGGCACACCGAGTGCACACTGGCATTCTTCCCCGACCTACCCGCTATTTTCCTGAGGGGCTCCATAAACCGCCTAACGTTGGAGCTCCCTATAACTAATAGGCCCGCCCTCTGTGACTGTCGGGACCTTGCCGGAGAATCGGCCACTGGCCCAACAGGCGAGGCATCCTGTGGTGGCTCGGAAACGATGTCATCACCACTAGGAAGCACCCCGTACCTGTTGGAAAGGGGTAAGGCAGCTGCCACGCGACCAGATCCCACCTTCGCCTTTCGGCCAGGCACGCGCGAGCCCACCACTGTTCGCCATTCACCCTGGAGTGATGGCTGACCGGTAAGATGCTCACTGCCGGAAGACGCAGCGACATCAGGGGTTCCATGTGATTCCAAGGCCACCGAAGTAGGCATAGGTCTCACCACAGTTGCCCCAACGCCACTACGAGCCGACGCCTGCGCCTCAAGCTCGATGAGCCTAACAGACAAAGCCTCCACCTGCCCCCGAAGAGTGGCTAATTCTCCTTGCGTCCGCTCACAACAACCACAGTCCCTACACATGACTATGTTTACCCTACCCTATACTGTGACAAATTCCCAAGATAATCTTCTGATGAGCTACTCTGATAATCAAGAAACACTCACTGAAATACGAGACGCGAAAACTACGCTAGGTTTTCCCAGAAAAACTATTTAAAAGCCAAGCGCAGCAAATAAGTACAAAAACGCTTTATACAAACAGTACTCGCTGCTGCTGGTGCTCTCGCTCTGGCTGTCACAAGACAACTGCTGATTCAAGTGACTAGTGGCTAACGGCCGCGAAACAAACAAAGACGGTTTTAGGGCGCTTTCTGTTCTAAACGATCAAGAAAACACTAAGAAATCTAACACGAAAACTACGTAAAGTTTTATCAAGAACTGTTAGTTACTATGCAGAGCAGATAAACACAAATAGAATCCCTTCCTTAGTGGAAGGTCGTAAACAAAATGCAAAATAAACGCTTTATACAAACAGTACTCGCTGCTGCTGGTGCTCTCGCACTGGCTGTCACAAGACTTCGTACGAATAAAGAGCGTTGCGCAAGAACGATGTTTTCTGAAACCATGCTCTTTACGTATCAATAGATCGTTCCCTTCGAGGTGATTCATAATGTTTGAATACAGTATATGCTCCAAAACCCTAGTGCAAACCGACGTTAATGATATAAGTCTGTAGTTCGATGGATTACTCCTACTACCCTTCTTAAACACTGATATAGGTCTGTAGTTCGATGGATTACTCCTACTACCCTTCTTCAACACTGGTGCGACCTGCGCAATTTTCCAATCTGTAGGTACAGATCTATCGCTGAGCGAGCGGTTGTATATGATTGCTAAGTAGCGAGCTATTGTATCAGCGTAATCTGAAAGGAACCTAATCGGTATACAATCTGGACCTGAAGACTTGCCCATATCAAGCGATTTGAGTTGCTTCGCAACCACTAAGGTATCTACTTCTAAGAAACTCATGCTAGCAGCTGTTCGTGATTCAAATTCTGGAATATTCCATTCGTCTTCCCTGGTGAAGGAATTTCGGAAAACTGCGTTCAGTAACTCCGCTTTAGGGGCACAGTCGTCAGTAACAGTACCATCGGCACTGCGCAGCGAAGGTATTGACTGCGTCTTGCCGCTTGTGTACTTTACATACGACCAGAATTTCTTCGGATTTTCTACCAAATTTCGAGACAATGTTTCGTTGTGGAACCTATTAATGGCGTCCTACCCCCCTTAAAATTAATGCCCTAGAGGTGACGGAACGCCATTCCGTAGTGTCCCTGTCAAAATAAAGCCCAGGTTACGAAACAACTAGTGTGAAATGCGCGTGGGCGGTGTGTTCTGTGGGCCACAGCACATACGCCAGTGACATTTGTCGAGCCACGTGGAAACCGCAGCGGTGTCCCATCGCCGACTAATTGCGCCGGTTTGTTATTGCTGCAAACTTGTCCGCGTCCGCCGCGCTGCTGTGGAGAGAAGCCGGTGAATCCCCGCAGCGCCGGCCGGGGAAGTCCCGGCGGCGCTAGCCGGTGAAATCCGGGCACCGCGCAGGGGAGAGAGAGAGAGAGTTGCTCGCCTGTCAGCCGATCCCCCTCTGAGGAGGCAGGCAGAGGGAGACAGTCAGAGCCAGCTGCTTGCGGCTGTTGCCTGGTGTTCAGATTACAGGGAGGAAACAACGGCAGGAGCGACTGTGGTCTGATTTCCACAACACGAAGCTGAGCGTACTGCACAGAGGTGGTGGCAAAACTGAGGGCAAACCGCCGGTTGCGTAAGAAAGGTGTGAAATGCATTGACAGTTGTGAATACCAACAACCATCAGGTATGCAAGGGGCGTTTGAAAAGTCCGTGCAAAGTCCAAGAGATGGCACCACCAGCGCATATCGAGGTCATGTTTAGTTAGTAGTGTTGAGTGGTACTTAAGTAAATAAGTTCGTGAAATCAAAGTGAAGTAGAAATTAGAATATAAATTAAAAACTTGGTTTAGTTTAGAGACTTACATACTGGCAAACAGCGGGCAGAACAGCAGAACAGAAGAGACAATGACCGTGAAGTCAGCAAGTTGCACATAAGCCGACACTGTCGATTCAGCCGTCAGGGCATCACCTGACCGGCTCACGTGTTTCTCAGTCATCACATGTGATCAAAGGCCCTCGCCTACATTCAAAGAGCCAATGACCGACGTTAAGAAGATTCTTCGAGAAGCTTCTCAACGTGACAGAAGAGACAATGACTGTGAAGTCGTTCACCTCCAGTACTCTGAAGTGAATGAATATGTGAGGTGCAGTAGGCCTGAGAGACGAGAGATGAAGAAGACGAGGGAAGAAGAGAAGAGTAGCAGTAGTTTTCAGTCAGTTTCGGTGCTGAGGACCGTCATGCAAGAACAGACTGCATCATGCACAGACGCACCAAGTCCGCCACTGTAATGGAATAGCAAGCAGCAGCCGCGGCGCCGGAAGACAGAAGTTAAAAGGTATTTGAAGTCTGATTTTTACGTACCCGGGTGACTCGTGAGGACGGGAAGGAGACAGCCTCACATCAGCAGTCACCTGTGAACTGGGATGAAGATATGACAGCCGAAGACTGGCAAGCGGGAGGCCGTTGTTCGAGTCCGGGACACTGGTGTTCCCCCGCTGCGCCGCTCCGCTGGCCGACGCACAACTCACGCGGCCGCTTAGAGAAGAGAAACACTGGGACGCCACATCCAAGGTATCACGATCCGATGCACGACTCCGCTCTCAATAATTAAATGGGCCACCGCACGAGGCGCATCTCCAGTCAGCTGGGCGAGACAGCGACACGAGATACACACTGCGACCCATAAAAAGAGGCGACCATTCCTTCAACCGGAAAAGGTTATGGCGACTGTCTTTTGGGATTCGAAAGGGATAATCCTCATCGACTATTTGGAAAAGGGTTAAAACTATTACAGGTGCATATTATTCATCGTTACTGGACCGTTTGAAAACCGATCTGCAAGAAAAAGGCAGGTGATTGGACTGCAAAAAAGTTCTTTTCCGTCATGACAATGCAGCAGCACACACCTCAGCAGTTGTGGTCACAAAATTAATGGAAATAGGATTCCAACCCGCTTCACATCCCCCCCCCCCTCTATTCTCCAGGCTTGGCTCCCTTGAACTACTATCTGTTCCCAAATTTGAAGAAATGGCTTGCGGGTCAAAGATTTTATTCAAATGAGGAGGTGACTGCAGCAACTAATAGCTATTTCTATTATATGGAAGGAATCAACAAACCAGAACAGCGTTGGACGAAGTGTATAAGTCACACACACACACACACACACACATATATACTGTATATATATCTGTGTGTGTGTGTGTGTGTGTGTGTGTTTGTGTGTGTGTCTGTGTGTGTGTGTGTCGTCGTTCTTGCATCAAAACCTGTATTCGTACACACATTCTGTAATTCCTGTGCAGAGGAGAGGACATTTTAACTGAAAATCACTGCCTAGTATTGGCTGATAAAGTGTGTTGTTAACAAGAACGATGCAGAGTTCCCTCAGACATGCCTGATGATTCTATTGGGATCTGCGAATACATTTAATTTATTTCATAACGGCTGTAGTCGCTAGACTGCCTGCTCCTTTGGACGTGCATTGCATTAAACATTTAAAGGAACACTGCACGTATTTCTCAAGCCCACAGTTGTATATATACTGGATTTCCCACTTTGGTTATCAATGCACGACTCACGACAGACCCACAGTTTTATGCACTCCTGGAAATGGAAAAAAGAACACATTGACACCGGTGTGTCAGGCCCACCATACTTGCTCCGGACACTGCGAGAGGGCTGTACAAGCAATGATCACACGCACGGCACAGCAGACACACCAGGAACCGCGGTGTTGGCCGTCGAATGGCGCTAGCTGCGCAGCATTTGTGCACCACCACCGTCAGTGACAGCCAGTTTGCCGTGGCATACGGAGCTCCATCGCAGTCTTTAACACTGGTAGTATGCCGCGACAGCATGGACGTGAACCGTATGTGCAGTTGACGGACTTTGAGCGAGGGCGTATAGTGGGCATGCGGGAGTCTGGGTGTACGTATCGCCGAATTGCTCAACACGTGGGGCGTGAGGTCTCCACAGTACATCGATGTTGTCGCCAGTGGTCGGCGGAAGGTGCACGTGCCCGTCGACCTGGGACCGGACCGCAGCGATGCACGGATGCACGCCAAGACCGTAGGATCCTACGCAGTGCCGTAGGGGACCGCACCGCCACTTCCCAGCAAATTAGGGACATTGTTGCTCCTGGGGTATCGGAGAGGACCATTCGCAACCGTCTCCATGAAGCTGGGCTACGGTCCCGCACACCGTTAGGCCGTCTTCCGCTCACGCCCCAACATCGTGCAGCCCGCCTCCAGTGGTGTCGCGACAGGCGTGAATGGAGGGACGAATGGAGACGTGTCGTCTTCAGCGATGAGAGTCGCTTCTGCCTTGGTGCCAATGATGGTCGTATGCGTGTTTGGCGTCGTGCAGGTGAGCGCCACAATCAGGACTGCATACGACCGAGGCACACAGGGCCAACACCCGGCATCATGGTGTGGGGAGCGACCTCCTACACTGGCCGTACACCACTGGTGATCATCGAAGGGACACTGAATAGTGCACTGTACATCCAAACCGTCATCGAACCCATCGTTCTACCATTCCTAGACCGGCAAGGGAACTTGCTGTTCCAACAGGACAATGCACGTCCGCATGTATCCCGTGCCACCCAAGGTGCTCTAGAAGGTGTAAGTCAACTACCCTGGCCAGCAAGATCTCCGGATCTGTCCCCCATTGAGCATGTTTGGGACTGGATGAAGCGTCGTCTCACGCGGTCTGCACGTCCAGCACGAACGCTGGTCCAACTGAGGCGCCAGGTGGAAATGGCATGGCAAGCCGTTCCACAGGACTACATCCAGCATCTCTACGATCGTCTCCATGGGAGAATAGCAGCCTGCATTGCTGCGAAAGGTGGATATACACTGTACTAGTGCCGACATTGTGCATGCTCTGTTGCCTGTGTCTATGTGCCTGTGGTTCTGTCAGTGTGATCATGTGATGTATCTGACCCCAGGAATGTGTCAATAAAGTTTCCCCTTCCTGGGACAATGAATTCACGGCGTTCTTATTTCAATTTCCAGGAGTATATATATAGTGGATTTCCCACTTTGGATACCAATGCACAACTCACGTGCACACACACACACACACACACACACACACACACACACACACATATATATATGTATATATATATATATATATATATATATATATATATATATTCTCCAGGCATGGCTCCTTTGGACTACTATTTGTTCCCAAATTTGAAGAAATGGCTTGCGGGTTAAAGATTTTATTCAAATGAGGAGATGATTGCAGCAACTAATAGCTGTTTTGCAGACTTGAACAATTCCTATTATTTGGAAGGAATCAACAAACCAGAACAGCGTTGGACGAAGTGTATAAGTCACACACACACACACACACACACACATATATATATATATATATATAATATATATATATATATATATGTGTGTGTGTGTCTGTGTGTTTGTGTTTGTGTGTGTGTGTGTGTGTGTGTGTGTGTGTGTGTGTGTGTCATCGTTCTTGCATCAAAACCTGTACTCGTACACACATTCTGTAATTCCTGTGCAGAGGAGAGGTCATTTTAACTGAAAATCACTGCCTAGTATTTGCTGATAAAGTGTGTTGTTAACAAGAACGACGCAGAGTTCCCTCAGACATGCCTGATGATTCTATTCAGATCTGCGAATACATTTAATGTATTTCATAACGGCTGTAGTCGCTAGACTGCCTGCTCCTTTGGACGTGCATACATGTTTAAAGGAACACTGCACGTACTTCTCAACAACACGGATACTGCAGTATCGCATTTCAGAAACAGGGTGTGACTCGGTGTTTCGCACAGAAAATAGACTTGTCATACAGACTGTTATGAAGCTACCTGCGAGAATGCCACAGAGACAAAAGTGTTATTCTATTTAATTTTGGTCATTTATTTAATGAAGGCGAAGGGTGCAACATTTGTTATATTTCTAGCATGAGATTTTCACTCTGCAGTGGAGTGTGCGCTGATCTGAAATTTCCTGGCAGATTAAAACAGTTTCGCTGGAGAGTTTCTGTGTAGTTTGGAAGGTAGGAGAGGAGGTACTGGCGGAAGTAAAGCTGTGAGGAAGGGTCGTGAGTCGTGCTTGGCAGAGCTCAGAGTTTTAATCTGCCAGGAAATTTTGTCATATTTCATTTGTTAATTTTATTATGCAGATAGTTTAGTTAAAAGTTTGTGCAAGTCACTCTCATCAACGACAAATTTGAACAAATCGTTCATATCATCAACACAAGGAAAGTGCCGGAAAAAGGTATTCATACACCCTATCCCACATATATCGACTTCATTTATTAGGACTGAATGTCACGACCAGAGGTGATATTTGGTAAAATAACAGTGTATGGTTTTCTCCATAGTTCCAGGATGGTCCATTGATAGTGACTGGGCCAAATATCTCACGAAATAAGCATCAAACGAAAAAACTACAAAGAACGAAAGTCGTCTAGCTTGAAGGGGGAGACCAGATGCCGCTATGGTTGGCCCGCTAGATGGCGCTTCCATAGGTCAAACCGATATCAACTGCGTTTCTTTTAAATAGGAACCCCCATTTTTATCGCTTATTTGTGTAGTATGTAAAGAAATATGAATGGTTTAGTTGGATCTGTGGCTAGGATTCGAACCCAGGTCTCCTTGCTTACTAGGCAGATATGCTGACTATTACACAACCACAGCATCACGGTCAACAGAGCTGCACGAACTACCCAAGGCAAATATCCTCCCGAACACAAACTCCAATTCACATCTCCCCTTATAGTGTCACTATTACCAGGGCTCTCCGATATTGGAATATCACCCCAGCTTCCAACGTTATCAATCAAACTTGTGGTGTCACCGCCAGAAACCCGCTTGCTAGGTGGTAGCTTTAAATCGGCCGCGGTCCATTAGTACATGTCGGACCCACGTGTCGCCACTGTCAGTACTTGCCGACCTAGCGCCACCACATGGCAGGTCTAGAAAGGCGGACTAGCACTCGCCCCAGTTGTACGACGACTTTGCTAGCGACTACACTGACGAAGCCTTTCTCTCATTTGCCGAGAGACAGTTAGAATAGCCTTCAGCTAAGTCCATGGCTACGACCTAGCAAGGCGCCATTAGCCTTACATAGCAATTGATAATTATCGTCAAAGCATGTCTCAACAAGAACGATGTATACCAAAAGGATGGATTAAAGTTAAGTAAACAGACATTACGTTCTTTTCTTATTAGCATTCATTGAGCGTCCTGTTTCAGACTTCACGATATTCTGGGTGAGCTTATAGCGTGCATATCGGCCCCCTCAAAATAACACTGTGTCGGCACTTCTGTCGACACATCAAAACTTTGTTTACATGAATCCACTGTGAGACCCAGCTCTATTCAGATGGTATCAATTAACATTACCACGAACCGTGGATGACATGAGGACGGCGAATTGTGAACGTAATTAACAGCTCTACGCTGGTGCAGCCAGTGTGCGATTTGTGCTTTTACCAGTGGGGGGGGGGGGGGGGGGATGTCTTAGGGGGTTAGTATAATTATATATGTTACTAGCTTGGACCGTGGCGTTACCCATGGTTAAACAGTTATTTATAAATAGATGTTAATGCCGAAACTCACCATTAACGCGTATGCACTATCAGAAAAGCCATCCCTTGTTATATCTTTAAAAGTACATTATAGGTAAAGCTTATTTACGAAATCATCTACATACAGGTATACGACGGGAATTCAAGAAGTAAAGGCACATTTGTGAAAAGCTGTACTTATTCTGATGATAGAAAACTGAAACATGCGATATTTTTCTACGTAACCTCCCTGGACTTCAATGCAGTTTTCCCGACGTTTTACGAGTTTTTTTTTATTTCATCAGAAAACACGTTTTTCAGTTGCATCTGTAACCAATTTTGCACCGCAGCAATGACGTCTTCATCACCTTTAAATCTTCTTCCCTGTAGTGCTCCCGTTAAGGGTCCAAACATGTGAAAATCACTTGGAGCCAGGTCTGGACTGTATGGTGGATGTTCCAGCACCTCGAATGTCAACTCCTTTATTGCGTCGGCTGTCCGTTTGGCAGAATGTGGGCGAGCGTTATCTTGCTGCAGGATGACACCTCTTCACAGTTTCCCACGACGTTTGGATCTGATTGCAGGTTTTAGTTTCGTACGCAACACATCACATCCACCATACAATACAGAACTGGCTCTAAAGCCTCGTTTACGCTGGGGCGACGTCTTACCACATTGTGGCATGCTACAGAAATGGGGCGTGCGTCGTCTTGTAGCATGCTACAACAGGCAACATCTTGTGGCGTACGTTGCATGCGGCAGGTTAATTTATACCAAAGCAACAGAATTTGTGCCACACGTGTGTCGATCTTGCAGTATAAATGGCGATAAAGTATCGCAGCGGCGGCCTACTTGGTACTTGCACATGCAGCTAACAACGGAAATGAAAACCAAAAGAAAAGTAAACGATGGTGGAAGATTATTTAAAGAAGGTCCAAGAAATATTATCCTAGGAACTAGAAGCAGACGATGGTGCGTTATTTAGTAATGTGTGCTTTCGTCCCAGGCGCGTTAGTCCGCGCCATACCGTTGCCAAAAGGTGGCCTAACGGTGAATGTTCGCACAGATACCGGGCCGGTCACCACCCTGTGTCAGGCCCCGGGGTGAGAACTTCAGCCCCCAGCTCACCCAACTCTGCGGTACGACTGCTGCGGTATGACTGCCACACTACTTCCCTCGCAAGCTCGCAAATAAACAGATGACGCACCTTAGACGAAAGCAACAATGACAACATGAGAATGATGATTTAGCTCTAAATGTTTTGAAATGCTTAACTACTACATAACACTTTTGCAAAATTAATAAGCAAACATATTGATAGTATTAATAGTAAGACTGTATTAAAAACTTTCAGTGTTCGGCTCCACAAATTTAAATTATATGTAAAGTTTTACTCCAGTGCGTGGGAAATTAACATCCCAGGTTGGGATGCATAAACTACAGCCAGAGGAGGGGATGGTCTGATGCAGAGGGGGGAAATCTCCCCCCATCCCCCCCCCCCCCCTGCAAATCGCACACTGGGTGCAGCAGTACTACTTTACACTTTCACTTTTATTCAGGCGGCAGCGGAAAACGGCGAGCTGTGGGTAAGGAGCAGTCGCTGCAGTAGCTGTAATGTCCTAGCGTGTCCAAGAAAATATGCAAACTACGCTGTCTGGCTTTCTGATTATCGGATTGAGGGAAACTTCACTACCAGAACCGTGAAATCTCGGCAGGTTTCGTTGTGAGGTGCACCTGTTCGCTGGTCTCGCCAAACCAATTTCACTCACAGGCAGGGCGGTGCGTGCGGGCATTGTCAAAAGTCAGACGGTCGCCTCAGGACGAATAAGTTCACCCGCATGACACACGATATGTCCGCCATAGTATGCAGTTGCACTGCTGGTATGGCTGGAAACTGCCACAGACCGAAAGTCTCACCCAGTAGGGAAACAGCTAAAGTTCTCAACCAGGGGAGCACTAGAAGACGAAATCCATCAAAAAATCTCAACCTTCCGCACAGGCTCAGTACGGGAGCCGAATTAGCAACACGAAAATGGCCCCACATTGCAGAAACCAGTCAGAGTATCTTCTACTCATCAATCTCCACTCTGGACTGTTCTGTTTGCCTGGTAACCAGTCCAGATACAGCACCAGTGTTACAGAACTGGGGGCGGAGGGGAGGGGGGGCGTAGTGGGGGGGGGGGAGGGCAAGCCTTTCCTTTGTGTATACTTCATTTACATACGACTAGAATTTCTTCAGATTTTCTACCAAATTTCGAGACAATGTTTCGTTGTGGAACCAATTAAAGGCGTCCTACCCCCCTTAAAATTAATGCCCTACTTGTGACGGAACGCCATTCCAAAGTGTCCCTGTCAAAATCAAGCCCAGGTTACGAAAGAACTAGTGTGAAATGTGCGTGGGCGGTGTGTTCTGCGGGCCACAGCACATACGCCAGTGACATTTGTCGAGCCACGTGGAAACCGCAGCGGTGTCCGGTCGCCGACTAATTGCGCCGGTTTGTTATTGCTGCAAACTTGTCCGCGTACGCCGCGCTGCTGTTACCATCTGTGGAGAGAAGCCGGTGAATCCCCACAGTGACGGCCAGCCAAAAATGGGTTAGTGAGGGGGGGGGGGGGGGAAAGGGGAGGACAAGCCTTTCTTTTGAGTATGCTGAGAGAAGCCAATCAGTGCCTCTCAATATTTCTTGTATGAAAAAAGAAGACTTCAGACCAGGGAAGCGTCGTTCTCGCAGTAAACATATGACCACCATTACAGAGTGGTCTAATCTGTTTCTGAAAGAAGGCTGTTAAGCTTCCCAGACAATCGTGCCCATGAAACAGTTGTCTTTGCCGCTCACTGACATAGACTGACGACTTCCTGGAGTCAGAGGGGGGGGGGGCAGGGGGAGGGAGGGTTACAGTTCTGCCTCCATTAGACAGGTATACTAGCCTCTCTGTCTGCTTCGTGCCAGGTTCTAATATGAGAATGCGCAGAATTTTATGACCTTAGCATGGTTTGCACAAAAACTTAGTTTACAGCAGTCTCTCTTAAATTGCTTTCTCCACCCACTGGCCGTCTTCTGTGACCGACTGGCGCCTGGCTCAGGTAGAATGTTTAGCGAGCCGTTGCCCTTCTATCCGATCCTACGTAGAAGGACTGAACACTGTTTCCCATCATCATTTGCGCGGCTAGATCACTGCGCTCGGCATTTATGGCCCCTGATATTCCAAAAATGGCCCTAATCACTATGGGACTTAACGTCTGAGGTCATCAGTCCCCTAGATTCAGAACTACTTAAACGTAACTAACCTAAGGATATCACACACATCCATGCCCGAGGCAGGATTCGAATCTGCGACCGTAGCGGCAGCGCGGTTACGGACTAAAGCGCCTAGAACCACTCGGCCACAGCGGCCGGCTCCCACTTAGCCATCTGGGTCCATGTCCTTGGCCACCTCCACTACGAGCCCCCGGGTACAAGCTCTCTACAGTCTACACATGCAATTACAAGAACATTCTGCCCACAATTTCCTCTTGTAGAAAAAGTCATTAAGCACACATAGCGAATTTAGTACAAGGGAACACTGAGGTCACGCCCTAAAATATGAATGTTAAAGTGACTCACAATGTTGTTAAAGTGAGAGACTGGCATGCCATCTCTCAACAGTACCTTCACCACAATGCAAAGGAAGTATTCTTGTCTCTTTTTTAATGTGATTGAGCCTTGCTGCGGCTCCCGTTGGTGCTGTTTGTAGATTTCCGTCCTCTGTTGGAGGCCAGACGGTATCGTATGGTTGGCATGGTTGCGGTTGTCTGTCTTCTTCTTCTCGTGTTGACTGGCGCCACTCGGTTTGGCAAGCTTTGCCTGCCCGCTAGTGGCAGCAGCGGCAGTTATCGATATATAGTACAGGGTGTATACGACCCGGGACATCCGGGAAAAACCCGGGAATTTTTTCATCGGGGACACATCCTGGAAAAACCCGGGAATTTTTTAGAATTCAGGGATTTTTCATTGTTTTAGATTTCAGTTAGTTTTGTAGGTTTGACGTGATACGCTGACAAAGAACTTTAGTCCACTACTGCTGAACAATACTGCAGCAGTGAAACATAAATCAGAGAATAACACCAAAATAAAAGTTTAGTTGGATAGAAAATGGGTAATTTACACAATGCACAGACCAGTTTGCCGACACCGAAAAGTGTCGAAGGCTTTAGATCGAAGATTATGCAGTACGTTTGTAACAACGAACGTGCATTCGATGTGCGTGACGTCACAATTGTTTACATTTCTACCAGATCACCAGAAAATATTACGAATAGTGGCTTGAGATGCGTTACTTTCAAAGTAAATTTCCATGCAAGATGATTTATGTTACGTGTGAGAAT
The DNA here is from genome assembly GCF_023864275.1 of Schistocerca cancellata. Lineage (NCBI taxonomy): Eukaryota > Metazoa > Arthropoda > Insecta > Orthoptera > Acrididae > Schistocerca > Schistocerca cancellata. The sequence goes on along the minus strand of NC_064637.1, from coordinate 49,944,171 downwards.
GTGCAGTGAATTTCTTAAATCACAGGGCGTTATAGCTCTCATTCAAAACGTAACACTTTGAGGATCAGCCATTTGAAAACTATCGGGCCCAGAAGATAAGTCATTTATGCCACTATTTAAAATTTTACCGGCACATTTGTATTTTATATGACTTAACATGTAACACACGCTAAAAAAAGACCGAGCTTCAGGTTAGTTTTCATATTTAATGTTGTTCTTCCATAGATAAAAAATTATGCAATCGATGCCAAAAAGTGTAATTGACCTTCAAAAAAATGTGCTTAATGTGTTACTGAGCAGTGTCACAAGTCTCTTCATGCCAGAACACTTCGACTTTTCTACGCAACTGATAATCATTTTGGCACGATTTTAATTGCCAAATTAGAGCCTGTTAGTAGGCCTACGGACTTCCTATCATTGTAGGACTAATAACAGTGGATGCCAATAGAGGATGCAATTCTCGTTCGTACATACACATCTGCTTACGAGTTAACCGGTGTAGAAACGCACTTTGCTGAATTGAGCGAGCTCGGCGTAACTTCGTAACGTAGGCGCCGCGGCCTGTCTTTCTCGTAGGCCTCGTGCTCTGAATAACTGCCGTCATTCGCTAGCGAGGTCACGTGACATGAGCTATGACTGGCTGACAAAAGTGCATCGCTCAACGCAATCTCTATTTTAGAGTTTCGGAAGCTACCGTGCTGTAATTTGTGGAATTTGTGTACATACTTTCGCAATACGAAAATAATTGTCTCGCATCAAACAACTTTCCAAACGCATTGTTTTTCCAGGATTTCGTTTCCTAAAGTGGTTGGACGTCCTCCGCCGGTATAAGACCTTTACGATTCAAAGGACTGATAGGTTTTACAGCTCCGAGGGAAAGTATACTGTTACTTAACCCGGTTGTATTTTCACCCGCTTTATACGCAATTTCATCCGGGAGAAATTGTGTTTTTAACCGGGACATCCGGGAAAACTCCGAGAATTTTTTTTCCTTGTCCACGTAGACACCCTGTAGTAACTGTTGCCCTATCTTTGGGGGTGACGTCGTTGTTTTTCCGGGTCGTGTGAGTGGGCTAGTTCCGTAGTGGGGACAGGAGGAGCCAGGCTCGCACAGTTCAAATGGCTCTGAGCACTATGGGACTTAACATCTGAGGTCATCAGTCCCCTAGAACTTAGAACTACTTAAACCTAACTAACCTAAGGACATCACAGACATCCATGCCCGAGGCAGGATTCGAACCTGCGACCGTAGCTGTCACGCGGTTCCAGACTGTAGCACCTAGAACGCCTCGACCACCCCGGCCGGCAATACGCACAGTGCGTGAACACGCCGGGACCGCTGGCGTCATGCATGGTCTACTGGGTGGAAGGGCTGTGGTCGCGAGGGAGCAGGACCTCGTCGTAAACCGGATCCAGCAGGCTTTAAGATGAGTTCATTTCAGTCCAAGTAGAGAAACCTCCACCACTGTGATATCTCGCGATTCTCCAGTGACTTGGGTTCGTGTCGCTGCTCGTAGTGTAGCCGAGGCGAAGAGCAGCGAGTGGAGTGCTTGGGGAAGGCGGATCTGATTAGCTTTGCTGGACTTCGTATTATTGTTTACTGCATTCAACTTGTTACAATTTCTTAAGTTCAACTGAAACGTCCCCTTAGAACAATTTATACACGACTGTGCTTAACCTGACACACAATATTATTTAGCGCAACGCAATCTGACTTTCAAAAATCCCTACAAAAGAATGGCCCTGACTAACACTAAACTATACCTTTCACAAATAACTTATCTCACAAAAATCTTCATTACTCGAACTACTGCAATACAGCGAGCGCCACTATTGCCAGCTAAATAAAAGATTCAAACTACAGAAGGCACTAACTACTGATAGGGATAGTTAGCAAATGAAAGATATTAATAGAGAACAAACAATGTATTTACCTTAATAGTCATAATATATATATAGCAGTTCATGACAAATTACAAAACTCCGCCATCTCTCTCCCCACATCCACCACTGCTGGCGGCTCACCTCCAACTGCGCAACGCTACGCGCTGTTCACATCCAGCTGCCGCTGCCCAACACTACAATGGCAGACAACAATGCAAACTAGCCACAGACTGCACACAGCACAGCCAGTGATTTTCGTACAGAGCGCTACGTAACGTTGCCAATAAGAACATATAAACAGCCTACTTACATAAAGAAAACATAAACAGCCTACATTAATCAGGTGTATAGACATAAAAATATTTCTCGTCATTTCGTTAGGCATTTCAGTAAATATCATAAATTAAGAGCTCCACAGTGTAATCATATGTTTTCAAGTTCGACCATGTCGTTTTTGCGATGCTTTCTACAAAGGAACGTCAATAGCGAGGATAATGGCCTCTTTTTTTCTCCAACTAATGCCTTTCTTTTGTCAGACGACTATGTCTCAGCTGGGCGTCCAAGACGCATTACGTCAAGGTCACTTACCTTGATTACCGAAATATTTACGACAGCAGTTTCTGCGACAGTGGCAGTCTCATATAAAAAAATTTCACAGGTTGAGAATTTGTGTTACAAATGTGTAGAAACAAAATCCTATAAATATAACAGTGTCCAAAACATTTTCACCTGCATTGTGATACATTCACGCATTTACATACACATTTCATAACTCTTAAAGTACGATTCTTGGTTTCCAACATCCTTTTTCACAAGTCAGAGTCCCAGGGGACGTTTCACAACCAGCGGTAAGTTTTCTTGCCTGGTGGCCGCTAACGTCCCAGTTACCTGTCGTGGGGGTCAGTGTATGTAACGGCGGTGTACGTTTCCTCGTCTTGCCGCTGCTGTCCGGTAAGGCGTGTAGTTTTGACAGATTTCTCGATTGTAGGCTGGTTGGTGATTCTTCAACTCTGGTGGTAGTCATTCCTTTCTCGTCCAGGGCGCTCTAAACACAGTATTCTGGGGATGTAATGAAGACCACCGCTTCCGACTTTGGCGTATTGTACCATCATTGCATTTGGTTTATCGGATGTCAGGTATCATCAGCAAGATTATCATCAGTCATTCGTCAGACTGCCACTAGTCTGAGTTACCATCTTATGAAGTGACTGCAACTCTTGGCTGCCTATCACATTGCTCACAAATGTGTTTGTTGCCGGGCCTTCTCAGAGGACGATTCCTGCAGCACCCTCTGTGGCCCGTTGGTTCTTATAAGACGTGTGTTCTAAAAAGAGGTCTGATGACCAGTAGTTCAGTGTAACGCTCCTTCAGCCCACGCCTTCTGCGGGTATAATCTGCCTCAGAACCCTTTAAGGAACTTATGTACTAGTCCTTGTGTTTTATTATTGTATTATTTATTACAATGCCTTGTAATGCCTACTTCTACATCTACATCTACATCCATACTCCGCAAGCCACCTGACGGTGTGTGGCGGAGGGTACCTTGAGTACCTCTATCGGTTTTCCCTTCTATTCCAGTCTCGTATTGATCGTGGAAAGAAGGATTGTCGGTATGTTTCTGTGTGGGCTCTACTCTCTCTGATTTTATCCTCATGGTCTCTTCGCGAGATGTACGTAGGAGGGAACAATATACTGCTTGACTCTTCGGTGAAGGTATGTTCTCGAAACTTCAACAAAAGCCCGTACCGAGCTGCTGAGCGTCTCTCCTGCAGAGTCCTCCACTGGAGTTTATCTATCATCTCCGTAACGCTTTCGCGATTACTAAATGAGCCTGTAACGAAGCGCGCTGCTCTCCGTTGGATCTTCTCTATATCTTCTATCAACCCTATCTGGTACGGATCCCACACTGCTGAGCGGTATTCAAGCAGTGGGCGAACAAGCGTACTGTAGCCTACTTCCTTTGTTTTCTGATTGCATTTCCTTAGGATTCTTCCAATGAATCTCAGTCTGGCATCTGCTTTACCGACGATCAACATTCCATTTTAAATCACTCCTAATGCGTACTCCCAGATAATTTGCGGTATTAACCGCTTCCAGTTGCTGACCTGCTATTTTGTAGCTAAATGATAAAGGATCTATCTTTCTGTGTATTTGCAGCACATTACACTTGTCTATATTGAGATTCAATTGCCATTCCCTGCACCATGCGTCAATTCACTGCAGATCCTGCTGCATTTCAGTACAATTTTCCATTGTTACAACCTCTCGATACACCACAGCATCATCTGCAAAAAGCCTCAGTGAACTTCTGATGTCATCCACCAGGTCATTTATGTATATTGTGAATAGCAACGGTCCTATGACACTCCCCTGCGGCACAACTGAAATCACTCTTACTTCGGAAGACTTCTCTCCATTGAGAATGACATGCTGCGTCCTGTTATCTAGGAACTCCTCAATCCAGTCAGACAATGGACCTAGTTATATCCTTAAAAAAAAATCTCACGAGATACATAAGGATGCTTGTATGTACGTCTAGTTAATAGTTCTGGTCGCCTTCTGGAAAAAATCTAGCAGTGTAAGCGTTGTGTTACAAGGTTACCATCATCTTTTTCACCCGTTTGGTGATCAGTTGCTTGTTTTTCTAATTAACCTTTGCTATTACATTTGCTGTTTTACAGTAGGTTTCTAAATTTTTTGTATTATTGCCGTTCCTAGCGTGTAAGGCCTCCAGCTGTGATTGTGATCATTTGTCTTAAAATTCTAATTTGATATTTGTATTTTAGCAGTAAGACTTAAAACCTTATCTATTACCATTCCTGGCGGCTGATGCCCTCTGCTGCGTTTGTGGTGACTCACCTTTAATATTTCAATACCTGTAATTTGTAAGTTGCAACGAGTTTCAGAATAATCTTAATTTATTGCCATTCCTAGCGTGTAAGGCATTCTGCCCAGATCACAGTGGCTTGCTTTTAAAACATTATCTGCTGTATCCGTTTTTAATGGTGATTTGCTAAACTATAACTCAATGAAAACGCTATTATTTACACAGTTGTTTATTCCTTCATTAATAATGTGAGGTACTTTTATTTATTGTTGAGTCTGGAATTACTGGTTTGAAATAAATTGTGTGTCACTGTAAAAGGCAACCAATAGTAACTTACGAGGTGCATTCAAGTTCTAAGGCCTCCGATTTTTTTTCTAATTAACTACTCACCCGAAATCGATGAAACTGGCGTTACTTCTCGACGTAATCGCCCTGCAGACGTACACATTTTTCACAATGCTGACGCCATGATTCCATGGCAGCGGCGAAGGCTTCTTTAGGAGTCTGTTTTGACCACTGGAAAATCGCTGAGGCAATAGCAGCACGGCTGGTGAATGTGCGGCCACGGAGAGTGACTTTCATTGTTGGAAAAAGCCAAAAGTCACTAGGAGCCAGGACAGGTGAGTAGGGAGCAAGAGGAATCACTTCAAAGTTGCTATCACGAAGAAACTGTTGCGTAACGTTAGCTCGATGTGCGGGTGCGTTGTCTTGGTGAAACAGCACACGCGGAGCCCTTCCCGGACGTTTTTGTTGCAGTGCAGGAAGGAATTTGTTCTTCAAAACATTTTCGTAGGATGCACCTGTTACCGTAGTGCCCTTTGGAACGCAATGGGTAAGTATTACGCCCTCGCTGTCCCAGAACATGGACACCATCATTTTTTCAGCCCTGGCGGTTACCCGAAATTTTTTTGGTGTCGGTGAATCTGTGTGCTTCCATTGAGCTGACTGGCGCTTTGTTTCTGGATTGAAAAATGGCCTCCACGTCTCATTCATTCTCACAACCGACGAAAAGAAAGTCCCATTTGTGCTGTCGTTGCGCGTCAACATTGCTCGGCAACATGCCACACGGGCAGCCGTGTGGTTGTCTGTCAGCATTCGTGGCACCCACCTGGATGACACTTTTCGCATTTTCAGGTCGTCATGCAGGACTGTGTGCACAGAACCCACATAAATGCCAACTCTGGAGGCGATCTGTTCAACAGTCATTTGGCGATCCCCCAAAACAATTCTGCCCACTTTCTCGATCGTGTCGTCAGACCGGCTTGTGTCAGCCCGAGGTTGTTTCAGTTTCTTGTCACACGATGTTCTGCCTTCATTAAACTGTCGCACCCAGGAACGCACTTTCGACACATCCATAACTCCATCACCACATGTCTCCTTCAACTGTCGATGAATTTGAATTGGTTTCACACCACGCAAATTCAGAAAACGAATGATTGCACGCTGTTCAAGTATGGAAAACGTCGCCATTTTAAGTATTTAAAACAGTTCTCATTCTCGCCGCTGGCGGTAAAATTCCATCTGCCGTACGGTGCTGCCATCGCTGGGCCGTATTGACAATGAAAGCGGCCTCATTTTAAAACAATGCCCATGTTTCTATCTCTTTCCAGTCCGGAGAAAAAAAATCGGAGGCCTTAGAACTTGAATGCACCTCGTATTACGGCCACGTCCACAATCGTTACCGAATCCTGCCTTCCCTTGACTACCAGGTTTCAGTGATTTGGTTGACTGGGGACTTTCCCGACTTGGAGGTTGACGACCTGTGAGTCCAGTAGTTAGGAAAGACACTAGAATGAACTGTCCATCACCTCTGATTTTAGTCCTAGAATCGAGGGACATCCTTAGTCACACCCTGTGTGGGTTTTGGAGGTATCGTTCAACCCTTGACAATCTCACTCTGCTAGAAGCAGAATCCCAACAATCCTTCCTATGATACTACCTGGTGGCATCACATCTTGGAACAGCTTCACCAAGGGCACTTCAGAGGACGATTACCAATTATCATACAGTCCTCCTTTTCCAGACGATTTTCTCTATATTGATCGGTGATGTTCTTCCCGAACGAGTCGAGCAAGGAAATGGGGTCCCTCGAGGACCTCTTTTAAGTGTAATTCTATTCGTTACTGCCATCAGTGGCATTACATCCAAAGTTAAGTCTGCTGTTCGAAGTTCATTGCTTGTGGACGACTTTGGCATCTTCTGCTCCTCTTGGAACGTACGTTCGTCACTTGCAACTTACGATTAGAGGAATGGGCAGATGGCAAAGGTTTTAAATTTTCTTCAGAGAAATGTGTTTTTGTTAATTTTAATCGCTCATGTCACCCTTCTTACCCGCCTCTCCTTACGATAAGGAGCACTGTTCTTAATCCTAAAAGATCAGTGATGTTTTTGGGCCACACTTTCGATGGACGTCTCACGTGGTTACCACATCTACAGTCTGTTGAGGCCAAAGGTTCAAAGGCATTGAATATTTTAAAATGCCTCATTCGCAGGTCATGGCGACCAGACCAAATATGTCTGCTCGAGTTTTACAGGGCATTTGTGCAATCCCGCCTTGAGGATGTTTGCACAGTTCCTGGCTCAGCATGACCATCTTAAGATAAGGCATACTGTTCATGATGAGAGGGTTCATTTGGCAACAGGAGCGTATAAGATGAGTCCAATTCCCAGTCCCTGTGTTGAGTCTGATGTACCACCACTTTTCATCTGGCGGTGGGTCCTCATGATGCATCATACCGGCCACTATGGCCGAGTGGTTCTGGGCGCTTCAGTCCGGAACCGTGCTGATGCTACAGTCGCAGGTTCAAATTCTGCCCCTGAGCATGGGTGTGTGTGATGTACTTAGGTTAGTTAGGTTTAAGTAGTTCTGAGTCTAGGGGACTGATGACCTCAGACCCTTTTAATGCGCCTCTCCTTACGATGAGGAGCACTGCTCTTAATCCTAAAAGATCAGTGATGTTTTTGGGCCACACTTTCGATGGACGTCTCACGTGGTTACCACATCTACAGGTTGTTGAGTCCAAAGGTTCAAAGGCATTGAATATTTTAAAATGCCTCATTCACAGGTCATGGCGACAAGACCAAATACGTCTGCTCGAGTTTTACACGGCATTTGTGCAATCCCGCCTTGAGGATGTTTGCACAGTTCCTGGCTCAGCATGACCATCTTAAGATAAGGCATACTGTTCTTGATGAGAGGGTTCAGTTGGCAACAGGAGCGTATAAGATGAGTCCAATTCCCAGACCCTGTGTTGAGTCTGATGTACCACCACTTTTCATCTGGCGGTGGGTCCTCATGATGCATCATACATATGGCCGAGTGGCTCTAGGCGCTTCAGTCCGGAACCGCGCTGATGCTACAGTCGCAGGTTCAAATTCTGCCCCCAGGCATGGGTGTGTGTGATGTACTTAGGTTAGTTAGGTTTAAGTAGTTCTGGGTCTAGGGGACTGACGACCTCAGATGTTCAGTCCCATAGTGCTTAGAGCCATTTGATGCATCATGCGTGCATCCTACCCTTCACACTACAATCATCGGCATTCCATTGTTGCTCGCCCTCCACTGGAAAGACGACTATTTACAAACAGACCACGAGCAACCAAGCTTTTCAGCATTTGCATGAGCCAGGACTTGGTGGCTCTTGGTGCAGACGCTGTTATTATGCTTCATCGCCATTGGAGTCGTTCGTTGCCCTGATTAATACGGAGACCGAAGATTATTTTAGATCTATCATTGCGCCAGAAGATTTTCACTAGAGCCTCTGTTTTTGAGTCGATGTTTTACAGAATTATAGCCGAGCACTTTGACTGTGTGGCCGTTTACACTCATGTGTGTAAACAGGATAATTCCGTCGGCTGTGCTGTGTTATTTCCAAACTGTGTCGTCAATATTTGATTGCCTGGTACATTCGCAGTGTATAATGCTGAATTATATTTGATCTTGAGGCTTCTGGAGAAGAGCCTTCCTGCTGCCAAATTAGTGACCCGTGGTGACTCCCTAAGTGATTTACAGACTGTTGATCACGTTTGCAGCCGAAAAATATCTTCAGATGATTCATGAAATCCTTTTCCACTTACAGACGAATGGAAAGGATGTGTCATGCTGCCGGGTATGAGGGCACATTTGACACAGTTGTCTGACACATGGATTCTTTGTTCGGCAGGAAGACGCATTGGTATGCAGTGCTTGCGGTGTACTGGCTTCTGTATGCCACATTTTAACTGAACGCGTTTCACACCAAGCCATGTCAGCCGAAAACCACTTTTCAGTTGACCCGCTATTTTACGTGGTGATGAATCCTATGTGGTTCATGTTTCAAGATTCTGTATATCTGGTCTTCTCAATAATGTTTTAGGTAAAAGATTTTGCCGGCCGCGGTGGTCTAGCGGTTCTGGCGCTGCAGTCCGGAAACGCGGGACTGCTACGGTCGCAGGTTCGAATCCTGCCTCGGGCATGGGTGTGTGTGATGTCCTTAGGATAGTTAGGTTTCAGTAGTTCTACGTTCTAGGGGACTTATGACCTAAGATGTTGAGTCGCATAGTGCTCAGAGCCATTTGAACCATTTTTGTAAAAGATTTTAGTGTTCTTCTACGGTAGTTGCTTCATCGTTTAGTTTTCAATTGATCATGTAAGCACAGTTCCTTGTTGCACTAATTTAGGTGTTGTATGGTTGTAGTCGAAATAGTTTACTCTCATACTGCCCTGAGGCATCCGTCTTTTGCTGTTTTGTGTGACAGTATGAGTTAGAGAGTCGCAGGATGGATGCAGATTCCACTTTTTGATTCACATTTTGTTGCATGCTTCTCAAACTGATAACCACACGTTTACTCTTTTAGTTGAGTATGGGCGCTGATAACTTCACAGTTGAGGCACACCTGTGCGTGTGTTTACAGGGAAAACATTTCAAAGCCGCTAACAGTCCTGTGCTATGGGCCTATACACTCCACTGAAAGGATGGCATGAGCGGGGAAAGAGCCAAGGGGGGTGTTTCTATGTTTGTCAGTAATAAACACCACTCCACGGGTCCCTCCTTGATGACTGACTTTCAAGCAGCAGATTTTGCGCTACATGTGGGTCTAAAGATCACTGTCTGCTCCCTTTATTTACCTCCACAGGATACAATAGATTCTGTGGCTCTCAGAGGCCTTGTTGAACAACTCCCCCAGCCATTTCTTCTACTGGGTGATTTCAGTGTGCATAACGTATTTATGGGGCTCGGTCTGTTCTTGCCCCAGTGGTCGAGCCTTGAAGAACCTCATGATGTCTCAGGAGCTGTGCATCCTCAACATAGGCAGCCCCACTCATTTCTTGGCTGCTACTGGGTCATCCTTTCTTTCCACTCTCCAGTCATTCTAAAGTCAGCGCAGTGGCAACCCAGTGATGACCATTTCAGTGACCACTTCCTACTGTGGATCCACCAAATAGATGGAGGACTGCTTCAACAGAAGCCTCCGAAATGGATGGTCAGCAGAGCTAACTGGACCCTATTCAGTCTGCCTTTGGTTGAACACTGCTACAGAGTCCAGGAATTGGTGGACCACATTACATGAATGATCCATCATGTGCAGAGTTATCCATCTCAATGTCTTCAGGCCATCTTGAGAAGCAACCTGTATCTTGGTGGACTGGTGAGCGCCACAGAGCAATCAAGGAAAAGCGTATGGCTCTTCGACTGTTCAAATGACTCCCAGCAGAAGATAACTTTAGAGCTTTTCGAATCGTGGGAGGCAAGACCCGGCGCGGAGTCAAGGAGAGCAAGAAAATGTCATGGCAAGCGTTCCTGGACTCCATCAACCAGTACGATTGTTCTACAAACGTATGGAAAGCCACCAAGAGCATTTTGCAGTGATTACTGCCAATGCCTACCAGGATCTGGCTTTATGCCGGTACATGCAATTGCAGAGAGGGGCAAGCTGGACTTGAGATCCCACAATTCTGAGTCATACAACTATCCTTTCTCCATATGTGAAGTGGAATTGGCGCTGTCTCAGACTCATGGCACTGCACGTCGTCACGACAAAATCCAGTACTGTACTCTTCGACATTTGCCAGCAGTATCAAAGGAAATCCTCCTCGAATGTTTTAATTTGATGATTCAGACATGTTCATTTCCCAGATCGTGGAGAGAGGCAATATTGGTACCTCTCCTCAAACCAGGAGTGGACCACACAAGTCCCAGTAGTGTCACCTTAACGAGCTGTGTGTGAAGGACCCTACAGCGAATGGTTAACCGTCGTCTAGTTTGGTTGTTAGAGACCAGAGAACTCCTTAGCCGCTCTCATTGTGGATTCAGGAGATTTTACGTCCACTGTCGACAACCTGACCCTGCTAGAGCCAGCTATTCAGCAGGCTTCGCTAGGTAAACATCAATGTCTTGGTATCTTATTTGACATGGGTAAGGCATTCGACACTACTTAGTCATCTCTCCATTTCAATACACTCTTTCCCGTCTAAGCGGTTATTTAGGTCCTCATTGGAGACATGCCATTGGATCGTTTTGAGCAGGAGAATGATGTCCCTCAGGGCAGTCTTTTAAATGTTACTGTACCCTCTTTGCCAGGGCAATAAACAGTATCACATCCACGACAAGGAGTCCTGGACAAAGCTCCTTATTTATGGACGATTTTGCTGTGTTCTGTTCCTCCTCTAGAGTTTCAGCAGTGACTGTTTTGTTTCAGCTTACAACGCAGATGTTGGAAGAGTGCGCTGCCGAGACACGTTTTCGGTTTTCTGCAGATAAATGTGTGTGTGTGTTAACTTTAATCATGCTCCCTGCATTTTTAATTTATCTGATTTGGGTCAAATGGTTCAAATGGCTCTGAGCACTATGGGACTTAACTTCTGAGGTCATCAGACCCCTAGAACTTAGAACTACTTAAACCTAACTAACCTAAGGACATCACACACATCCATGCCTGAGGCAGGATTCGAACCTGCGACTGTAGCAGTCGCGCGGTTCCGGATTGGAGCGTCTAGAACCGTTCGGCCACCAAGGCTGGCTATCTTACT